>NC_061108.1:109631098-109636098 GCF_015104395.2 Macrobrachium nipponense
TATATAGTATATAATTATATATATATAATAATATATCTTATATATATATATATATATATTATATATATATATATATATATATATATAATACTATATATTATATATATTATATATATATATAAGTCATATCACATTTCCGTGATTCATATACATATATCGATCTACAATGTCCATTTAATATCTAATTCGCTCTACCTCGGAATTAATATATTTTCATATATGCTTAACCGAAGGGGAATTTTTTTCTCGATAATAGATTTGCCTGGACCAGGGCGCGAACCTATGGTGAAAAAGCTTCACTGACACTGTTCCTGGGTTGAAAGGATCCATAGGTTCGCGCCCTGGTCAGGCAAATCTATTATCGAGAAAAAAAATTCCCCTTCGGTTAAGAATATAATGAAAAAATATACTTAATTCCGAGTAGAGCGAATTAGATATAAAGACAATTGTAGGCTCGATATATATTATATATATTATTATAATATATATTATATATATATATTATATATTAATTATATATAACTATATATATATATATATATATAATACATTACGTAATGGGCAATTGCAGAACTCCGTCACATTGTCTTCCTGCCCTTCATCTTACATAAATGTCCATTCACCTGTGTCTGCCCGTATATATATAATATATAATATATATATATATATATTATATATATATATATATATATATATATATATATATTATATATATGTATATATACACACTATATATATATAAATATATATATATATATATATTTATACATATATATTATATATATATTATTATATTATATATAGTATATATATATATATATATATATATATATATTAGGTTACAGAAGTTTTCCGTCAAAGTAATTTCCTATTGTTTTTATTTTTTTAAATATCCGTTCGGCAATCGACTTTAAAATCATTATGATAAAGAGAAGAACACGATTCCTTTTGGATAGAACCAGCCAATATTCACAGTATCGTGGCTTCCTTGTAAAGCTTGTATGGAGAACAAAGTATCATGGTCATTATGTCCTTGGTTATTATTTCGATGGTAATTATCACGAACGTCCTTTGTTACTCTAGGATCGCATGTCATTGCTGGCTTATGCTGCGTCGTAGAGGTTTTACCTCGATTGGATAAGTTTCCGCAAGAGCAATTAGTTAAAAGTGTTTGGTCATTTAAGCGTTCAAATGGAAGCCTTTCCGAGTAAGTCTCCAGAGTTGCGTTAATTATGTGTGATTAATAAACGTGGAATCGCTATTACCTGAAATCACCTTACTCGTGCAGGTGGGGGGTTTCCTTGGGGCTGTCCATTAAGAGGAAAATGTGATTCATTCAACTTCAAATGGGTAAAATGGGAAAGTCAAGACATCGAAGTAATTAGACAAATTCGTCTTACGACGAAGGTCTGGTGTTAATCGGATTATTCCAGGAAGAATGTGCTGTGTTGATGCATAGTCAATGACCTTAGCTTTTAGGCAGTTCCTTGAGTTCCTGGGGGATTATATAAGAAGTCAAAATTCGGAAGTATTTTTACAAAAGTGAATAAAAAAAATCGTATATTGTTATGCTGTTCAAGCCTTAATGACATTAACCTTAGAAATAAGAACAACAATACATAAAAGTTATACATGATAAAGGTGTACATATTTCTCTCTCTCTCTCTCTCTCTCTCTCTCTCTCTCTCTCTCTCTCTCTCTCTCTCTCTCCATCTATATAATGGGTCCTTCTGATCTTATTGCTTAATTAAATGTATATTTTTTTGTAAACATAAATTACTTTACACATTTTTAAAAATAATCGTCTTCGTTCACTTCCCCCACTTTTTCCATATATTGGGTCCAAGTGCGTTCTTGATTTTGATGAAATACTTTATTTTGAATCTTTATGACATTATTTTGCCTCTCTCTCTCTCTCTCTCTCTCTCTCTCTCTCTCTCTCTCTCTCTCTCTCTCTCTCTCTCTCTCTCTCTGTTATTAAACTAAACGATTCGTTCTCATAAATTAGTCTATTTTCTCTTAATAATTGATAAATTCTATAGGAACGACTTCATTGCAAAAGCTAAAGTAATCAAATATACTACTGTCCCTTTCACGGGTACGATCATTCCGTATTTTTTTGTATCGATCGTATCTAAGTGTTCGTCTTTGCCGCCGTAAACCTGTAGCAGTATTTTTGGAATGATTGAAAAGGGAACAAAATGACATGTTTATTCACCACAGAACGAAAGGTCAGCCTGATTTGCTGCCTCACACACTCTTCAGATGGTTGGTGTCCCAAGGTGACTGTACTCGGAATTGTAGGTAAGACTGACAATGAGCTTAAACTGAAGGTTAAGAAGATTAACGAGCATTAGCATTACAATGTTGGGAGCAGGTGGTGGCGTAAGAAGTTCTCTTGATGGAAAGAGAATTAAAGGATATCGGCGGGAGAGGAATTCTGGAAGGTTGAAAGGGTGAATCTTTACTGAACGCGATTTTATGGCTTGATTTTTAATGCTATGTGAAAAGTTGAACAAAATTGAGAAATAATTACCGTAAAAACATTTGCACTCATCTGCTATCAATGATTTTTTTGTACATCTTGTAAATTACGCATTTCCATCATATACTTGTAATGAAAATGGTTGCAAGACGAAGCATGCAAAGATTCAAATACTAGCGACGTGCCTAAATTGAACAATGGCTTGAAAAGCAAAGTATGCGTCTTAACTGAATATTTAGAATTTTATGCAGGCTATTAGATTATTCAGAGAATGACTATGCAACGCCCAATTTGTTGACTGAAATTGGTCCCACGAAATGAACAGTATGGGCAGATTGCGCTTTTAAATCGACTATTTAGAAGGAGCGGAAAGGGAAATTGGATTCCGAATTGGAAGCTATGAAATAAAGGAAATGAGAAACGTTAAAACAAAAATTCTCACTATAATTCTCGCTATTTTCACTATACCAGGACGTATATCGCCATGTTCTAACCCCAACTGAAACGTTTTTATCTTTGGAAAATGTGTGAAATTAGTCATTGAGATGGATAGGTATCCTCGGTTCCCTTGCCCGTTCTACGTATATTTGCAACTTTTGAATTTGTTATGTAAATATGACGAATCAAACTGAAAACTCTAGAAACTCCAACTAGAAAAAATATCAGCGTAAAAAAATGGAAATGGGAGAGAGGAATTCTATGTACTACTAAGCCATCTACTGATTCAAAGGAGCCTTTTCCCCTTAAGCCTCACAAAACAGCGATTTTTCATCAGGAGAATTCCATGCCCTTCAAAATTGGTTATTCCCATCTGTTTCGCTTTTCTACTTTACCCTATACTGTTGAAAGATAAGGCATATTTTTTTTTGCTTCATTCCATGGGAAGTAAAACTTCCACTTAAAGGAAATCACTCAGACCAGACAAAAAGTAGCATAGAAGAGCGTGTATTGATCCGCCGTTACGCAACACCAAGTCGTACTTCAGGAGTTCAAGGAGACATAAACTGCGAAAGGAAAAGATATAGACCTTCGCCCAAGAATCTGTGGACTGAAGGGAGAGTTTTAAAGGCGATGTTTTGGAAAAGATTTTCACGGCATTCATAGACGATTTGCTCTTTTGAATCTGGGCTTTCAGGCCCTCGTTTCGATTAGGAAAGCAGTACGCATACATTCGTCATATAAATTTGCTTCTTGACAGTACTACATTTTAGGCCCAGCATCGCTTTCAGTATTGTATATCGGAATCCTTTTGTTCGTGTCCCATTGTTCTTTACCTCATTTACAAAAAGATTACAATTTAGATGTGAGTAAGACAATTCTAGGTCATCCTAGGGGAGTGATCATAATAAAATATGATATGCTAATGATATGTTCCATGCATATGACATTTGTTAGAAAAATAAATTTAAATGCATCAAAAGCTCATGAAGAAAACATCAACTTCATGAAACTGTATCAAAGCACTGCACAGGAACATGTAATCATCTCTATAGATGACTATCGTTCCAGAGGAACGTCTTACGAATAAAATCAGAGTTAAATATTGCCACAGTTGAGATCAAGGTAAGGTAAGGTGTCGGCTGAAAAAAATCGCTGTAACTCAAAGGATCACAGAAGTTGCAAAAAGAATAAAGGATGCCACTGGCGTCCTTTTCTTTATAATTAGCATATGCTTTATTTTTTGTCTGACAGGATCTTCTACTGCTGGTGAACATTCCATAATTGGGCACCAACCCGGAACCTCACCTGACCTGTAATCTTTATATTCGTGTCATTAGTGACGTCTTGCCAAAGATACAACCAATTCCATTACCAGGCTTAGAAACTCTTGCTAAAGTAATGGACATAGTAGGCATCAGCAGAGACAAGGCACCTTAGATCATTCATTTAATTCACCATGAGTTATACGTAACTGTCACTGAAAGAAGGAGAAGCTCTAGGATGCTGCAATTAGACTTCGGGCATTAGCATTGTTATAATGAACACCAGCATCATCCTTTTCTCAAAAGCTTGACAAAATCAGTACCAACATTTAGATCAGGAAGTGGAGATAAGCAAAATCTATGATTGCTGGTCCAAATGTTGGTACATGGGCCTGAAAATGGATACCAGCCATACCTTATTGAAGAAGGTTAAAAACCTCAGCGGTTTTGAATGATAGGGTCACACTAGGTCATCCAATGTCAGAAAATCTACAGTCTACGATTATTCAGTCTCGTGACAAATAGACATAAAGGCGCTATCAGGAGCAGAACCAGTGGAAGGTACTGATAACTTGCAATTCAAATGTCGCCAGGAATCGGAATGCCATTAGTAAACAGATCCAGTACATCAAAATATTGATAAATATATATAAAATTAGAAAGAACATACTAATAAATCCCCCAGAACAATTTACCATGTAAAGGAAAATGAAAAATAAAAGTGAGAAGTGTCATCTGTTCTTGGTGTTACAGGAAGCCGCTCTTTGTCTGAACCACTTAGTGTTGTTTTAAAGCTGTAAATGATCCCAAAT
>NC_061108.1:109641098-109646098 GCF_015104395.2 Macrobrachium nipponense
CGATATATCTCTATGACACTTAGTGCTAATTAAATCTCATTGGATCAAAAATTGAGTGGAAAAATTACCGCCAAATTCCATTTATGACACGTTTACTTCGATACAAGGCTAAATATAAAACTTTGGACAGAAATGATCGAGATTACTAATTTTTGCATCTGTAGCTAGGCAAACTTGCTGATTTGTCTGTAATAACTTTCATGAATATCCAAAGACCACCAGGACTTCTCTTATCAACATATATACAAACAAGACACAAAATGGATCTTGCCTTTACATACTGCAACGCAGAAATGTCAAAACGAAGTTCACGTTGTAGAAATTATACGCTTGTCTAACATAACAATTGTCTGAACACAAAAGCGCTGTGAAATGCAAATTAGATATTTATTGGATTACGCAATCAAGTTTTTTGTAAAACGTATAATGCTGTATAAGACCAACAGCTATGATTGACGACTGACGACGAGTAGCGTTCCAGTCGCTCACCAGATACGGTAGAGTGAGGGTGCGTCCCATGCCTCCGGAAAGTGCTGCCAGATGCACGATCCATAGCTAACTTTAACCTTAAATGAAAATAAAAACTAGTGAGGGTAGAGGGTTGCAATTTGGTATGCTTGATGACTGGTGGGTGGATGATCAAAATACCAATTGCAGCCCTCAAGCATCAGTAGTTTTCGTAGATCTTATGGCGGACGGACAGACAAAACCGGCACAATAGTTTTCTTTTACAGAAGGCTGAGAAAGGAGGATTCGGCCATGGTATAACTGGAGTGAGACACCATTGCTGCTCAGAACACCTCTCTGTAAAATACATATTAGGCAGACGTCCGCTATCGTCGCTCAGGTATCACCTATACCTGGATGTCAGGCGCTATGGATGAGGCTATCCCCGGGAATATACGAAACCAAATAATTCAGTGAGGCCGGAAGTAAGAGAGACAGCCCTACGGTGATGAGGTCAAATCCTTCGTCATTCGTACCTCCATCGATTTTAGTATCCGCAAAGAAAACGCCGTTTTCAGTGCCCATTACAGGTTAATCTATATCTCTAGCAAATATCTTTTTTTGCTTACTAAGTTGACCCAAAAACGGTATTCTAGCAACAAATAGAATTATGCAATTATCAATTAACCTTACTTTCGTTTCCAATAACTGTTCGCTTCTTTCTGTGTTTCGTATTATCTTATATAACCTCTTTCAAATGTACATTATATTCTTAGTTCTGAATAATAATAATAATAATAATAATAATAATAATAATAATAATAATAATAATAATAATAATAATAATAATAATAATAATAATCAGGCTAAAAGGATAATAAATGCAGCATGACTCATAGAAAGTATGTAAAACTAACCATACACACACAAAAAAAAAAAAAAATCTATATGTAAAGGTCTTTATTATTACGAAAAGGAAGTGCATTTTAATGGCATTTTGAACGACAAAAGTCTTCTCCTCGAAGCTCATTGTTTCTTTAATGGCGTCTTTATGGAAGGTAACGACGGCAATGTCGGAATACTTTTTCACGAAATTTCTTGTGCTGGCAGATACGGAGAAGTCGGAATGCTGAATATCTGATGTTCGTTTTGTTGAGTTACGTAACGAAAGGAGTTTTTACAAGTTTTCCTAAATAAGTTTATATGTGTTATTTTGAATAATGGATCACACACGTGTGAGATAATCAGACAAAATATATTTTGAATATAAAGTTCTTATATACAAGGAACATGTAATACTAACCGGTAATAAGAATTAAAAGAAGAAAAATCAACTTAAACTAGGTTCACGTTTCAATATGTGGTTTCTGATAAAGATTTACCAAGTAATGAAAACCCTTCCTCATATTTATTTATGTACTGGGGCATTAAATAAAGTAAATTAAATCTATTAAAACCTTAATGGCAAATAAATATTTAGCAATATTGATATATAATGTCATGCAGCCTGAGTGATATATTCACCAAAACTATTTGAGCAATATATTTCATTGTATTCCTATTTGCTGTCTGATAAACTTGAGAGCATAATTCAAATTGTAAAGCACAGAATATTCTCAATCTTACGCAAATTTCAGAGATTCTTTCTCAGTGCCGTGATTATGAGCCAGTATCATGCTAATGATTTTATTTCAATACAGATAACATGAAATGAAATTATCTTGTTAACTCTTTTTATGTGCCAATAAAATTATTTGGATATGTTTATTTTACTGATGAAGAGTCTCAATGATTTTATATTACTGAGTTAGAGTCTTAGTACTTTTATATAATTGTGTAAGAGTCTCAGTACTTCTATGTTACTGAGTTAGAGTTTCAGTACTTTTTTATGATTATATAAGTCTCAGTACTGTTACATCACTGAGTAAGGGTCTCACTCTTACTCTTTATCTATTTATATTGTTAATGATGCCATGAATATAATTACTATAAATTACTTATCTTTTGAGTGAAGGGTAAATGAGAAGGTTTCCAGTCATTTGTAAGATACTGTGTATTGAGGATCTAGCGTAGAATTATTTATCTGGTTGTTTCATAATAAACCTGGTTATCGTTTAGTGGGATCTAAATACAAAGGACAGTTAATGGGATGTAGAGGTGGTTCGCTATTAGAGGATTATTATATGTGTAACCATCAGACTGGAACAGCAAGTGCTAAGTATTTAGGTGTACTTATATGGTGATCTCCATTCCAGGAGAAGACGATTTCTCCCCTCCTAGAGGAGAAAACTTGACCACTCTAAGGCACGGCCTTCTCTTCTCTAGCAAGAAAATAATTTCTACGCACCAATAAGACCAGCAGAAGAATATTTTTCCCTTTCAGCAGGAGAAGTCCTCTCTCCTCCACCAGGAGATTTCTTCCCTCCTACAAAAGGAAATTTCACACCTCCAGGGAGAGAAAGCTTCTCTCTTAAAGCAGAAGACCTCTCCTTCAACAGCAGAGGACCTCTCTCTCCTCCAGCAGGAGAGAATTTCTCCCCTCCAGCAGAAGATCTCTCCTTCAACTGGAGAGGACCTCTCTCCTCCAGCAGGGGAAAATTTCTCTTCTCCAGTAGAAAGTTTTTCTCCTCCAACGGGAAAAGCATTAATGGCACGCCTACTATATTCGCGCCGGAGTCAAAGGAGCTGAGTTTGTTAAATTTCATGGAAAATATCCCAGAGATGTACGCAGTAATAAGTTCATATAAATTTTCATACTCGCAAATTTTCCGGACTCCAACACTCCCTCAAAGGAATGGAAAGGATAAAACGCGTAATCATTGTTAATTTACATTTTTTATTGTAAAGTGAATGCCATTATATATGCAAAGCAGTTTCTTTGTAGAATTGCCTTGGTAATAACCTTGAATTAATCGCTAAAAATATAGGGATAAAAAATAAACTGGCACAACAGCATATTTTGTTTTTTCCTTCAAATCTCTGCCCTGAAGAAAAAATACGGAAAACAGGAAAATTTGTTTTATAAAATGACAGAGGTCACAAGTAAATCTTGATGTAACGAGAGTTACATGTAGAAAGACTAACCCAAGAGAAACAATTTGTGTGTGTGTGTGTGTGTGCGCGTGTGCCGGTTACTCATTAAAAGGACTACACGAGTGATTTTTTTTTCTTTTGTTATAAAATGATATTAAGAGATAAGGCCCGTACGACTGACCATTTTACAAGATGGAGCAAAATTAGTGACATGATGAAGAGGAAGAACAAGTTTTGAATGGATACTTTCAAGTTTTAAGCAGCGCGAAGCCTCTTCATTTCAGAAGAGAGTTGCTCTAAGTTGGTCTCAGCTTGTATGAGAGAAGAGGACGCCTTTCGAGGAAAAAATTGAGGATGAGGAGCACAAATATTCTCTAATTATTCGATGCAAAGGCTCAAACATTTTTGGAAAATACGTTTTTACGCAGAAATCTACATTTTCAAACTCCTTCCTTAAATTACTTATCAAAATGTCGTATTGATAAAAAAAGGAAAGAAAAAATATAAATTAACTTGGTTATGTTATCATAATGTTATGCTCACTAACAACGTAATTGTCATCTACACCCAATTGATATGGCACCTTTCCATATATCCCTCATTTTGAATCTCGTCTTCCGTTATGGTTCTTTATTGTTGATCACTTTTTTATATTGCATTATGAATAATCGGATTATTCGGATTAAATGATAGTTTTTGAGGGAAAACTCATCCCTAGGCTTACAGCGGAATTGTTCATGGATTAACATCTAAGTGAAGTACGCAAACAAGGAATGGAAAACATCTTCCAGACATCAGTAGGCTTACTGGTTTCAGAAGTTGTTTGATCCTTAAGGGAGTAGGCAGTAACTCTTATAAGTGCACGATCGTGTTGTCTTTTATATAGTGTTATCGGGTACTCACAAGGGAATTTCAGAAGATAGAACACCTTTTAACTTGCATGGAGTATCAAGACCGCGTGGAAGACGAGTGCGCGCTATAAAAAAGAAAAAGAAAAAAAAAAAAAAACTAGTAACTATATAGCAGTACACAAGGAGATCCACCAAATAATCTGATTAAATTTCTCATGAAATATTGTACCACATAACACCCATAAAAGGAAAAGAAATAGGCAAATCTAACCAAAATAACGGACAACAAAAGGGTAACCGTTAAATGGAAATAACTTACTATGTCAATAAAAAAAAAACTATGAAATTTACACAAATATCAAGATCTTTGATATTATTACATTCCGAAGCCATCCTTGGTAAATTACAAAACAGAATCACTTATACAATATTCTGTTGGCAAAATTAAAAACATTGAAGTATAACAGTTTTCTGTACAGATGTCGATTATAATAGTATACACTGTACGTGTCTAAATATAAACATGAAAATTTAAACCTATCTTACAAGTGAGGAGGTAGCAATGTATGAGTAATAAAAGATCACTAAGTGCAAAGAAATGATAAAAAATACAGAAAAATAATAGTTCCCAGTAATGAGTATCTTCTAATTATCGATACCAAACGAAAT
>NC_061108.1:109658598-109661098 GCF_015104395.2 Macrobrachium nipponense
CACATTCCTTTATAACTGGGAATCCTGACATCATATCTTCATAATAAGGCTCCTGCCATAGTTCTTTTCATGATGGCTAAGAAAGAATTCAAAAAATAATGACATGAAGCTTTCAATTGTTTACTTTCCTTAATGCTCTCCCTTGTTCTTAGTTTCGTTTTTATTCTATTATTCTTTATATCCAATATGCCCGAAGATGACTAGGAATTGAACCTCAAGATATATATAGCTTATATTTCATCTGAGAAAATTTGTCTTGTATGTTAAGATCTCAGGTAAAAAACAATAGTATACCTTTACCATGTTGTTTCGCTTTTATTCCAGTTTATAATCTACATTTAGCCATTTAAAAGATCCTAAAATAATATATGTTGTGAAGTTTGGTCATCGCTAAATTATTTCGTAAATTATACATTCTTACTTACGGCAGATAATAAAACATTATTTCGCGCAAATATTACCTCCGTTTGATTTGAAATCATAGCTAGGAAAAGGGCAGTTTGATTTTGTAAAAATTCACCTGAAAGCCGACCAACAAAAATACGTAGGAATATCACGGAAGTGATATACAGTTTCATAAGTTAAAAGGAAATAATTTTCCAGCATAGACAAAGAAATAATATCCGATTTCATGCGTTGCTTCTATTTCCCATGCAATGGTTGTTTGGTGCTTTGTTCCGTATGTGAAATTTTAATTAGTTTGGTTTTAAATATCAGATATGAATTACGAAACGATAATGTTGAAAGAAAAAATGTTATGAAGTTATTTTTCTGTAATTTCCTGACGTCTATGAAATATATAATGAAGTGTGGTTGATAAGATTTGATTAAAGAGGGAGAAAATAGTATAATATCAAATTACTAACAAAGCAGCAGGTTGATGTCAATATGATTTATGAAACGTAGGAATAAACTGTTGTGCCTCATTGTATCCCAGGTTAGATCATCTATGACTTTATATATAAAAAATCTCGATAATGTCAGAGTGATACTTTGCCAATAATACTACCTTTTTAATAAAACAATCATAAATACAAATATGCATAAAAATTATCATAGATCCTTACATACGAATAACGAAACGCTTTTTGAAGTGAAATAACTGCTATCTTACCAAATAACCAAATGTTTCAAGTACGCTTTACATCAATGATTCTTTACACATTTCTATTATTTTTCAAATAAATTATTACTTGTTTAGGTCGGCAGAGGAGAGAGAGAGAGAGAGAGAGAGAGAGAGAGAGAGAGAGAGAGAGAGAGAGAGAGAGAGAGAGAGAGGTGGGGGGTTATTAAATGATACTAGTAATTTGCTATGTGAATTCTATACAACATCATCGCCGATGAAAAAGTAACTTGTATCTCCTCTCTCTCTCTCTCTCTCTCTCTCTCTCTCTCTCTCTCTCTCTCTCTGCTGACCTAAACGAGTAATATTTATTTTGGAAAATAATAGAAATGCGTAAAGAATCATTGATGTCAAGCTTACTTGAAACATTTGTTTATCTGGTGATATATCAGGTGGTACTAACCAAAAAGATTCGCTAGAAAAATTTTTTATTATGTTTTTTATTCTAAAGGACATCTAATACTCGTCTTTGTGTTGTGTATCAATATACTTGTGAATAAAGGGAAAGTCAATAACTTTGTAACCAATCAATGTTTCTTCTGTTTGAATTTTTTTTATTCTAAGGTATTATTCAGTTGAGCAAATGAAGAATGTGAAATGTTCTCTTTTTATTAAACTTCTTTAATTAGATCTTCATTATTTTACGGCTATTACAAAAGGGAAAACTTTTCTTGATTGTTAGTTAGAAGATTCACATTTCCTTTGAAGTATATCCGGCCATTGAACACTGCAGCCGAACTTTGGTTTTGTGAACCCAATTGTAAATATAAATGTATATTACTAATATGTTATGCAAGCAGGTACCGGTTAACGTAATGATGAAAAGGTTTTATCATACTCCCTTTTTTGTACTTTTGTTTGTTTGTACAACTTAAGAAGGAATAGATATAAACTGGCAACAGGTGAAAAAGGCTGATTTTAATAAAGAATCTAGATATATTTATGAACTTTAAAATGGTAAATTTCTCTCTAAAGTGACACGTAGAATCTGACAAAATGCTCAGAAAGAGTCTTCAAATATAGCCATTGATTAATGTTCCTTAAATTTCTTATCAAAAATAAAATAAAAAGATGTAGTTATTGTAATACCCAGTAGTTTAATCATTAAGCAAAATATTACTTATCACTTATCTAATTATTACCCTTAATACTTCTACCTAATTTGCCCACATAACTCTTAACCCACGTTCTACGTGTAAGGGTTCTAATCTGGGATTTTTGTTTGTAAGAAAACATTAAATTATCTCATTATTACAGTCTGTAAAGGTGTGTGTGTGTGTGTGTGTGTCTGTTAATGTTTATTACAGTAGTTCCCAACATGGGGGACGGTAGCAATTTCCAGGGGGGACACAAGCCATAAGGGAAAATAAAAAAAAA
>NC_061108.1:109663598-109701098 GCF_015104395.2 Macrobrachium nipponense
TATATATATATATATATATATATATATATACATATATATGTGTGTGTATAATATAATAGTATAATTATACTATATATAATACTTATATATAATTACAACATATATACTATATATATCTATATATCATTATAATATATATATAATATATATATATAGTATATATTATATACTAATGTATACGTATAGATATATATATTATATTATATATATATATATATATTATATAATAATAATATAATATATATATATATATATAATATGTAACATATATAAGTATATATTATATAGTTATATAATTATACTAAATATTTATATTATATAATCAAAAAGACGTATATATCTATATATATTTATAATATATATATTACATAATATATATATGTTATAAATATAGTATATATAATATATATTATAGTATATAATTTCTTAATATATATATATACTTATATATATATATTAATATAATATATATTAATATACACACACATATATGTATATATTATAATATATATATATAATATTATAGTATATATAATATACACACTATATATAATATATACATATATATAGTATATATATACTATATTATACATATATATATATAGATACATAATATTATAAATATATAGTTATATATATTATATAATATATATAATATATAAATAATATAATTAGCAATTCTACACACATATATAATTAAAATATGCTAATATACACAAAAACACATGCAATATAGTATATATATATCTTGATATATATATATATATATATATATATTATATAGAGATAGAGAGAGGAAGGAGAGAGAGAGAGAGAGAGAGCGAGAGAGAGAGGATAGGCGAGTCTCAGGAGATTTAGTAATATTATTAGTATGTTATAATTGTAACTCCGTAATTCCATCCAGGGCCGGTGTTGTAAGAGCCTTACTTCAGAGGGGAAAACAAACATAATATGAACATTACGTTAGTAATAGAAAGGATATTTCTGTCATATATGTAAGGATCTCTATAGGGAATCCTGATCCTTAGCTAGACTAGTATCAAATTTTCCTTATATTTTTTATTGAAGGATCCATGATCAGAAGGTGTAAACATAATTTATCTAGAAAATGTTATTTCCTATGTTATTACTTTGGTGTTAGTGGCTTATTTACGTTTATACTTTTTTTATGTTTTTATCATATCACTTGTCAATATTACCCATTTATCTCGGACAATTTATTTCCTTAATAAGTACTTTAAAAAAAGCTAATTTCTAGATAACTATACTCACGGTGCAGCAATATTTTCCTTTACTTTTTATATGTATTACCCCATTTTTATTTTTGTAATGATGTAATTTATATTTTATGCTTTTGATAAGGCATAAGTGTAATAGTTACGTAAATAAATATTTTCCGAATAGTAACTTGTCTTTTATATTTCAAGTTGCTATCACACTTCTCCGAGAATACGAACAAAAATGAAATACAAAGTCTCATTGAAAGTATATGAATTTTGATTTAATCCATTACAAACCTAGTCCCAGTCTTCCAAGGGGGGATCCTAGGTTTCCTAAAATGACGTCCTTAAGGCTCCTGTGTCACCGCGTATGTATGTAATTGAATTAATACCCTTGAGTCTACACACATGGCATGCATGCTAATAATGACATAGCCCGGATACCTGAAGGGTATGGCGTTAACAACGTGAATTATTTACTTGACGCCTGAGTCTGAAAAAATTTCCTAGTGATATGTAAAGCTACATATTCTTAACTGTCATTTCAGCTTTTCATGCCAGTCTTTATTAGTTTAATTGTGTGATTTCTATTCTGTGAAATCCTGTTTTTGATCTTTCAAGCCTCATTAAGATATATATATATATATATATATATATTATATATCTATATATAAATACAGTGTACTATAAAGATTCATAAAATTTTATATATCTATTTTTCCTGAAAACCTACCATGAAATCGTTCAGTAGAAAAATAATTATAACAAACAGAGAGAAAAAAACACGGCTTCATGACATCGTAATAATGAAAAGAATATACATCGTTTCAGACATTATTATGCTCCGATTTGATTAGGCTGAATCTCATTGCCACCTTCGGTCAATATATAATCAATGAGAAGAAACTCATCACCAAGATAATCTAATTAAGGATTGAAGGATTGCCATTTTTCACCTAGCTAATTAGTATCAAATTTTTTTTGCATCATTTTGAATATATTTTTTTTTTCATACAATTTGATTAATGATCGCAGGATGGGGAATTGAAAGAATTTACATGTTCTGTTCAGTGATCAGATATTTCATAATTGCATTTGTCAAAATGAAAATTGCTTGCTGTGCGTCATACCATTCGACAAATCGAGTGACGTTTCGATTTTCAAAATATTCTATGCTCAAATAATAGGGAGTGTCTCCGTTAGCAGGTATAAATTAATTGCCAGTTCACTGGTCAGCTAGTAAATTTATATATGTATTCTGCAATATCATTTTTAAAAGATTAAGCTTAGTTATAGTTTTTTACATTTTCATCGGACAATTTAAACATACAAGTTGATGTTCGACAAAAGGTATAAAACAGCAAAACACACAAAGCATGCATTCCCCCACCACACACACACACACACACACACACACACACACACATATATGTATATATATATATATATATATAATATATATATATATATATATATATATATATATATATATATGTGTGTGTGTGTGTGTGTGTGTGTGTGTGTCTGTGTACATGTATGTATGGGTGAAGTTTACGCGTCCTTGTTACACATAATTCCCTATATATTAGTGCCACAATTAATTACTCTTTTTGACAATATATTCAGATGATATCTCGAAGATGTGAAATATTTGTTATTGCCCATTCTGCAGAATATATTTTTCGTTCGCAACTAAATCCAATGTATGCATGTATGATGAATGTGTACTCGTCATCTGACAATGGACTTGTAGCATTCATTCAGGTAACAATATGTTCAGTATTTCACCTTACCTCGAAAGCAGAAAATTCTTGAACGGATCAACATTTTGTTTCCTTATTTACTCATTCCCAAGCCAGCAGCTGTTTCAGCCACCAGACCTGGCCTTTTGCAATGAGAGTTCATTTTAATATTTGTTTTTATTCTGAAATTTCACAGCTCAGAAAAAAATAAATATTAACAAAGACATCTCTGTTTGTTTGTTTGTTTGTTTGTCTGTGTATATGTGTGTATGTGCTTTGCGGCTTTCATTATTTTTTGTTTGTAATATTTTTAGTCTTCTTTCCCAACCGTTATCCTTACATTAAGGGGTCGGTTGCCTGATGCACCTTCTCCACTGCCTTCCTCACATCAGGAAATTGTTTATTTTTGGAAAAGGGGTTTTTACGACCGCATGCCCCTGCTGTCATCAACCACAGTTATTAGCGGTGGGCCTCGCGTTTGACTAAAAAGTTACCTGCAAGGCAGTAGTTTCCACAGTTATTGGCAGTCAGCATAGCCTTTTATTCAAAAGTAATACTGCAAAGCAGCAGTTTCCACAGTCATTGGCAGTCAGCGTAGCCTTTGACTAAAAAGTTACCTGAAAGGCAGCAGTTTCCACAGTTATTGGCAGTCAGCGTAGCCTTTTACTCAAAAGCAATCCTGCAAGGCAACAGTTTCCACAGTTATTGGCAGTCAGCGTAGCCTTTTACTCAAAAGTAATACTGCAAGGCAGCAGTTTCCACAGTTATTGGCAGTCAGCGTAGCCTTTTACTCAAAAGTAATACTGCAAGGCAGCAGTTTCCACAGTTATTGGCAGTCAGCGTAGCCTTTTACTCAAAAGCAATACGGCAAGGAAGCACAGTTTTCACAGTTATTGGCGTTCAGCGTAGCCTTACTCAAAAGGCATAGTGCAGCAGCGTCCAGTTATTGGCAGTCGCCTACTCAAAAAGCAATAAGTGCAGGCAGCAGCCACAGTTATTGCATCAGCGTAGCCTTTTACTCAAAAGTAATACTGTAAGGCAGCAGTTTCCACTGTCATTGGCAGTGGCCCTCGCCTTTGACTAAAATGTCCACCTGCAAGGCAGCACTTTCCATAGTTATTGGCGGTGGGCATAGTATTTTCCTAAAAAATTTAAGACTGCAAGGCAGCAGCTGTCCTTTTAGTCACCTTTTACGACATAAAAGACCTAGGGTGGTAGTATCCTTATACTCCTACCCCAGGAGGCTTTTGTAATATTTTTAATGGTACCCGCCATGCGAGACCTTAGTGATCGATTTTTTGCGTACATCACATAACGCGTATTTCCAGCAAAGGTGCAGGTAACGAAGGGGATAAGATTTGAGATAGGGATTGACTCTTGAAATAACCTGAACGATAATAAATCTGTCTTTTCGTTTATTTACGAATACGAAAAATTTATTTTCGAATTCGAATCCTAAATTAAGCATTTATTTCCTTATAATTATGACGTCTTCCTTATAACATTTGATTATCAGCGACCTTATTTGCAATGGCATAGTTGACAGGTCTCCTTTCGTTATTGATTAATGTATATTCTGTACCATTTATATGATATCAAAAACGTCCTTAACATCTCTTCGATAATGTATATTCCTCATGTATGATAATAATCGATACCTTAGATAGGGCATTAGAATTGCATTTATTAATCCAAGTGAAACTGCGTTTTTCATAAATCATCATTAAGAAATGTTCCAGTAAAATTCCAATGGTTGCTATAATTAGCCCAACTGCAATTAGTCAAGGTCCGAATTCCTTTTACTGCCTTTCCCTTCGTGTTAATTAATTTTTATTACCAACAATAAATGTAGGGAGGAACGATATCATTGACGGACCCTTGGAAGTTCTCTCGCCGTGTTCTCATTCAAGGAAAATTAATGGTCTGGGTTTTTGTTTATCTCCTGCCAGATGCGACAATGTAGTGGTCACCGTCTTGGAAATTTTTTTTTTATTTCTTTTTATTTTTAATGATCTGAATTACACTTGAATGAAGCGTTCGTCGGGGAGCTATATTCCAATAGATGAGCATTTTCTCTCTCTCTCTCTCTCTCTCTCTCTCTCTCTCTCTCTCCTCTTGCTTCCCCTCTTTATCACTCAGCTTAAAAATACTTTCTCTCTCTCTCTCTCTCTCTCTCTCTCTCTCTCTCTTTCCCTTCCCCTTCTTTACCTCTCTCTTCCTCCCCCTTTCTCTCTCTCTCTCTCTCTCTCTCTCTCTCTCTCTCTCTCTCTTTCGCTTCCCCCTTCTTTATCTCTTGCTTTCCCCTCACTTCTCTCTCTCTCTCTCTCTCTCTCTCTCGTGAGTAAATGGATAAACCCCAAAGGCACAATATAGTCAGCAGCCAACAAGAAATACGAGCCATTGCACGCACACCAAATGGACAGTTCCTAGTGAATTTACGAACGGCGAAGCTCTCCGCAAAGATCAAATGCTACTGGAATTCCGACGCAGCTCAACTCAGCTCTCCTATATGTTATTGAGTTTCATAATTCAAGAGGTAGACCTCTCTGATGATATCGACCGGGTGCAAGATTAATATATATCCATATATGACTGAAATTAGAATTGGAATCACTTTCTAGAAAATATATCGATAGGTAAATATGATAATTTGCTTTTGGGCTACAAAAAAGAAGCAAATAGACCAGAAAATGGATCTAAACTTAATTCGTACACTTACAAAAAATAATATGTGTTGTGTGATTTTTCTGACACATTCAATTTTAATGGGTGATGCAACTTTTATTTACTAAACTTATAAGCTTTCCACTGCCTTGAATATCTTGTTCGAGAGTTATTAATGACATGAAATCATATTGTATTTATGCATGTTATCTAGTTAAACTAAGTCACACCATTTGGACGCCTACACCAAGGGTCAAATTACAATGCAACGCCTTATAGAAGTAATACATTATGAGTGAGGGATTCGGAAGACTTGTCTTTCAGTTATTTGAATATTTTTCGAAAGCACGTGTTAATGAAATTTTTTTATCTAAATACTTGATGCGAGGTTGAAATTGTGATTAATATACACAAGGGTGTTTAAAACTCATTATCCTTATTGTCTTTGCATCCGAACTTAGAACACCGTATGTATTTCATAATTATAACATGTTTGAATTTCTTTTTACAATATTCTATTTATGAAGATAGACTGCTACGCAAAATCTGACAACGTTAAAATACACATATATAAACGTAAACTAAACATTGATTAATGCTAAGCAGACGACGTAAAATTAAAGTAATCATTGATAATATTGATCAGAATGAAAAATCTCTGATGCCAAATTCGTCTACCTTCAAAAGGCAGGTATAAAAATAAATCACAAACCATCCCAATCCTCACTGAAGATGTGACCTATTTGAATAAGTAAATCCAGCCATATGCCTGTTACATACAGTGTGAAATCTATTAAAATAACGGGAATAGAAAGAAATAATCTACAATTTTAGTATTGTCCGTTCAAGTAAAAATCTCAAGATTAAAGTTATTGTTTGGTAAATCCAGGTTATTCATAGACTTTAACTAGAACACGTTTTACCATACTGGATGCATTCAACAACAGATTCCTAACAGCGGACTTTGCTCCAGAAAAGTATAACATGTATCTGATGCTGGAAATTGGATGTATTAGTTTTTTAAGTTAATTACAAAAGTATATGAAAATGAATGCGCTAACATATATCTGAGGCAAACAATTTTCTAAATGCTTAACAGTAGTAAAGCACTGGATAAGTATCAATATCCTTTAGTAATTACCGGTCTTTTGTGAAGTATGATTATTTTTTATTATTTGTGACTTATGTTATAAATTAGTCTTCGCTGTTTTTTTGTTACTTCCTTATGAAGTAAATGAATGATGTGAATATTTTTTCTTTGATGAAAGTTTAAGAATAACCCACCCATATATTTATATATATATATATATATATATATATTATATATATATATATTATATAATATATATATATATATATATATATATATATATATATATATATATATAATGGTTTGTCTTGTTCGTCCTTGAACTGCTTAGTCAAATAAGAACCACAAGCGGATACTTCCTGCTGTCACTGGTTTCATTGAGTTGACTTTCTGAATCAGATATTCTCACTATTTTTTCTGGCACATTTTACTGCTTTCCCTAAACCTTTCTATTTATTTACACTTTCCACTTATCTGTTAGCATCTACTCTCTAAACATTATCAAATTATTCTGATCTATTTTTTAACCACGTTAAACATTTCAATTGTCTTTCTACTTCTACGCTCACCACTTTCATATGTATCGCATTCAGTTCACCCCAACAGATTCTGCCATTCATTTAAAATTTGTACACAAGTATGAACATTAGTCTACCAAGCTACTACTTTTCAAATAGCTGAAGGTCATAAGACCACTATATTTATCTTCAGTAACAATTTATTCCAGTTTATTACTGAAACATTTAATTCTTACCGTAACTTTCTGCAATGCAGGGGTATGGGAAAAATTCTGGTATCTACTATTTTTCTTATGCTCATCAATGGCCTCTCACAAACCAAATTTATTCCTTCTATTTTATTCTTGACTGATAGCGCCATTGAGAAATCTTAGTTGATATATCAGTGAATACGTCATACGCATAGTTCCTTAGTCGTTCTCTTATTCACTGTAGTTCTACCCATATTCTTGTACTTTCAGATTCACCTTTTTTCACCGAAGTATTATTGATAAAGGAAAAAAAACATGAATTCGCGTTGGAAAATAAGTTTAACGTTTGAAAAAATTCAGAAGACGCCAATGAGGAAATAAAGCGGACCGAAGATTTTTGAGAAACTATTTTCATCAACTGATATTTACAATAAAAAAAAAAAAAAAAAATCTTGGAACATTATAATCAGATATTGAGAGACGTAGGAATCTGTATATGCTTTCCTTTTCATAAATGGAATTCGGTTCTTATTTCATCTAAAATCTTTTAGCATCTTCAGGGCAACCGATATCATTGGAAGAAATTCCACAGGCTAGCCTAAGTTGAATTTATTTCATCTCACAGTTTTAGCTTGTTTTTCTTATCGCTAAGTTACGACTTAGGTAATTTAAATAGAGTATCACAAAATTCGAAATACAGGTACATTAAAGCGTTTTCAAGCAACACCGGGAAAACAGTAAACTTTCAAATAAGAGTTAGTTCCCGAAAGCAAATTGGCCCGATAGTAGCAACGAATAATCATCCTGAAAAGTGACATTAATATTTTTTATATGAACTTCTTAAAGCAAAATTAGACATGCAAGTATAACGCCGTCCAGAAAAAGGCTATTCCTACATCTATAAATTGTTTTAGTTCCTTGTTACTTTATTCCTCAGTTTATTGGAACAAGCCAAATGTTGCTAATATCTGGTAGCAATAGCCTGGGAGCATAAAAATTGTGGTGAATAGTCCATAACTCTCTGTGCATGAAACGTCGAACGTAAAACTTTTGAATTAAATTCATTAGCTACACCAAAGAGAGTTCGTAAAAGTTTTATAGTCTGGTATTAGCTTAATTTTGAAACTGGAAAAAAAAAATTATTAGAAATCATGTATCAGGATTCCTTGATGAGGAAAGATATTTTTTTTTATTAGGGGAAGCAATTTGATTTCTTGTTACATATATCCGAAAATGAATATTTTCTATTGAATTCCCTATGTAAGTCGTACTGGAATTCAATTTTAATGTTCATAAGCATGACTCATATTCCGTCAGTCATTTGAAAGAATAAGATAAATAAAACTGTACGTCTATCTTCCAGAAATATCTTATAGGTCCATTTATTACTTGATTCAACGTAATTTCAGAAAAGACATTTAAAAGAATTTCAACAAACAACATTTTCCACGTGGGATTTCTGCTTGGTAAGTTACACTATGAGACTGAACGCGAAATTGGAGATGATTCCCCAAACTCTGTCCTGGACTTTCTTTAATAAAGGAGAACACAATACAGGACGTGTTCGTGGAAAAGAGGAAAAAATTACAAAACTAAGAACTATGCTCAGGGTACAGTAGTGTAATATTATACATTACTTTTTTACTGATAAAGTTAAACACTTTTGTCAAGAAAATGAAAACAGCCATGTATATATATCTTTTAATCACACAGACACACTCTCAACCGCAAAAGCACACACATACACACACACACACACACACACACACACATATATATATATATATATATATATATATATATATATATATATATATATATATATATATATATATATATATATATATATATATATATATATATATATATATATATACAAGCATTCATCTACAAAATGTCCCTTAATATCCAATTCGCTAAACCTCGGAAATAATATTTTCAAATATGTTTATCCATATACATACATACATACATACATACACACACACACACACACACATATATATATATATACTATATATATATATATATATATATATATATCTATGTATATATATATACATATATAGTAATATATATATATATTTATATATATATATATATATATATATATATATATATATATATATATATATATATATATATATATGTGTGTGTGTGTGTGTGTGTGTGTGTGTGTGTGTATGTGTGTGTGTGTGTGTACGTGTCTGTTTGCAGATATGTACAACCACGCAACAACATTTCTTTGTGATGTATCCGAACTTCAATCTTCCGTTATTCAAGGTACTTTGCCCCTCTCCATGTCTATTGGGTTGCCTATTTTATCTGATTTAAATCAGAAGCCATTGCAGAATAAAATTTTTATAAATTCTTTCTATATTCGGACTATTGTTTGGCTCATGAGTCCTCATGAGTTTAATTTTAAGGGCCACTGTTGAGATTACAATAAAAACGATGTTTTCTGAACATAATGAAATATATTTTATATGAACTAATACCTACCATTTTCATATAATGAATATAAATTTGCTGCTGATCCACACTGCTAAAAGCCATATATAAAGTAATAGCAAGAGGCTTCTAAAATTAAAATGTAAATATGAAAACTGAAGCAAACTGAGTTCGCTAACGAAAGAATTGATGGTAACTTTATGAAAAATGATAAATAATAAAACTGTATTGAACATTATTTGTTAGGAGAACATCAGGTAAATTTTCATCGTAAAAGTCTCACGGGGAAAAGAATTATTCGAGATTTAAAGAGCGCGTCAGAACACTACAAATCAAAGGTAATTGTGTGACTTTGGAAGTTTAGCAACACTATTCTCTCTTAATGAACGGAATTCTAATTTTTCCCCCCGAAGTTTATTCTGGCTTTTTTCAGGACATCCAATGGCTTTGGAAGAACTTTAAGAAACATTTTTTTAAAATTAAGTTTCATTTTAACATTTCTGTGTCAGAGCAATGCAAAGGGAAAGAAAACATGAGTTCGGTCACTGATGTTGTCAGGAATTCGAAAAGTTAGCATATGCAAATTTCTCCAAAACACACAATGATATTAATCGAACTTTTACAGTAACGAAATAGCCAAAGGAAAGTTTGGAATTTACCTTTCCCGGAAAGCAGCCAGTATGTGGTAGTAATAGAAAGTTATTGCAGACTCTTCAATAGAAGAGGATAACGCGAGAAAAGGATTTATAAAATTATCTGAACACAATGTTGTTCTTGTCTCAGGTCAGAGTGATTGTATTCATATATATATATATATATATATATATATATATATATATATATATATATATATATATATATATATATGTGTGTGTGTGTGTGTATATATATATATATATATATATATATATTATATATATATATATATATATGTAGATAGATAGATAGATAGATAGATAGATAGATATATGTAGATATGTTTCTCTATGTATGTAAAGATAGATATATACGGATATATGTTCTTATGTATTTGTCAATCAACTGAGTATTTTGTCAAAGCCTCCGTTATGATGTGCAGTATATAAGATCTCTTCGTTATAACCGAATTTTGCATCCCTACTCTTCCGTCAACGAACCTTTACAGACAATTTCTGTCTTCTTTTCCAGGCTCTATCTTCTCAATTTTACTGCAACTGCTATGATTTCCGAAGTCTAATTTTTTACTCGTAAGGATGGAAATCCTCTTGGCTCTGAACGTGATGTTCATGGATCTTATCATCTGTGGTTAAATAATTCCGATGGGTATATTATATTGCGAATTATGAATTTACCTAACCTCTCTCTCTCTCTCTCTCTCTCTCTCTCTCTCTCTCTCTCTCTCTCTCTCTCCTTCTTTGGCTTACTTTCTTTTCATATTCATTTCCTTTCAAGAATGTAACTATATATGTTAAGTCCTCAATTTAGGATCTGAAGGACCCCTATTGTACAGGCTCATGCCATTCTTATAAACATTATTATTCTACTGTTGGATTATATTTCAGATCTACAGAAAAATGGTTGGATGAAATCTTCCGAGAATTAACGATGTAACTGAGTAGATGAAATGTATTATAAGAAAATTCTGATATGACGGAAGAGTCGTATTACGGCTGCTCTACAAGGAACCGCCCACGTCCTCATATCCCTGGCTTAATTTTACAAATATGGCAAGTGACTTACGGCAATATTGAATTTTCAAGAAATCCTTGGATCTCCAGAACGATATTCTTGAAAAGAATGGCTGCATCAGCTGAACTGGTTTTGTAGTATGACTTTTTCATTTATTCGGACGATTATATTTTCTTCGATATAAGTGTTTAATACAATCTGGCCATGTTATTAATTTGGTTAAAAAGAAAGGAATGACGGTGGTTCTAAGTCGTATGTTTTTATTCCATAATTGGAGGAAAATAGGCAAAGATTGAAAGTGAAATGAGGAGAGTAAATCCATCAGAGTTTACTTTAGGCGTTTCTCGCTACGTGCGCGCACGCTCGTTCAGAAGTCATTTAGGGCAGCAACAATTCGCCGAAGGTCTTTCCGAGGGACGTCAAAGTTTCAGTGTCTCGACTCATGAAATATTTTTCACATTTAGCATGTATCGGCTGCGTACACCGGCCGGCCAACAAGAGGTAATTAACTGATACCGATCCATATGTCAATATCCTGTGGCGGCCAGCTTTTAGTCCAGTATATCTGGGCCTGAAATGTGAGGTACCCACCACAAATTGCACTGTTTATGTGTTATATACCAAACTGTTGGAAAATCTGTCAGCTTTGATTTGAAAAAAAGTTTACCAAAATTGGTAGGTGCAAAAAAAAGTTATCGCATCTAACCTGAAGCAAGGTTTTGAAATGATTAAAAAAATCTTCGAATCAATGGTAAATTTCAATATTTCTTCAGGTTATCATGTAGACTGCATTAGTGAGGTGCAAATGTTTTGTTTTGCATTACTGACATTGCAAATCAAAAGAAAAAACCAGTTTTAGTTGGTAGAACATTATAACTGCTATTCCACAGGTGATTTTATAGAAATGTGCTTGTGAAAAATAGGCGAATTAGGGGTAGGCCAACATTTTGTTATTTTTCAATGATTATTTTTCTTAACTATGCTAACATATAATATACCATTGAAATGGTCAATATGTCTAATTTATGATTCTTTTTAAATTTTGAAAATTGACCCATCCTAAGTTGAGATAGTGATTATTGCATTGACCAAAACACGACCTCGTGAAAATGCATCCATAGGAACTAGCAGGAAATCCCGTCGTAGGACGGGTTTTTTGCTAGTTATATATATATATATATATATATATATATATATATATATATATATATATATATATATATATATGTGTGTGTGTGTGTGTGTGTGTGTGTGTGTGTATATATATATATATATATATATATATATATATATATATATATATATATATATATATGATTTATTTTTATTAACTTCATGTTATTTTCATCTCAGGTATGGTCAAGAATTGAAGTTTCCTAAAATCAACTGCTTTACTAATATCTACAGGTGAGCTACATGTATCAAGTAAATTACAAACAATTTATGGTTATGGGCTTAATTCTTATTCTTGCTGAATAAACAAATATTTTAAATGAAAAGTTAATAAGAAAGGCCATATTGAAATGATATTTGGATTTATTGCTTAATGCATCATTTCTTATATATGTTTCTGGTCAATTCATGCAGCTGATTAACATGGGTTCTGGAACAAGAGACTGTGTTTATTCAACCCGTCATTATGTAGCAGACCACGCAAAGAGATATGACACTGTTCCTATCATTACCTTTGATCAGCCTTTGTGGAAAAAAGCCTTGCAAATCATCCTTGAGCAATCTGACAGTCCCTTGTATGACATCATTGTATCCATGGGAGGCTTTCATGGCCTTGTTAGTTTTCTTGGAAGCATTGGATTTGTAATGGAATGGTCAGGTCTTGAAGAACTGCTTGAGATTATTTTTGCTAAGAACTCAGTCAAACATATGCGCACTGGCAAGGCATATTCTCGCGCCGTCAGAGGTCACCAACTACTGTCATCAGCTCTGAACTCCATAATTATATCAGAAACTCTTTCAGTTCCGATCCCTGAATTGTCAGTTGAATCCTCCTCCTTCCATAGTGATAAAATCAGAGCTTCACATTCAAGCTGCTTGCCAGTGCCTCTGCACTTACCTGTTCAAGATGCCAGTGCTACAACTGTACAGATGGAATCAGAAACTACTAGAAACGATGATGAGGAAATCCCAGAGGAAACCCCTCCACCCATTAATGAGGATAACCAGACAGAGTCAAATAACTAGAAATGATGATGAGGAAATCCCAGAGGAAACCCAGCCACCCATTAATGAGGATAATCAGACAGAGTCAAACAACTAGAAATGATGATGAGGAAATCCCAGAGGACACCCCTTCATCCTTAAATGAAGAAACTGAACAGCAGTCAATCGATGAAAATCACAACAAAGCATTATCTGCTGCCTCAGACTCTGAAATCTGTGACACTACTCAAACATCTGCAGAAATACCAGAGAAGACTGATAACATAGATAGGAAGACCTCTGAATGCTATTGATGAACTGGAAAAGTTGTACCATAAAGTTCTGACTGGAGATACTTTATGGAAAGAAGTAAAATCCTCAGATTCTTTGAAATGGATCAATAATAAAGTTGATGAGTTCAAGACCAAACTTAAGGATGCCAGAACAGCCAGATTGTGGTTTCAGTATTTAGAAATGACTCAAATCATGCGTTCCTTTATTTGGTCAGAGCGAGTTGGCGACTGGAAACTTGGAATCAAAAGTCAGATCGAGATGCTTCTATACCTTGCAGGGACTAGCCACTGTCAGTACACGTCGTCATTGAATATCCATATCAACAGAATGTTAGATTTAGCTAATACCCAGCCGGAGATTTATCAAAAGGTATTTCTTTCTGGTCTTTACACAGTCAGAAGGTCAGCCCGAGTCTGGGCAGGATTAAGCAGAGATCTAATAATTTAACAGTGCCTTATGAGAGAAATGAAAAAAATGGCGGTATGACAAGAGGAAGAGGTATGGATGGCGCCCAAAGAGTCACTTGGTGTCTAAGCCAACCGGTTCTTGCTGAAATAAATCTAGCAATTCAAGAATATACAGGGGTAGGATTTGAGACTAGTGAACAGCATAAGGATCTCAGAGTATCACGTGTAGAGCGAGACCACAAGGATAACAAACTCATAGACTTTCTCAAGGAAAAAACACCATTTAGAGAGGAACAAACTCTGCGAAATATAGCTACTGGTGTAGAAGCCGATGCATCTGTTAATGCAAATAAATCCCAAGAAGTCGGAAGAAAAATTCTGAAATCTATGAACAATAAACTAATGATTGAGTATTCGTTTAAAAGAAAAGACATAGTGAAGACCATGGCCAAGAAAGTGTCTGTCAAAGTAGGTTCTGAGACTGTAAGCATCGATCCTTTATTACTGTTTCAAAGGATGGTAACTGCTGGTGTTTGTAGTGGTGAGCTGAGAAATACTCTAATATATGAGCTCTGCACTTATCCCCCGGCTCTGTTTCAGCATCAAGATATTATGCTATAAGCCAATAAGTCAGCCTTCCTTCCAGCTTTATTGAAACTAGTCCTTGATATGAATGATCAGCCTCCAGATAATGCAGAATATGTAATCGATGGTGGAGCTTTTCTCCACAGGATAGTGTGGGTGAAAGGAGAAACATGGGACACACTTGCCGACAGACATGTAGCCTATCTAGATAGAAACTACAGAAAGAAAGGTACTGTTGTCTTCGATGGCTATCCAGATAAACCAACCACTAAAGACGCTGCTCACACCTAACATGAAGGTGACTGTTGATAAAGAAGTATTCATGACTAATGGACAGAATAAGAACAAAATTGTAGATCTTCTTACTATCAAACTACATGCAGCAGGTTGGGATGTGATGCGGATAAGCTGATCGTCGACACTGCTTATCAGAATGCATCAAAATGCACCACTGTGATAGTTGGTGAGGATACTGATTTGCTGATTCTAGCTGTCGAGTGTGAGCAGAACACATCCCACCAAGTTTACCTGTGGCCTTCTCCAAAGCAGACACAGAAGAAAAACCCGTGCGTTGGGACATCAAATCCCTCCAAAATAAACTCGGCATTAATGTCTCTTCTCACCTGCTATTTCCAGATGCCCTCACTGGTTGCGACACTACATCTAGAATTCACGGAATCGGAGAGGCAACAGCCTTGAATAGAATAGTGAAAGTGCCACAATTAACAGAGCTTGCTTCTGTGTTCCAAAGTCCTGATGCCTCCCATGAAGAAATTGCTGCTGCAGGAGAAAAAGCCATATCAATCTTGTATACAGGAAACACCAAAGAAGATTCCCTTGATAACCTGCTTGTGGACTATTTTCACAAGAAAATAGCATCTAGTACTGAGGCAGTTCCCCCTAAGGATCTGCCGCCAACATCAGACTCTTCTCATTACACTTCACTAAGAGTATATCAACAAGTACAGGAATGGTTGGGCATTGAACTTGACCCTACAAAATATGGATACAAAATGACTCAAGAAGGCCTTGTGCCAATAATGATGAACAAAAAAGCTGCACCTGACGCTTTGTTAGATGCCATATATTGTAGCTGTAAAACTGATTGTTCTAATAAGAAATGTACTTGCGAAAACTGCTCTGCTCCTAATACTGAGAATGATGAAGCTGATGAAGCTAGTGACTAATCAAATGGGATTATGATACTTGATTTTCTTTTATGCCAATAGTGTAATGGATATAAGAAAGAATGTATTTATATGAATAGATATTTAGCTCTGCAATTAAATTAATTTCCTTATATAACTTTCTCCTCCAAAGGAAATTATACAATATAAAAGGTGCTTTTGCATTAAAGTTATCAATGGACATGGATATATATGATTTTCAAATCTGACCAAAAGGTACCCAAAATATACCAAAAATTACTGATCAAATAACAATAGCTATTTGGATGTGATTTGATAGCGGCTATTTTGAATTTAGGGTCAGTTCAATTTAAAATCTTGGGATAAATGTTAAGAGTTAATAATATATCCTACATACATTCAGTATAATCAAAATGATTATTCTTTCCAGGATCTGAGTCTTCACAATTTTGGGTTGATTTTTAGGGATGCTAAATATGTCTGGCCGCCATTTTGATCAACTTCGACCTTTTGTTTATGTATAACTTATTCTAAAATGAAAGCTGACAAAATTACCTAAAATTTGTTAGGTCACACGTTCAGTGTGGTGGGTCACTTTTTATATACTTGACAATTACATAGCAACATTATCACCGACTATTTTGCTGTATTCTAGTGGCGGCCATTTTGAATTTTGAACCAAATTGTTATCAAATGATCACATTAATGTGATAAGTATATCATTAATCCAAGATTCAGTCAAAATGTACAAATTGACAATAATTTCTAAGGTCTGATTCTTAAAATTTTGGAGTAAATTGATTTTCATGGAGAAGACGAAATTGTCCGGAAGCCATCTTTAATAAATTTTTTTGGCACCTACCAATTTTGGTAAACTTTTTTTTCAAATGAAAGCAGACAAAATTACCTACAATTTGGTATATCACACATAAACAGTGCAATTTGTGGTGGGTCAATTCTCAGATATACTGGACTATTTGTACGGCTGAGTAAAATGTTTAAAATTTTGGTACAGCTGATATTGAAACTCTTCTCTCTCCGAGTTCCACGTGACTTGTCAAAGCGGCTTATATACAGGGAAGTCCACTTACTTGCATATATCGTTTCTAATTTTTAAGAATTCTATGGATATATATATATATATATATATATATATATATATATATATATATATTTGGTATATATATTACACTATATTATATATATATTATATATATATATATATATATATATATATATATATATATATAAAGATTTTGTCACGGAGGAAAATGAAAGGCGAGAGAGCCAAGAACTTTCGGTCTAACACGACCCTTTACTTAGGCACAACTGATCATACAGAGCAAAACCATAGTAAAAGTAGGCTTAATATCCAAACTGACATTACAAGATTAGCATAAGGTCCATTTCACTCTACAGAAACAAGAAAACGCCTGAGGGCAAGATTAGCGATTTTTAGGTATCCACACCTTGAAGGAGCACACGCATGGTCAACAGATGATTTATCCAGAATACAATACATTTTGAAAGACAAGGAGGTATATACGACTTAGTAACATGAAATTTACAAAAATATTCAAAAAAATTAGTGAAAAGACGAAAATAGGATATAAATAAAGCGAGCAAGAGAGAGAGAGAGAGAGAGAGAGAGAGAGAGAGAGAGAGAGAGAGAGAGAGAGATAATAACTATATACATGCAGGACTAAATAATTAGTAGTTCATTTATTTTATAAACATTTTACAAATATATGGGTCCAAATAGTACAATCCCAGACTAAGATTTAGGTTGTTTTTATTAGTGATTTGTACAATTGCTGATTCCAGTAAATTTCTTGAAACATAATCATTAGACCTAGCAATTACAGAGGTATCACCCTAATTCATGTAATGAGATTTTTCGCTCAGATGGATAAACAGTGCATTTGAAGTCTGGGCTGTTCCAACTGAATGCATAGTCTGCTTAATACGTACACATAAATGTTTACTTGACTGACCGACGTAAAAAGATGGGCAATCCTTACAAAGAATTTTTTAAATTATGTTGTTATTTGTTACGGGATTATTCTTAATTAGCATATTTTTAATGGTATTGTTATAAGAGAACACTACATTAACATTAAACGATTTAAATATTGATTTTACGGTTACAAATCCACGAAAGTAAGGCAAGCTAAGTACATTTTTATGGGTTTCTTTTACACTACTAGCAACACTATAAAATTTTTGTGAGCTTTTTGATAACATAAATCAATCACGTTTTATATACTTAGTGATCAAGTTATTACACACACACACACACACACACACACACACACATATATATATATATATATATATATTATATATATATATATATATATATCATATATATATATATATATATATATATATATATATATATATATATATATATATATATATAGTACATATATATATATGATATTATAAAATGTTATTATATATATTATGAAGTGTTATGAAATTACATGAACAGGTGTTATTAATCATATTTGTATGTGATATCTGTCATTAGTATATGATATTTTTTCTTTAGGCATTCTGGAGGAATATATATATATATATATATATATATATATATATATATATATATATATATATATATATAGAATGCCTAAAGAAAAATATTATATACTAATTACTAATGTCAGATATCACATACAAATATGATTAATAACACCTGCTCATGTCATTTCATAACACTTTCAACAAATAAGGACCTTTGCTCTCCAGGACACCTGTCCTAACAGAATTACCACCTAGATTTTATATTTACTGTTTTTATTCACGTATGTTATTCCATTCACTTCCCCTATTTTTCTCTCTTTTTTGTATGTAACACACTTCCACTTCAGTCTTCTCTCTGATTTTGAAGTAAATTGGATTATGTTTCCTTTAGTCTCTTTATAAAACCTGCTATCAGTTGTAACCTGCAATTAATTCATTTATAACTTTTTATATTCAACGTAGAATCTTTTTATTCCAATGCTCACCTTATTCATAATTATATAAAAAATTTTAGGGATACCCAGTAGATGACATTCAGTAACTCGGCGAAACTGTGAATTCAACCCTTTTTTTTATTATTCGTTTCATAACACAGGCGGCGACTTACATCACTCAACATGAGAAATGCCTCAAACGTTTATGCAACGAAATAACTTTATTCCAAATCTTCCTTTGCACCAGCCGTCCTTTATTTTTATTGAAAGCAATATATTCTTTACAGTTCCTATGATCTGCTTCCCATTGCTGTAGGATTACTGAAGTATGCAGGTTCCTTGTTGCTTGGTTTTTAAGTGATTTCCGTAATGTGGAAATTGGCAATTAGGTTATATGAGAAGCGGTTTGGCATTAAAACAAGAAAATATAAATAGAATGAGGAGTGATGAGGGACTACTATGGAGCGCAAAATCGTCATAAAAATGGTTGGGAAAAATACACAACTGATGAGAGAAATGTGTTTTACCTGGGTTTTTTGTACGTTACACACACATAAACACACACACACACAGAAACAGAGAGAGAGAGAGAGAGAGAGAGAGAGAGAGAGAGAGAGAGAGAGAGATGACTTGGGCTTATTATAACATAATTAGGTTTTCAGTCTAAAAATAATCTTTGCAATCAATCAGACAAGTAAAAGTAAAATGGCAGAAGTAATAACGAAACAGTTCGGCATAAAAAATACTCAAATAAAATTATGTTTGTGGAAATTAATCAACGATACGTTTGTTACTAACATTGGAGCAGTTAATAGAATTTTTCCGAATTATTATACGAAAGGGACGGAAGGACAGTGCACATTTCGACAATCACTTTAAGCTAAAGGTTTCATACATACAGCTAAGTCACAGTACGTGTGGACTTTGATCACACACACACACACACACACTATATATATATATATATATATATATATATATATATATATATATATATATATATATATATATATATATATATATATATATAAGTCATATCACATTACCGTGATTCATATACATATATCGAGCTACAAATGTCCTTTAATATCTAATTCGGCAATTCTATTATCGCTTAATAAATTCCCCCTCGGTTAAACTATATGAAAATATATTAATTCCGGGGTAGAGCGAATTAGATATTATAGGACATTTGTAGCTCGATATATATATATATATATATATATATATATATATATATATATATATATATCGTGAATATATGTTCTATAATATCCGGATCAGAATCATCAACTTTTACTTCTTTTTCCAACTTCTACCGCTTCAAGTTCTTTAAAACATTACACTCTAACACAGACACCAAAGGTTTGTGTTCAAAAGCTCCTGTAATATCCAATTTAAACGATGAAAGGAAATAAACAGTCTTTTCATGTTGGGCTGAGATATCTGCTTCCCGACTCACAGTGGGAACGTCTATTTGAGAGAGAGAGAGAGAGAGAGAGAGAGAGAGGAGAGAGAGAGAGAGAGAAAGAGAGAGAGGATTTATTCAATAGTCATCTGATGACTACCTACAATAAAATTTTCTCTGTAAATCTATATTCTCCATTAATCGAATAAAGTAAATGGAAATATTGTTAATCTAAATCCAGTACCATATGCAATTAATCATACTTGTTTAGTGGAATTTACAAAAAGTAAAATAAAGAAGTCAATATAAAAACAAAAAAGGTCAACAGCAATTCCTCCAAATATATTTGCCCCCAAGCTAATCCATTAACTGTAGCTAATCCTGGTCATCTGTACCTCGTGGACGCCTAACCCCAAAAGCAATAACCGTTATAGGCATAATAATGGTTACAGCTCTTTTACTCTTATTGTGTTTTGCTAAAAGCGACTCGAGCTTTTTAATCCTCCCTTCCGGCTTAATTTTGTTACCAGAAAAACAGTTTAAAATAAGGACGAAAGATGTTGCCACTATTCGTTTCACTTTCCGTAGAGCCATTTGCTTTCTTTATGATTTTCTTGGCATGTTTCCTTCTTGGAGTGTGTGTGTGTGTGTGTGTGGATTCATATATATATATATATATATATATATATATATATATATATATATATATATATATATATATATATGTGTGTGTGTGTGTGTGTGTGTGTGTGTGTGTGTGTGTCTTTCGTCGTATGTGTGCGTCTGCCTATTTATAGCTGTATACAACTACGCATTAAGGTTTTAGAAGTGACGATGATATTCGATGAAAATGTGACTCTACTCTAAAATATTTTTCTTTCACTTTCGATTCCCTCATAACAGGAAATTTGGAGTAACCCGGTAGTCAAAACAAAATGAAATTGCATTAAATTTGCTAGTCAAAGATTTTCCAGACGGTACGAAAGTTCTCTCTCTCTCTATCTCTCTCTCTCTCTCTCTCCTTTGGTATCAAACATGAATTAAGTATGATACAATTTGACTCAACGGTAATTAGTAAAATAGGGACATATGGCCACTTATGAAATTCTAAGTACAAATGTATGGTTATAAATTTATAATTATAATTATAGTTATAGTTTCCAATAATTAATATAAGATAATAAAAAAATACAAGCTCAAGCTGAAATATTACTACCAGTCACAAATAAGTTGGGGTCCATATTTGATGACATGTATTCGCATAATTAAATGAGACCCCTACATGAAATAATTAAGTTCATGCCTCACCTCCAGTCAGCGATAAGTTGCTCCATAATACGCATTTTCATATTTAAAGTGTCAGAAATTCATTGTGGGGTATAGTTTTTATTGTCACTTTCAATGTTATCTTAATCGAATGTGGCCGTTATTACATGACAACCATCCAAATAAGCGCCTCAGTGGCGTGGTTGGTATGGTGTTGGCGTCCCACCTCGGTGGTCGCCAGTTCGGTTCTCGGCCATTCCATTGAGCAGTGAGAGATGTGTATTTCTGGTGATAGAAGTTCACTCTCGACGTGGTTCGGAAGTCACGTAAAGCCGTTGGTCCCATTGCTGAATAACCACTGGTTCCATGCAACGGAAAAACACCACACAAACAAAACAAATGGTTATCACACTTGATATGTTTTTGGTACCTATTGATTTCTGTATTGAAACGGTCCTTATTATACCAATATCCTTCCCCGATAAAGGAGAAAGGAATATTGAAAAGGTACTTGCAGACCGATGTAAAGAGAGAAAATATTACTTAACAAAATATGACGATAACTACTATAAACTAAAAGCAGCTCATGTCTTTGAAAATCTCATACCCATGGCTATTAGTTCGTTAAACTACTCAATTACTCTTCTTGACGGTTTAGATCAATTTTGCCTAATTTTCAATGTTCTTAGTACTATTTTGCTTCCCTTTCACCTCTGCTTCACACTTTCATAAATCAGGCTGTTTACTTTTCAAAGTGGATCCATTTCTATGCTGAAATGATACACAATCAGAGAGAGAGAGAGAGAGAGAGAGAGAGAGAGAGAGAGAGAGAGAGAGAGAGAGAGATTTAAAGCACATACATCCATCTCTTGAGTTATGGTTTAGTTTCCTTATTTGGACCAGTCTTACATTTCCCACGAATGAAATTTTTTTTGGTTCTGATACGAAAAAGTGCTGTCACTTTGCAGGCTATTTGCATATTTTCATATTATTTCACCGTGCCACCCTTGTTTAAATGTACAAACTGCTTGGGCAAGTACATATTTATGCCCTACTTCAAGAGTTTTGAATTAATTACTTCCGTCCATCCATCTCAAGAACGGATTCAATCTATATACTAGAGTGAGAGAGAGAGAGAGAGAGAGAGAGAGAGAGAGAGAGAGAGAGATAGCTTAGGATACAGTCGTTTTGAATTCAGTTCTTTTAGGCACTGAAACCTATACACTATCACTTTTACAACAGGAGTCATCATTATTTACCAAGGCTTTCTGGATAAAAGGTTTTACATTTCGTTATTGTGCGGTATGACATCGAAAGAGCAAGTGCTTTTCCTTTTTCACTTTTCCTCCCGTAAAAGGAGAGTAAGAAGAAGAAACGACTAAAGAACTTGAAATATAATAAAATCGGATAGAACCGTTCCACGGATTATTGGGTGCAATGGAATAAAAAGTAAATGTACTAAGAGAGGAAAACGAAAATATAACTGATTAATGTATGAGGAAAGAGAGAGTAACTGGTAGAATAGGTGAAGTTGGGAGGATAAGTAACATTCTCAGGAATCCGTTTGAATACTGAGCATTGCGCAGCTGAGAGACCGTCAGATCCTTTCGGGAGATTGTTTCGTGCCGTTTATCTCAAGTCTGGAAATACCCCTTGTGTAGTAATTGACCCTTGAAGAGTGGGTAATTGCCCAGGAAAAATTGCCTCTGGGGACCTTTGATGAAAGCTGGGGTGATTAAGATGGGGAAAATTGTGTTTCGCTTGCTATCAGAGACTGGCTGGAAAAAAATCGCTAAACTCGTGAAACAGCTTCACAGCATAAGGGCGGATATCTCATTCTACAAGCAAGGTTTGGCAGAACTTACTGTCACAAAAGAAGTGATATACATGCTATAACGTCCATCGTAACTGAAAAAGGTTGAGTATTTTTCATGGAAGATGAGAGAGAAATGGGGAGGCAGGTCACACAGTATCACATAGGGAAGGGAAACTAAGCTAAAGAATGGTCACTGTGGCAGTAAAGAAAGCGGGAAAACTGATAAGACAGCAGTAAAAGTAACCCTTAAGAGCATTATATGCGTAAATACTAACTCTCAAGTACATTGTATGCATATATACTAGCCATGACCTACTTTGCAAGTCTAATAACCTCTGGCAATTATTCAGTCATATATTAAAGAGATATGCTTCTAGCAAGGAAACTGGAATTTTTATTTAAAACTTTCGAGAAAAAAATATTTATGAACCAGATAATGTATTAAGCGTCTTAGTTCTGGGAATCATGCCTCTCTCTCTCTCTCTCTCTCTCTCTCTCTCTCTCTCTCTCTCTCTCCTAGAGATAGGCAACAATGGCTGCAGATATAACATAAGTACGAGAGAGGGGTACCGATAAAACATTCATAAAAATAAACTCGATTAATCTAATATTACTGGGGATTCTGATTGAAATATGTGGATTTTAAAAGTTCCCCACATTAACTCTTGCTATCTGGTCCCAATGGGCATTTTCAATTATATGGAAATCATTATGCTAATATTTACATATGAATCCAATGTTCGCCCCTATTAGATCTTTCAGACTCTATTTCCTTAACTAAAACACTCGGGAAGTAGAGAGAGAATTTTGGCTATGAATATGAGAAAGAGGTAATAAATGCAATGCAGTTCTGTCCATTCCCATCAGAGAAAACTCCTGCGGCAGAAGTCCTTTGTTCTTAGGAAACTGCGCCCTAATTCAGCAGTATAAATTTTCATAAGGAAAGAAAAATGTTGCTTAATGGTAATAAGATGGAAATTCATGAATAGCCGTGAAGGGAGGTCGGTCATAAGAAATTACCTTAATGGAATTGCCAGTGTACGTCTGCCTGTCTATCTATCTATTTAGCTTTATCCTTTTTTATTTGTTTCTGTTCCTGTTGTTTGGTTCCCATTTCACATTTTCTGACTCACACACCATATCGGGTATCAGTTTATTTCCTCATTTATTCATATTATTGAATACATATCTACACAATTTCACCATTCATGTTATTCTCTCTCTCTCTCTCTCTCTCTCTCTCTCTCTCTCTCTGCCTGAATATGTGTGTGTGTGTGTGTGTGTGTGTGTGGCACCAGACAAATGACAATTCTTATAATTCTGACAACGCTGAAACATATATTAAATAAACGACCGTATGGTCGGCGTTGCAAGAAAATTATTAACTTGACGTGCTACAAAAAAAGGACAGCCCTGATATAGACTTGAGTATGTGGACAGGATGGCTCATCTATAAATTTTGTTGCGTAAGGCTTTATATACATCGTTCATTTTGTGCGTAGGACATCATGCAATATGTGACAGTTTGAATATCACTCATGCCGTCCTTTAGTCAGTTATTGCAATTGCTAAAATGAAATAAAATTCTAGAAAGGTAAAAAAAAACATGGAAAGAACTTTGGTTTAGGTGCTGAGTTCTTTAGTTAGTTTATAAATTATTTTCTTGATATGACTGCTAAAACCTCTTGTGCTTTCTCTTTAAAATATCTGGTCAATCGATTACCGCTTTCATTTCTTTCCTGTCACGTCCTTGATCCTAATGCGACCGTGGGCTGAATTTTATTTTGTTCCTCAGCTGCAGACCTCAATTATTTTATCTGACTTTTCTAAATAATAGTTTCTTTTTCATATATAGCTGAATGATCAATCATCAAATGAACGATGCTGGATTCGTGTATGGATGGGGAATTCTGGAAAACAGATTTATGCATGGATGTTTTGAATAATAAAAAATGTGTTAAGAACTTCCTCTCGAGTAATTTTCGTTTTCTTTTCTACCCACTAAATAATTGCTTCTCCTTATTTTATTCATGACTAGTTTTACGTAAGTTTTATACCCAGGACTTTTCAAAATGTATTATTCTTACGTCATTCGTCCAGCTATACAACATGTATCTTTCCTTTCTCCCTAAATATTAGTTAAATCAGTAAAATTAGAATAGGTTAATTGAAAGGAATACTTTGTTTGCATACATGCTTTTTATATACCATATTTGTTATAAAATTTAAAAACTAACATTCATATTGTTTTAATTACTTCTAGGTCGCATCCTACAATTATTTTTTTCTCCTCGTTCTCCGCCTCTTGCAAGAGAATTCGTTTCATGGAAAAGCTTACGCCATTTTAATACAAAAAACCAACAAATATGCTTGTATATAGTTCTAAATAACGCCTAAGTAATTTTCGCAACGTTCTGAAACTATAGCCAAAAACACAGAGCTCTATCCATAAGTTAGCTATTATTGTAAAATTACTGCCACTGAAACTTACAACGTTCTCTGTTTCCGGCATACGAGGTGTTAAGGCACTGCTAAACTATTACTAGTTTCACACATGGATATTAATCACATATATCAGATCCTTCATTGCAACCAAATTATAACATTCATGTAGTAAATGTAGGTATTTACTTGGCTGCCTGAGTATGTTCTCGCTTATCCTTTTTTTATATTTTTGCTTTAAGAAACATACACATGCGCATGCACCACACCACACACACACATATATATACACATAAATACACAAAGCACACAACAGACCAACAGTGGCTTACGTTCACGAGGTGTGCCATTATACTGAGTTCATTCTAAAAAATCCATACTCTGGAATTTTGTAAATGAATTTTTCTGACACTATTCGTCCAGTTATACAATAGTGTGTTTTTATTTTTGTTGGCTTTGAAGTAAATAAGTAAAACTAAACTATGTTGATTACAGGGATTAATTTTTTCGCCTACATGCTTCGCGATACACTATATTTATCAAAAAAATTTAATTGTCAAAAATCACATTGTGGCAATGTTTTTCTAGGTCGCAAATTACATTTATTTTGTCTTCTCTTTTAGTTTCTTGCTAAAAAAGAAAAGAAAAAATGTATTTCATAGACAAACTTGTACCACTTAACCACAGTAAGCCTGAACAAAGTCAGGCCAGTTTTGATGCTGAAATCAGCAATTGTGGTTGTAAAAAGTCCTAAATGACGCCTAAGCAATTGTCGTAACGCCCTGAAACTGTAGCCAAAAAAACACAGAGCTCTGTCCATAAGTTAGCTGTTATTGTAAAATTACAGCCATTGAAACTTACAATGTTCTCTGTGTATCCCGCATACGAAATGTTGAGCCAATGTTAAACTCTTACTAGTCATACCAACACAGAGTGAACGTGGTATTAAAGGGTTTTATTGCTTAACAATTTCCACACACACACACACACACACACACACACGAACTGTATGTAAATTATGAAGCAACAAATACCCTTGGATATCAGATTCACTTTACTGTGTGTATCTGAAAGGTTTTATATATGGCCTGTATTGTCTTAAAAATGTTTTGATGTAGAAAAAACTAAACTTATTATACCAAATAATTTGCATCAATAATAATAACATCCGGACAATTTCAGGCCTTTTAAGTATAAATATTCTCATTAACAGAAGAAAAGAAAACTAAAATAACATATTGATAAGGCGTTGTGTATAATGAAAAAGTAGTCGTGTCAATAAATATATTATTATTCTTTGAAGACCCATAAAACTTAAATTAACGGAATCCTCTAGCTCTGCTGATATAGCGCATTTACTTGACAACAGAAACCAAAATTAAATCCAACTATATCAACTTTGGAATAGAAAAATACCGTCTATTGCATATTTATTTACCCTATGCAACCTATCATCATTTGCTAAATCTTTAATTAAAGTACAAATCGAGCTTTTAATTTACACACTCTTGCCCCCTGACTCCCAGCCTACCTATTTTACAGAGCAATGATAATATAATTGGAGAATATCGCTCACAAGAGAGACTTTCATCATGTGCGAGATACTTCGAATATATATATTCGAAGTATCTCGCACACATACTAATCAAACATTAAAATGTGATACTTTACGAAAGGTTTTTGTAAGTTTCATTTGAAATGACAGAAATCAAAATACGGTTGAAATATGCTACTCATGCTTTTTATTTTTACGTTCAAACAAAATTAATAAAGAAAACATATATATTTTGTATGAAACTAACACGAAAGAAGCCTGCATAATACGGTCATTGAAATCATGTCAACGTAGCTTCCAGAATCAAACATAAAGCCGTATTAGGGATGAAATGTACTGAGTAATATTTTTGAATAAAACATATATTTCTCCGCAGTTTGATTTAAAATCTGTCTCTGTGTCTGTCTCTGTCTGTCTCTGTCTGTCTGTCTGTCTGTCTGTCTTGTCTGTCTCTTTCTCTCATCGATATATATATATATATATATATATATATATATATATATACATATATACATATATATCACTATACCAGATACTGTCAAACCCCGTTTATTAATCAACTATGGGTTAGATATATGCTTCCCGCTCAAAGTACACTCACATCTTTAGTAATTTTCTTCTTTGACATATTAAGACTTTGATTACCACGCCAATTTCCATAAAAAAAAAACTGTGTCTTGACTGTCGGGTACTAAATTTTCTCTCTTGTCTATTAAAACAACCCACTCCAATATCACTCTCATATACTTAAGCCTGAGCGTTTTCCACATATCTCCTTGGCTTAACAATTGTTCGTTTTTCACCATTTCAGTGACACAAATAACTACAACTGCTTCAATTATCCCTTAATCTTTCTTTATATTAATCATAATAGGACACAAAAACATCGTTTATCTTTCACACATACGGCAATACGCTAGAATAAAGAACAAAATTCCAACGCTTTCACATTGTACTCTCAATCCGTATAGGTTTCTCTGTAAGGAAATTGTATATGAATGAAAAGATTTGTTTTTTCTGGTAAAATTATCAGAGTACTTTCTTTGCATTATTTCTTAATTATACAAAATTTGGAAAGTTGTTAAAAAAATTATATAAACTATTAGAAATTCGTTAAATCCTTTTTCCTTTTGTAGGAAATAAATTTTCTTTAGGGCTGATAAGACTCTGTAAGGTATTTTTAGCAATCTTGTTTACTGAAATTCTGTTAGTATACAAGTTTATTTTTATTTGATCTTATTTTTTATTTTTTTGCTCATTCCACGAATGTTATGTCCGTTAACCTTATTTTGTATGTCATCGAACCCTACCACGGAACGTTCTTGTCTGACATAAATCTTTCCAGTCTATTGCATAAATAAACATAAACACACTTATTCTTTTAGTGGGTCTCCTTACTGTAGAAATGTTTCCCGATTATTTTGCAAACATGTTATTACGATCCGCCCACCCGACACCTTTAATACATTAAAAGTTTTGTGGGTTACAACTCCTACTGCGTCATCCCACGCATTATATCACTCATTCTTTTCTTGCTATAACTCAGTAATTTTCCGTATTGCTCCGAGACCCTAAATATTATAAATTTTTTAGCATTTCTGTCCTTCCTTTTCTTTTACACCAATATGTCTAGTGTGCTGATGTTTACCTTGCACGTTTCCACTAGGAATTTTTCTTTTACAGATCTGATTACTCACCACTCTTTTGTATCATTTATCTATAAACCCTATTTAACAATATTATCCGACAATCGCACCTTTACTTCCTCGAATTATTTTATTTTCTCACATTTTCTGTTTGACTATCCCATCCAAGCTCCCTTTTAAGTGTAAATGACATCTTCTGTTATGCAATTTAACCTCAATCACTCCTTTTTCCCCTTAAAAAGCGTTCATCTCGCGCTACCAGTTGCCATTTTGCTTAAACTTTATATCTTTTAAACCATTGAATACCCTATGCTCTCTTTATGAGCTTGAAATTCTGCATACTCTAAGAGCAGTTTTACCTATTGCTTCGACTTTGGCTATTTCTGATGCATATTATCTTTATATACTCGTCTGACTTTCTCCTTATCACTCACTTCTTTCTTTAATTGCATTATATCCTCATTTTCTCTTTTCCCCCTTCCATTTTATACTTGGTACAGTGAAATAGGTGTATTTTTATGGTGTAAGCATATGATGAATGCCATTTTCCTTCAAAATACGAACGGAGATTCCAAGACACATTTGTAATTAGGATTTGATTACACACACACATACACACACACACATATATATATTATAGATTATAGGAATAAATATATATTATATATATATATATATATATATATAATATATATATATATATATTATATAATTATTATATGTGCTAATATATATATATATATATATTATATAATTATATATATTTATATAATATATATATATCTATATATCTATATATATATATATATATATAGTATTATATATATATTATATATATATAATATATAATATTACCAAGAGCCCATTCTTGCATTTCAAGCTAATAACTACGATGCATGTATACGATAAAGGATTCTCATCGAGTGAAGAAATTGAAAGGAATAAACGTCCATGTCACTTTACCTTATTCGCTGTCGATGATCAACACGGGCACTAGCAGCTCCTCTTTATTGGCTTTCAGTACTACAGCTGTAAGGGAAAAACAAGTTTCCAATGACATATTTCATTCCAAGAGTTCAAAGAAAATCATCGTATTTTTCGGCTAGTGTACATGAAATATAAATTAATATTTAGCATTTCTTTTTGAGTGAAGCAGAAAGAAAAAAATGATCACAAAGAATGGGATTTTGTGGGGAACTCTAATATTTTGACCATGTAAGAGCTATTATAATTATTTATATATTTTTTTCTCTGGAATATGTGATGGTGGTTTCCATAATCTAAAACAAGCACAACAATAGTTAAGCACAGAAAAATCTCACTTCATCAACTACGTAAAATTACGCATAAAATTAATATAACCTTCGTAATATTGTTTCTCTGATTTTCCAAAAACTAATACAATACACGGAGCGATGAATCAACCTGATGTTCTAAAGGAACAGAATTTAAAATTTCTAGGTTTTCCCCTCGATTCTACATACCCATTAATTTTTCTGTACTCATTATCTAAAATTTCAAATATTTCTTTATTGGATTAAATTCCACTGTAAACGAAGAGCGACTGAATGTATTGGAAAGAGATATACGCATATAATTTTTTGCCATGTCGGCATAGATCGCGTAGGTTTTCATAGATTTCCAATATTTTTTTTTTTTGCCAGCGAAGATCGGAGCGCGTAAGTTGAGGAGGGTTGTTCTCTTCCTCTTTAAAAAAAAATATTTTGCTTACCATGGCAACAGATTTATAATGGCATATATATATATATATATATATATATATATAATATATCTATATATATATTATATATATATATATATATATATATATATATATATATATATATATATTTTATCTATTTATAGCAGGGTCTAAACTTCTGATTTTCTGATGATGTAGTTAGTTCTATGCCACTCTTCCTGCCAATCGCATTCCTCTGAAATCAATTAACTACCGAGCTCCTAATACACCTACTATGGGCCATTCGCGCACAATTCATTATTTTCAAGCTACGAGACGAGACACGATGAAAGGAAACAAGTATAGCAAAGGACTTTCACAGTGATTGCTGCCACAATATTGAATTATTGATTGGTTTTATTTACTTGTTGATTAATAAATACACAATGAATGAATGAATGAATAAATAAATAAATAAATAAATAAGTAAATAAATAAATAAATAAATAAAAAAATAAATAAATAAATAAATAAATAAATAAATAAATAAATAAATAAACAGAAACCAGTACTTTAATGCAGTTCGACTACCACACTTGAAATATTTCCAAATTCATTTCTTTATACAAATAAAGAAATAAATAAATAAATAGAGAAGTAATTAAATAAACAGACAAATAAATAAATAAATAAACAAACAAACAGATAAATAAATGATTAAATAAAATAAATTAAAATAAATAAATAAGTAAATTAAACTAAAAAGTAAATAAATAATTAAATACATAAAAATAGACAAATAACCTAAAGAAATAACCTAAAACAAAAAAATAAATAAATTAAATAAATGATTAAATAAATAAACAAAATAAATAAATAAATAAATAAATAAATAAAATAAAAATCAAAAAATAAAAAATAGGGAACCAAATAAATAAATAAATACATAAATAGACAAATAAATAAAGAAATAAATAAATACAAAAATAGACAAATAAATAAATAAATATATAAATAAATGAATAATCCAATAAACAGAAACCGAACTTCAATGTAATTCGACCACCACACTTGAAATATTTCCAAATTATGCAACGATTACGAATGCAGGAAGCCACTTACTTGAAGCAGGAGCAAGAAAACAGGAAGGCAAAGAGGAAGGCCAGCGCACATAGAATTAGCCACGACGCGAGCAAAGTGGACTTTGATGGACATTCGGGGCAAAGAGGACCGCTCATTTTGCGCGGAACTTAACGAGCGACCAGGCTCACGGAGCAGATGAAGAGAGTAATTATCCCTTCCACAGTGCCTCCCTTAAAGAGAATCATTTTTCACTTAATGAAGATAGATCCCTCGAAGTCACTTACTCTCGCACTTACTGGATACTTGAGCCCTTTGTTCCCTGCGCCTCTCTCAAACCATCAGTCCAGCCATTTTTGTCTTTCTTTTTCTCTAACTCCGAACTTGCTTCTAAATTATACTCTAATTATTTGGCTATCGTTCTGTATTCTCGCCATAAGGCCATACTGCCTCGAAACCCTCCGAGCCATCTTGTCTGTTTGTTGAACGTTTTTATCAATTCTTGCCTACGTCTTAACATTTATCATCCTTTCAGTTTTTAAGTTATAACTTCTACGGTAAAAACGTATTTGTATTTGTACAGATTCAACGTATTTTTTTTTTGCACACTGCAGTCAAGCTCCCCTCCCATAAAGGAGAGTTAATTCAGCAGTTCATCTATACACCCCCACTGGGTTCAGTAGACGACTGAGGTCTGTTTTTAATATCATTACCTTGCTACACTTTTGCCTTCGCCTATTTTGTGATTCAACTCTTTCCCCACACCACCATCATCCATTATATGTCCCTCAAGATGCCTATATGAATAAACACCTCTTTCTTGCTCCATTACCTTCTTCCCATTATTCTTGTTACACTACTGTTAACTTGCTCATTGCGCAAACTCATTCAAACTTTTCCGCTATACTGTAACATCTGCAAATTTAATTTCCTACTCTGCATTCATGTTCTTTGTGTGTGCATATACATACATACATCCATACATACTTTGATACATACATGTATATATATATATATATATATATATATATATATATATATATAGTATATATATATATAATATATATATATATATTATCGTTTTTCCCCATGAAAAGAAATAGTGACTTACAGCGAAGAGACGGAAGGTAAATAGATATACTTCAATAAGGTGCCTTATCTGGGCGCGGTGTAGAAGAGATTTTCGTTCAGATTTCCTCACTCTCTCCCTCTCTGCCAAAGCTGGCTACTCTTTCTTCTTCAGCCACCCATAAACTCAGACGTTCTACGTCTTCGCGATATTGGATGTTTCTTGAGCCCTACCTTTTTACGCTTGAGAATAAGATAAATAAAAGGGAGATAAAAGCTAAGGTACTCACGATTTCCGTTTCTGTACGAAGTCTTTGAAATAAAATGCCAAATACAAATAGCTTTGGGATATGGCGGGTGATTTTTTTTAGTAAGAATTATATATAACACAAGGGACTTAAGATTTAATAATCACGCAAATTCTATCAATAGAGAAACATGGGGAGATGTAGTGAGAGAAACGGAAAATAAAGATAATTTTCAAATCTGAAGCAAGAGAAATATATGAAAGAGGGTACGTTTTAAAGGTACACTATACGAAACTAATAAAAGAAAATGACTTTTAAGATTAACAGTACTTAGCTGAGTAAAAAAAAAAAAAAAAAAATGGACCTAAATCAAGCATGAAGAAATTGATTACGAGCTTATAAAAGATCAAGACAATTATCATTAAAGAAAGTTTGAAATTAAGATCACTGTCTTACACTTTAGAAACCACCAAATGAAGTAAAGAACATAGCACTTGTAGGTAAGAAAAATGGTTAAGAAGAAATAGGACTTCAAATGTGTACATAATAAAGATAAACAATCTACTGTTCGAAGAAATTCGAAACGAAATCGCTGAGTATGTAGAGGTACCTAAGAAACCAATATCTTTTGTTATGCCCTAAATTAATTACACGCTCAAACTGACGATAAAATGACCCAGACAGTTATCTTGACTTAACGGAAATTGTGTGGACAGAAGTCTTATGAATTAACAACAGTTTCTGTTTTAATTATTCATCAGTGTGATGCAAGTTCGTAAACCCAGAGTTTTCCATTCAAATCTTAATGTTTCTTTTTTCAAGTAGAAACAAAATTCGACAAACATCACATTATCTTCTTTAATTTCATCCTGATCTATCTACATTTCCTTCCTCAACGGAGTAAGTGGTACATTTTTAAAATGTGTTGTCATTCCGCCGCTTAGGATGATATTTATTTATACAAGGAGGAAGTTGCTACTGAGGTGACATTTAAAGAATGAGCAACAAAATGCACTGATCGTCGAGTTGCTCTTCGAAGAACCACGAAAAGCCACAATCTGTTGAGCAAAATGCATTCTACGAAACAAACGAAATATGCCGATTGTGTCCGTGCTGATTATCACATCTTTTACCGAAAAAAAAGAAAGGAAATTGAACTGTAAATTGAATTACCTTTTTAACAAATAAAAACTGGATAGAAAAGATTAAAGCGGAATGTATCCTGTATCACGGCAACAGAATATCTATCGTCATTTCCGAATGCCTCAGCATCAATCGCGTTTGTTATTTGCCAGACGAATGAACCTGCTCCCCGGACATCAAAAAGCTGCCTTAGGGGTCCCGTCTCTCCTCCCACCTGTTTTGATGACTTTCACTTATGAGCTGGGAGTCGTAACGACCGGAAAATATCGCTCACGAACCGGCAGCATCATCCGGCGAAAGTTAGTACAAATCTTTATGGGAACCAGGCGTTAGCGAGTGATACTCTAAACAGGATTTTAGAGTCTATTTAGAATGAAAAAATACGGCTCCTAAAGTCGCTATTTAATATTTTTCTGTAGTTTAAAATTACATATTAATCTGAGTTTACAAGGTACGCCCAAACCAGACGAGAAACGAAATATGCTCGTTTGTGATTAAAAAAACGTAAACGCGGTTTTATTTAAACTGCGCTGTGACTGTGCCAATGTACTTTCCCTATCTAGAATATGAAGCCTTTATTGCTGTCAATTGCTGCTACTTTTTATTGTCTGATAAAGTTTACGTTCCACTCTCTCTCTCTCTCTCTTCTCTCTCTCTCTCTCTCTCTCTCAATGTTAAAACTCACTGTGCCTCAGCTGACCTAAGTAATGAAGCAGATACCCTTTTGATAGATGTCTCGGTCGGTGACAACCACGATTTAAACCTATTTGGAGATATCGAATTCATTTGAGAGGAATTGCTGAAAACTTGGAGGCTAGCGCCCAGTGTGGGGGCCCCTTCAGAAAGGATATAAATACATAAATGAAAAAATAAGTTATATATATATATATATATATATATATAAATATATATATATATATAATATATATATATATATATATATATATCTATATATATATATATATATGTATATGTATGTATATGCATACAAAATTAACCTTTTCATAAACAACAAAATTCTATAGAGAATAAGAGCATACAGTATATTGCACCTTTTCACTGCTGAAGCGGTATAAGGAAAAAACTTCACCCCTCCCCCCAATAAAATAAAAATAGATAAAAACTCCCTGTACCATTCGTTGCGCGCGCATCTTCCGGAGGCTCAGGATTATTGCGTTAATCCCCATAATTTAAACTACGTTACCGGCCTCTCCATTACTAGAGGGCCTCTGGGGTAGGAAACCCTTCTATTTCCATTATCCACCCTTCCATCTATCCACCACTATACATTTCCTACTATTCTCTTGCCTGCTATTAAATTATTCAGCCTAATTAGCATTCTACGTTTTATTTTCATTTTCTTCCTCATGAATAAATTACTCTAAGGAGAGGAATTCTTAACCACTGGTTTCTCATAAATTTTGTTGACACGTTATTCCTGTGAATTATACTGAATTTACACACAATGTGCTTTAAAAGGCAAAGTTACTTAAGCATGTATGCACGCTCAGATATGTGTTGGCGCTACTGAAATGACAAATTTTGCTCTTCAAGGATTCTGATCTGCCACAATAATTTCCTTTTGATTGCAAGTTTACCATTATTTTTTTCGCTTAGATTAATTAGAATGATAAAAGAGACACCAAGAAATAGGAAATCTGTATAAACGAAAGGTAGTTAAAACTGGCAGACATCCTTTATCCAATACTTGAAAATTTTAAGTTAAAAACAAAATAAATGAATAAAGCCAAAACTCCTCACACAGTCTTGTGAAAGATGAAATTTAGAGAACTCAATGCTCTTAAAAGTGTGTAATAATAATAATAATAATAATCAGTAACTGAATTGTTATGCATTATCCAAGGTCGCCTTTATATGAGTGCATTTGTGTGTGTGCGTTTGTGTGTGGCTAATGAAGCCATTGAAAAAGATATGGATGATTTTACATGCAATACATCCGGAAAAACAATTTTGTTCAGATATATTGTCTCTCTGAAGATCATATTAAAACCTGTGGAACATATAATCAACCTATAAAGCCTTCACATGAAGCCGTCAATCACTTCATATATACATGAGGTAAATTTTCAATCCTTTCGTTCAATGAGGAATAAGAAACAGTGACGGAGCTTCGAGGAAAGTCTATTCTATTGCGTACAGTTATTCATAATTTATTATTCATCGAAATGAATTATAACAAAAACTATTCAGACTAAATTGTAGAAAATTCGAGCTGTAACAGAATCGAGGAGGGTAAGCGATTGAAAGCGGATGGTAAAAGGAAAAACATGGCGTAAAATCTTCAAGGAAAAAGGAAAGTATGAAAAACCAGCAAAAGTGAAAGTATTAAAAACGTTCAAAAGTGGAAAAAATGCTAAATGTAAAATTCTGGAAAAGATTACGAGAACCTTTTAAGGGAGATAAAAAATACTTCATGAAAGAAGAAACTTTTTCTCCCAGATTCCGAGTTATCTCTTCTCACTCGCGGCTCGCTGCAATTTTGTTTTTATTCGGAAAATCGCTTACAATATATATATATATAATATATATATATATATATATATATATATATATATATATATATATATATTATATATATATATATATATATATATATATATATATATATATATATATATATATATATATTATATATATATATATATATATATATATTATGATATATATATATATATATATATATATATATATATATATATACAATATATATATATATGATATATATATTCATATATATTGATATATATATATAATATATATATATATATATATATATATATATATATATATATATATATATATATATATATATATGTATATGTATGTATATGTAATATATATATATATATATATATATATATATTTTATATATATATATATATATATACATATATATAATAGTATATATATATATATATATATATATATATATTATATATATATATATATATATATATATATATATATATATATATATATATGTATATATATATAGGATATATATATATATATATATATATATATATATATA
>NC_061108.1:109706098-109708598 GCF_015104395.2 Macrobrachium nipponense
GTAGCATAAATCTTCATTTCTTTATACTTTAATTTTTGCAATATAATCTACTAATTCTTACATGAATCATAAAACATTATATTCTCCCTTATGAGCTTCCACACTATTATTATCCATAATCAATCTTTCCTTCTAGGAGAAGTACTTCCCACTGTAGGCAGTACCTGATACAATGACCTATCAAGTTGCTGCACCTAAAAATCTGTTAGTTCTTTCCCATCTAACGCCATCTTTGTTTTTAAAACATCAATGCACACGATGCCCTAATTAATACAAGTGCGTATTCATAGCCTTTCCAAGTGTCCTTCATTAACTAAAGGGTAGGAAAAGACCCTCTGGAGTATTCTCTCTACTAAAAAAATTCAGCGAGTTAAATCCTCACAAAATCACCTAAATTAGCATTTCTGCATAAAGAACATTATCAGATAAATATTACATACAACACGGGAAATTAATTTGTGAATAAAGACGTAGTAAATTATTTTATTTTGCGTAATTTGGTCAATAGAAATAATTCCATTGTGATCATATACACATGGAACAAATAAGATTACTTTATTTTGGTATTCTTTAAAATTATGTCATCTTACCAGTACTCATTTTCATTAAGGAATCCTTACCGTCTAAATCAGTACGATAACCAAAGAAATAATAATATCCTCTGAATGTAATATTCCATAAGCTGGCTGAGAAAACATCGAATGACTAATTAATACTTTGTGTATGTATCAATGTGAAGCGAGGCATCTGGCACTGGTTTTTCCCCAACAGTCATTAATAATTTACCTGTATGTAAAAATAAATATTAAGTAAAACTCGAGCGTCAATAATGATTTTAATTTCACAATTATATTACTGGCAGGGGAAACAGCGTCAGAGGCTCCACATTTATGATCGTATGTTAATTGTTTCAGAATTTTCTTCTAATGAGTGCTAGAAAACAACTGACTTTTCACATGGAATAATTTCACTTCAAATGCAAGTTGTACTGTACTGCGGAAACATAAGTTAGAGGTGTCGCTGATGCAATTTAAGTAACTGAACATGCAGAGACAAGGGCAAGTCCCTTTTTGAGAGAGAGAAAGAGCGCATGAGATGAAGTGAGGAAGAGAGCATCATGAGAAGAAGTGAGGAAGAGACGGCAAAGGTGCAGCCATCTTTTACTCCAGTTCCAATCCCTATTTCTTCCCTAATAATGCATCTTGCCCAAGTTTTTCACCATCATTCCTTACCTATTCGATTCTGTGATCATTAAATTGATGACTGATCTCTCTCCGAGAGTCGTCCAATGAAAAGACGGGTTGATATTAACGTCCACGGAAGGTTTGCTATTGGATGGAAGACACCCTCATTTGGTAAGAAGAAAAATGTATACAATATGTTTTCCTCTCATTCATAATGAAGTACAAAGACGAGTACCATTGAAGGTATATCCAAATAATGAATCCCTCGTGGTAAGTTTAAAGGCAAAATATTTTGGATTCATACTATAATCAGTGAATACTTTCATTTGATTCATAATAAAATCAGTGAATATCTTAATACCTCATTACTATAAAAAAAACGTAATCGATAGAAATATCATACCCATTCACACTGTCTTAAATATTTATTGATGCACAGGTGTTTTATATGAGTTTGAATTGAATGTTTATATTGAAATAGCCATTTGTGATATCTGAAAGTATGAGGTAAAACTATAATGTAAAATATGGACCAAGAGAAAACTTCCAATGGAATCAATATCGAGGTATTTTTATTGTTTAGGAATATGTATGTTGAGTAGGCACATTGCTAAGAGCATTTAAAAAAATGTCAAGATAAAAGCGAAGCCTGTTTTAGAGTCTGTAGGTGAAAGAGTCATTGGTTTGGTTTGAGAATATGCTGATATAAAAATAACTTTCCTTAATGGCTATTGAATACTTTTAGGCTCGAGAACGGCCAGTGGATTTTAGTGCACTGTTGTAGATTAAGAAGACTGTCTTGATTGGAGTTTGGAATTGGTGATTTCTGCACATGATGCATTACTAATTGCGGATGGTAAATAAAAATTGTGGAGATTATTAAAAAAAATTCAAAGATCTTCACTAGAGGAGAGCCAGTTCAGAGGAAATGAAAGAGTAAGGCTATGAGAGTAAACGAGACCTAGAAAGGTAAAACTGCACAGTATTTCAACATATCAAGTGAATTAGTTAGGTAGTGTCTACATATTCTTCTGTTTTACAAAATATTACCCTTTTACAGTATGGCAATCATATTTATCATCAAAAGAAAACTGAATTGAATCATCGGCACGAATTACACGAACGTTGTTGAATTGTTTCAATGCATCTTCATTTTTCAAGTAATTCCAAAATTCACAATTCCCATCCGAAAGACAGACTCCATTACAAGCCCCATTCCTTCCAGAAGTTCTCGGATTCTACAGTTAAATCATCCTCGAGCATCCAGAAAAATGAAGGTCCGCCACTAATCTTCATTTGTGTGAGTTTTTTTGCGG
>NC_061108.1:109711098-109716098 GCF_015104395.2 Macrobrachium nipponense
AGCCGGCTTCAGGATTAACTTGTCATTTAAGTTCCAGTTCCATATTATGATTTGGTATCTATAACAGTTTTTTTTTAACATATCTTAAAGTCACCGGTAAAAAATTATTTTCAAAATATAACTCTTGCTCTCGTTGTGTAAACCATACTTTAGATATAAATTGGGTTTCATAGCCTCCAACTCAAAGACACCTACGTAGTAAATATTTGCAAATTTCCTAAGTGGAAATAAATGGATAGGGGTAATTGGTCTGATGAATGTTTAAGCAATATATATAATATAATATATCTATATATATGATATATATATATATATATATATATATATATATATATATACCTATACATATATATATATATTATTATATATATATTATATAACATTGCTTTAAATATTATATAATATAATATTCATAAATGATTCATATATCTATCTAGTTAGATATATAGATAGATAGATAGACAGGCATATAGAAGCCAATGTGATTATTAATTTGATGATAAATATTCCCAAGACTGAAGGAAATATTGCTTGCCCTTACGATGTTAACAATCATGTGATATAGTTGGAAAAAAAATTATATAAAACCTTTGAAATTACAAAATGATACATTACCTTCCAAAAAACAAAACGTGGAAAATTTTACAAGCGAAATTAATAATTAAATTGCAAAGCAAACTGAACAAAATCAATAGTTAACTCATTTAATACTTTCGGAAATAAAAACAAGTATATGTTTGCTAATTTTGCGCAAGACAACTTATTATTCATCTCTATTGTATTCTGTTAATGAACGGTTCAGAAACTAGGAAGTACTTTCTGGAAAATAAAGTCTGTTCAGTAAAATCCTGAACAGTGATTGATATACTCCTTAGTTAACTTGCATATGTATATGGGTTTGTGTTAACTACACTAGCGAAAGTATATCTCAAATATATCATTAAAGCATATACTAGTTTTCAAATGATCTAAATCCCTAATACAGAAATGTCTGAATTTTTAGTACGTTGCATAATTATACAGTTTTTTAATGAAAAAAAAAGATGCCCACAATTTAGATCTTCCATAATTCGAAATCATTCAAAAATAAATAGAATAAAAACCTATAGCAATGTTAGGAAGGAAATCTTATCAGTCTTTCCAGCACCAGCTAACAACAGCCGTTGTTTTGCCCTTTCGACGGCAAGCATTGTTTTCTTTTTACAGCGGAAAAATAATTCCGCAACGCGAAGGAGATTACTTGGAAAATGGGTACTATGCTTTGTTATTGGAAACTAATAAAGCTTTAGATATTTTCCCGATCCCTTTTTGAAGGCTTATGCTAACACAATAGGATGTGAGGGATTCATTTTAATAAGTCTCTTCAATCTTCGTAAATTCCTTACTTCTTTATAGCAAGTAGTATAAACGTTGTTGAAGTAATTTTTGTGAAATCCCATATCACAATAACAGTTCTTTAGGCATTGGGGATTTCCAATGTTAATGTTGCTGTTACTAATAAGGTATCAAAAGTTTGATATTAAGACTTTCTTTATTGGTTAAAGCCTATTTAATTAAAGAACGAGACGGGAAATTTCACCTTAGAAGGAAATGTACTTTATGCACTGGTATAGCATAACTTCTAAACAAATATCACAAAGAGAGAGACATCTAAATATCAAATGAAAGCAGCCGATGCAGCAGTCACTTTCAATATTATATGTTTAAAAGAGGGTCTTCTACCTACACACAATAGCTTGCAGTCATAACATACGTAAATAGAGGACAATATCTCCATTATTTCTAAGATTTACTGATTGATTTGTGGCGATTAAAACTGGCCTAACAACATTTAGGTTATTTACACCGTTATTTCTAAGAGATTGAAACATTTTCATTTTGTATCTTGGTCCGCTCAAGTATCTAAAGTTTGCTATTTTGCCATAGAAATCTATTTGTAGTTACCTGCAATTTAATATTAAGATTATCTAAACACCAAGCGTTATCCAACAGTTAACTAACCAGGTTTTATGTCAATGACTGCCGATTCCAAAACCTTGCTTACTTTCCGTTTAAACTGGTGTCAGTGTAGGCTTGGGTTTGGTCTTATATTGGGAATGTTACTCCTACTGTCATATTTTCAACAAGATTACATCTGAAATGTTCAAGAAATTATTATGATAATATTTCTTTTCCTCTGTCCCTAATCACCTAGTCTTTTTTCATAAGTTATCTAAAGGTTCAGTAACAATCAATGTCATCTTTATTTGATATGTGAAATATAGCTTTAAACTTGGCCATTTTTCTTGTCAATGAATGATTTTTCGATACATTTAGCAGTTTTTTTTTTATTCTTCTACTGAGATTCAACAAAGCTTTCAACTTTTCTCTTTTCACTCAAAAAGTTTTATGTCCGTTCATTTCCTCATATTCGAAATCAAAAGCACTTTCCTAACTTAATTTCTACTGACTTTGGAGTCATGTCCAACGTCACCTTTCTTTAAAAGTGAATAAACTCAAAGGAGCGTAATTCGCCTCACTATAGTTAATTCCTTTTATCGTAGTGAAGAGTGCAAGACTCTGAATATTTTGTTATATAGAATATTTTAAAGCAACTCAAAAGAGAATACATTTACATCCAAAATCCTGGGGATACCTCGTCATTAGGACAAAATAGGTAAATTCGTGAATTACTCCTATGTTAGGAGATGGGCGGCCGTTAGAGGGACGGGAGAGAACAATAAAGAAAAAAGACACAAGAATTTTGAGTTGATCAGAAATTATATGGATCCAACTTTTTCATCTGCAACACAATTTCAAGGTTTTAATGGCACGTTCCATTATCTGGATTGGTTGGACGTAATATCTCCCGGCCCGATTCCAATTGGACTGTAGATTACGTTTTGTGATGACCTGTTATATCCTCGCTTTTTGGCATCACAGGAGGAAAAATGACATGACTTATTTCAATAGTTTCCCTCATTTCTCGTGCGAAAGGACTCTTTCTTTTTTTTATTTATGTTTTATTTATTTCTTTTTTGTTGATGTGACAATCGTGATTTACCGGTAACCTAATTTTTTGGGAAGGAATTTGCTGAGTTCAGGTTTTTTTCTCAGTATTTGCAAGTCTTTTTATGAGAATATACGCGTTTATCTAACGTGTTCTATTTGCAACTTACTAGTTTTTTCATGTTACACTTTATCTTTAAGTGGCCAACTAATTCCAGCAATGATATATATAGATACATACATACACACACACACACACACACACACACATATATATATATATATATATATATATATATATATATATATATATATATATATATATATATATATCTTCAGAGGGTATCCATGATACAAGTTGTAAAAGGATCAAGTTTATTACAACGAAACGTTTCGCACATGAAAACATCTGTGCATCATCAATCTGCGAAAAAGCAATAAGACAAATAAATAACATATAAAACCATAAAACACTAACAGAACTCACATGTATTAAAATAGTCTTAAAATTAACCAAAAAAAGAAAAGAAAAAAGTACAAAGTAAAAACAGTAAAAAGAGAGAGAACACCCAAAACACCAACCGTCCATGAGGAGAGAAGATGGAATGACCTGTCGTCAAATGCAGGTGACGACGTTAACTATGCCAGACTGATGAAGCACAGGTGTTTCATGTGCGAAACGTTTCGTTTGTAATAAACTTGATCCTCTTATAACTTGTATCAAGGACACCCTCCGAAGATTCGTATATAATTTCTCCACTGAACGACTATATATATATATATATATATATATATATATATATATATATATATATATATATATATATAATATATATATATATATATATATATATATATATATATATATATATATATATATATATATATATATATATATCGCAGTGGAGTTTAATATATATCTTCAAAGACAAATAAGGCAGTGGTCGAGCGATGGTACCACTTGAGCTTTTCTTTTTTCTTTTGTGACTTAGATAATGAACTGATATAAAAAATAAGTTCATTAAGGTAATATAGTTTTTATATTCTGGCACTTGTCATTCTTCTGAAAGCTTTGCTAGAAGTAATTTGATCGTTTATTTATGCTTCGTCTCATCAAATTTCCCTGTATCTTATTTTGATGCCATTTTAGTGTTACTATTGGTGATGCTCTTTTTATTCAGTGCCAGTGAGTTATCATAGGATTTCTAAAATCCATACAGGCAGCAGCCTGCATAACGTACAGTTTAACAAAGACACTATAGGTCACTGATTGTGGAAAAAAAATTAATAAGTAAAAATAAAAAAAAAATCATCAACAACGGAAAACAACGATATCTGCTAGAAAATGAAATTACGCTAGGCCTATTAAAAAAGTCCAATCATGGACATTCAAACGAATCACACCATATAACGATATCAACTAAATTTGATTATGAAATCATGTAAAATATTATGAAGTCCAAATACTCAGTATTTTTTTTTAAAAGGCCAGTATTTATCCATTCCCGGCAAAGGGAAAGTTTTTCAATTTGTTTTACTCTGCTTTAACTGCGTTATCCTAGAGAAACAGTGTATTGAAAAGATTGAAAATACTGAATTTATATGAAGTAGGCGAAGAATTTGAATCACTATCGAATAAAAGGAAAAGTACCGATAATGAAGAAACTTTAGAATAACTAACTAATCGATGAAGCACATTTAATTTCAACGGACTTAAATATTGAGTAAAATGTGTCACCTCAGATCACTACAGTTGGTAAAGTGCTATAGTAGATTCACATCAACCGTTCATTTGATGCCTAGGCCAGTCCCTTACGACGCTCCTGATTGACTGTTGATAAGCCAATCACAGGGCTGGAAACTCTCTGTCTCTCTCTCGAGAGTTCACATGGGTAGGATCTATGCTCCACTCCTCCTGAGGGATATGTCTATCAAAAGTATCCCTCGGGAGAGGTAGGACATAGATGATACCTATGTGAACTCTCGACAGCCTGAGAGTTTCCAGCCCTGTG
>NC_061108.1:109721098-109736098 GCF_015104395.2 Macrobrachium nipponense
ACTTATAGAGAGGAAGTTTTATATAGTCATATCGATATGTTTAAATATGATTCCATCTGGTTTTATTTAACTGGTAACGAGGAATAGGAAAGAAATTAGAAACGTGGAGGATGGAAGAAAGGAGAAAATAACACGATGTGTCAGGGAGGAAAGGTTAGGAAGCAGTGACCCGTAAACAAAGCCTAGGCTTAGTTTGAAATATAGAAAATATGATTTTTTCCCCAACCTTTTAAGGGATCAACCTGAAAACATTTGCGGAATTGGAAAATCATACCACTATCGACTGGCTACAAAATTAATTTGTTCATAAATTCAATTATAAAAAAATGGAAGTGACGCTGAAAATTAAGGGTAATCTCTTTGATGTTGGTACTGATAATACTCTAGGTGGCAGATTATGTCCACTATAATGATGTAAATGAAACTATAGTGATATTATAACATGAGGTGGAATATATAAATAAATACGGAAATGTTGCAAATTTTTATGTTCATGAGCATTTTAACTTGGAAATAAAAAATAAAAAACTCGAGATTTTATACATATCCACCAAAACTTCTAAAATAGCAAAATGAACACATGACAAGTTTAATTCAGTACGTAATTTAAAATCAAAAGAGCAGTTTAATAAAGCGGAGTTCCTGTATCTAAACAAGAAATGTGTTATTTTATTTATTTTTTTATTTTAAAATTGTATTGCTATCTAAGTCAAAAGTTTATTTAAACGCTGTGTTTATTTACTGCCATATGCTGTGTTAAATGACTTTTTCATAAACTATGGCAGCATTCGTTTATCACAACTGCTTCCTAATTAGCAAGGTACGTGAACCATGTCTTTTAAACGGTACTTACGGTTTACCTAGCAATGGTGATATTTTTTCTTTATTATCTTAAAAGCAAAAAATCTCCAAGGATAATATTCACATATTGGAAGCCATGCTGAGCCGTGCACGCCTTTATCAACAACGATTAAAAAACTTTCTATTTGATGACTGACAAATTTTATATATACTGTCTACCAGAACGTTCATAGCTTAAAGGGAACAATTCCCAGTGATTAATATTTACTTGTATAATAAGATCTAGTGGGTGCCATCAGTGCGCCTCAAGCAATGCTTTGTAGGCATTACTTAGCGCTTTTTGCAGTGTCCAGTCTTTCCCTAGCTGCATCCGCATTCATGCCTGTTACTGCCCCCCCACCTTCATATCATCTCTCTTCCAACTTACTTTCCAAATTCTCCTGATAATTGTTTCATAGTTTGTTTCATAGTGGAAGTGCGAGGTTTTCGTCTGCTACACCTTAGAAACCTTTCAGAGCTGAATGACCTTCAAGGTCCCAGCGATAGGCCTTTCGCCTAAATTTTATGGTCCAATCCAATTGCAACTTTATGTTCTTGCAGCATAGAACGTCTTGACCCTTAAATTTTTCGAATGCTGCACAAATGGGATAACACCTTCAACATCGATAACACTAGACACTAGCACTTATAAAGTTTAATTTATACATGGGTTATTATCACTGCTATACATAAACGATTACCTGTTTTTTGTGTGAATCTCGGGAGGCTTAACGTTAGTTATTGACAGCTGACGTAAAAGCTAAGTATGCATGAACGTATGCATGTATGTATTGATGGCCGTATATATATGTGTTCATACACAAACACACACATACATAGTCATTGCAAACTTGCAAACACATTAACAATTCAAAATTAGAAAAAAAAAAGGAAGTGAACGAGTGGTATGAAGAATAAAGATAAAACGCAAATAAATTATAGCAGGTAAACTAAAACAAATACTGCATGACACTACATAAATTAACAATTCGTACAAGGCCATCATAGTGGAGCTCTGCATTATGTATCCATGAACGTAAAATGTTAAAATATTATCGATTTGAATTCATTGGTGCATTGACTTTGCTCATTACAAGAGTATGTATGTATGTATGTATGTATGTATGTATGTATGTATGTATGTATGTATGTATGTATGTATATATATATATAGTATATAATATATATATATATATATATATATATATATTCATATATATATATATATATATATATATATATATATATATAATATATATATATATACTATAATATATAACTATATATTATATAATAATCTATTTTTTTATTTAGTATTTAGACAGCATAATTCTCATATAAACCTTTGTGAGAATAGATAATTCGATGGTTGTGATAAAGGGGCACTTTTAAAGAAACGTAACTAATTTAAGGTAATATTCATTTTGTAATCTCATTGAAAATGAATAGCTCAAGCTTCTCTCCTGAGTTCAACCAGCGGTACGTATCACGGCCAACGAAGCCAATAATGGCACACTTTGCAATGATACCTCAAAATGCAATTAAGTGAGCAAAATGGAGGAGCTGTGATGGGGAAACCAATATGAAGCCACGCATACTTAACAACTTGACTCATATGACCCCGGAGTACGAATCTTGACTTGGTGTTTCGAAAAGGAATGGTAGAGTTACGTGAGATGGAAATATACATAAAAGTCTTCGAAGTGTGTAACTATTTTCAAGTATGAATCCTAATATGGGCTAAATTTTTCATTTTACATCCAAGACTGCAATTCAATTTTTTTTATTGAGCAACATAAGATAAGATAAATTAAGAAGATGAAACAATATAAATATCAACAAATTCTTAAAATTCTGAGCGAGATATTAGGACTATTTCTTATAAAGGACTAAGGTACAGACCGAGATAAGAGGAGGATGAAAATATAATCTGTGGGATAACGTTCCATTAATCATAAAAATAAATACTAGCGACCTATTATGATTCTTAATGGAAATGAATGTAAGATCCCTTATTCACTGAAAAAAAATAAAAGACTCTCGATGACATAATAGCAGGAAATAACTATTTACATCAATGTTAGATTAAATGATTGCCATATACAAGTCCCAGGGATCAGTTTATGAGAACTGAAAATTACATATATCTTCTTTTTTCTGAGAAAAACGAGGAACTCATCAGTGTGCTTTTCATCTTTCTTGTTATCTATTTTCTTTTATTCTGCATAACATTTATAATAAAAAAAATTCTTTTCAACTGTTGTTCGTAAACCTAACATATTTTTCATTCATGAACGTTAGTCCAGTTCAAAATAGTGTTGAATTTTCAACAAATGCAAACTCCTTTAACACATTGCATTAAGAACATTAGTTCATAATATTTTTGATCTTGCAATACAGACAACGGTAAGAATTTCCTTCAACATTTTCAAATACTATAAAATGGCTTGATGCAGCGAAGAGCTTCGAGTCAGCTGGAAACAGAAGGAAGTGGGGGAGTGACTGGGCTTTACCAAGATCTAGGAAATAGGACGTTGAAAGGAAGGGAAGAGCCGATTGAAATTCAGGACAACAGACTTTCTCACTAGCTGGAAGAGGATCAAAGGTATAAATACTTAAATGCGCCGGACAGGTAACTAGAGGCCTTATCGGATGCATAGGGGCTGGGAGTAAAACCGACGTTTTGCCCCAAAAGATAAAGGAGAGACGGAGACATATCCAGTATATCCAGTATACTCAACGTTTTGGAGAAAGACATACACGATGATCACAATAAATCTAAAGTTTGGAGGTTAAAAGATTTGCAGTTGTTTACTTTGTACGATTACTGGAAAAGTAAATTCGTCAAGGATGATGTTAAGGATCAGGTAGAATTGACGTTAGCATTTAACGAAAAATCGACGAGATTTGAATGCGCCAATAGAAATTAGATACGAATGTTTAAAATTACATGGATGGTTATAATTAGCATTTAGCAACACAATGCCCGTGATTGACTCAAGGAAAATAAAATAAGAGGACCTATTTGCATGTTTAACTGGAGGAAATTTTGAACACTAAGATTCATTGCCGGGATATGACGTAAAAATAGATGGACATGTAGCTAACGAACCCCTAATAAACACGACAATCTACAACATAGGTCGATTAATTGGCACTGCGATGACATTTTCAGTACAGGTTTATCGACATGGAAAATCAGGAAAACATAAGGATACTATTCTAGAAACATCAACTTTAATTGTAAACAACGGAGTTTTAATTCCCTGGCTTAACAGTCCTGTGTCTACCATATGTATAAAATATTATTTATAATTTCAGTCATTTATGGGTTTCATAAAAATTTAACGAAACCTAACACGGATTGTTGGCAAGAAAAACTAGAAACTAGCTAAAAAAGAAATGGTGGCAAAGAGTGAGGCCTTAAAAATGATAAAAAAGAAGCTAATTTATATATTACTGTCCCTATATCTATAATGACATTTATTCCTAAACCGAGAATTTTAAAATACGAAGAAAAAACTCACTAATTAGCAGAGTATAATACCAAGCTTTCAAATAAATTACATTTCACAAAAATAGAATTCATTCGAAAGCAGAAGCTTAGAAATGGAAAAAATATACAGAGATAATTGACTGTTTTTTCTTCAGTATTAAAAAGGGTATTTTCAAGATTAAAATCCAATTGTATTTCTTTTTGAATTGTATATCCTGGAAGTAGCTCATACTCCTTATTAGCTATTATTGTTTCCACAGGAGGAGGGGAGTGGGGCGGGCAGGGTTGGCTAATCCCTCCATATTTCATTACTTAATAGGAACTTTCCCCTTTTAGAAAACCACAGTCGAGGATCATCAGTTGATTGCTCAGCTCATCCCTTTAGAAATATTCTCTCTCTCTCTCTCTCTCTCTCTCTCTCTCTCTCTCTCTCTCTTACGCACACACACACCATAGACACATTGACCTATTTTTTAGCTTTAGTGTCCCTTTTATTATTTACTGTTGTTTTAAACTATTCAGTTCATTGCTGCAGTCTCTTTCTTTCTTTCTTTCTTTCTTTCTTTCTTTCTTTCTTTCTTTCTTTCTTTCAACATTGATAGATATCAGTATCCACAAGAGACTGGCTGATATCTATTCTGATATGAATTTAAATTTTCTAGACAAAATGTTTAGTGCCATTAACCGATTTTGTGAGGTAAGAATTAGGTATTGCTTTGAATAAATGCACACTTCTTCAACAAGCAAAAAAAAATTACTATTTGACATGCGTTAAGGAATACGGAGAGATATTATAAAAAAGTAGGCTTTTATTTACTCGCCGGTTACGACATCACATAACTACATTATTACTGTCCTGTAGGAAACTAAATATTACGTGAATTGTAATCTATGATTAGAATTCAAGTTTCCATCTAATGCAATTTGGTATATGTTATAATGTGTATGAATGACCACGTTGTAGGCAACTGAGAGCATGCGTCATTATTCAAAATTAAGATAACTTGCAAAGGTTATGAGTATGAGAGAGAGAGGAGAGAGAGTGGTGTACGAGAGACGAGAGAGAGAGAGAGAGAGAGAGAGAATAGTGCTCTTCTTTTTTCCGATTTGTTTCGTTCATCGTATCTACGTTAACAACCACTCCAATCCTTGGAAATTTCTGATGACCGTCATCAAATCTGAAGTCAGTGCTCAACTTTAACTACAATAACAAGCCAGATACTCTAAACTTGTTAGCACTTTGTCAAGAGAGGTTGAAAGGCTTACAATAATGGAGATAAGTGACAGGAAGCTTGTTAATAGTTGTTTTTTGCTTTCTTGAACCGTAAGATAGTTTGCTGCCAGTTTTAATAATTTGTAGATTTAATGAATAGGTGCGTAACAGGGTCTCCTAGAGTTACATAACCCTCTCTTATTATTGAAAAGCAGATCTTATGTGAATGATAATAATAATAATAATAATAATAATAATAATAATAATAATAATAATAATAATAATAATAATAATAATAATAATTTTGATTTTCCTTGGAAATAAGGAAAATCCAAGACCTTACAAGATATTAGAAGCACTCAATCATCAATACTTTAACGACGAGAGAAGAAATATTTTATATCAGTAGTAGTATCGTTAGGATATGCTTTCACCAGGTTATATTCAACTGTAATAGAATGCCTCTTTTGTCCAATTTACAGTATTTGGTTGAAATTAAGATTATTCATTAAAAAGACAACTGCAAAATTTAGAGTGCAAGATATGAAATGGAGTAAAACTAGCAGAAAACATAAATTAGGAATGAATAATCTCAACTTCAACCAAATACTGTAAATTGGACAAAAGAGACATTCTATTAAAGTTGAATATATCCTGATGAAAGCATCTCCTGACGGTGCTACTTCTGACATAAAATATTTCTTCTCTCATCTATTAAAGTATTGATTGATTCAGTGCTTCTAATATCTTGTAAGGTCTTGGATTTTCCTTATTTTTGGTGAAGTTAATGATCACTCTATTATTATCATTCAATTGCTGAAACTTCCCTTTCGAACATATTTAAAAAGCAATCGACCTTGAAAGTAATTTGAGAACTAATAGGTTTTTCGTATAGAAATGGAGAAAATAAAATAAGAAATGAAATCCCAAACATTTATACAAGAGCGATGTACTTCAAAACCAAGGAGAGGAGGGACGGCTGTTTATTTCAAGTGTAATCGCAGCAAGAGAGAAAGCCAGAGATTTCTATTTCACTGAAGATAGTGTACTGAATGAATAGTCCGTCAGAAACCTATTTACTCTCGCGTTCGCAACCTCCATATATATATATATATATATATATGTGTGTGTGTGTATATATATATATATATGTGTGTGTGTGTGTGTGTATATATATATATATATATATAATGTGTGTGTGTGTGTGTGTGTGTGTGTTTGTGTGTATATATTATATATATATATATAAAGAAGCAGCTTGCTACACTGTTGAAACTAGACGTGATTCAATATAATATATGGACCGAACAGTATTCTAGAATGCAACCCTTTCTTATTTTCAGTTCTCTAAGCTTATTGAAACCCAAGTAAGGTATGTGAATTTCAATGCATCTTTGTGGATGTCTGTATTAATAATATGTATACATTCGAAAGATATTAGCAAGTAAAAGGCGTTTCTGTAGAATATCTAGTAGTAACATAATTAAAAAAAGAATAGAAAGCGAGTTTGCTCACATTCTCCGCATTCTGACTGAACACCAGTCTTTATCTGTAGTTTAAGATACAGCCTAAAACTCTAAATACATCCAGGCAATTACATTTTGTTTGCACAGTTTATGTATGACTGACATTTTCATCTTGCGTCCAAATCGTGTCATTTCTGTTTCCTTGAATCATTTTCCCCTCAGTTAGCTTTTAAACGTGGGCAATGATAAAAGAAGAAATATGTTGTTTTGGATGGTAATTGCTATGCTGGTGATGAATATCGTTTCTGTATAAAACAGAGGAACCAGTGAGAAGCTGCCAATGTAAAATACGATATCCATTAAATAAAGATAAAAGTGCTTACCATAAGTACACGGTATAAAGTCGTGGCATTTCTGTTGAAACTGATGAAAACAGAAATGAAAAGGATTTCTCTCTCTCTCTCTCTCTCTCTCTCTCTCTCTCTCTCTCTCTCTCTCTCTCTCAGCTCGATCTAATTGAGGACTTAGCAAATGATACAAAGGAATAATAAAACGTCGGGATGATTTGATGGCAAGTGACAACAATAAACAACAATAAAAATAATAGTTTCAAGAAAGCCTGAAGAAAAAGTGGAGCCCATTTGAAACGAGGAAAAGCCATAAATCAGAAGGCAGTTTGAAATTAAGTGTGAGGAAAGATCTGCAATAAATTACAAAGTTTGTCTACGGTATAGATCAATAAACGTAAGCGGATATCCAATCTCATACGCTATGTGAAAAGTGGAAGGAGAGAGAGAGAGAGAGAGAGAGAGAGAGAGAGAGAGAGAGAGAGAGAGAGAGAGAGAGAGAGAGAGAGATAATGTCATAAGGTCATATATACGAGGTCATACACGATTACCCAATAGAAACGATGAATAGGGGGAAGGTCATAAATCAGAACACAGTTTGAAATGAAGTGTATGGACTGATCTGTAATAAATTACAAAGTTAGTAAAGAATGCGAATCAGTAATTTGAAGCGAATGTTCAGTCTCAAGCGAAATGTGAAAACTCGAGAGAGAGAGAGAGAGAGAGAGAGAGAGAGAGAGAGAGAGAGAGAGAGAGAGGATTAGCAACCAGAACTTAATCGTGTTAAAGAGGGTGGTGTAAAAAAACGATGTAAAATGTTTACAAATGCAGACTATAAACCCAAAGCAAACGACGAAATTAAGTTGAATCAGGATGAACAAGTTAAATAATTAAATAAAGTGAGTATTTAATTAACTAAATAAGTCATTTCTTGGTGTACAAGAAAATATACGATACACTATATGAATGGAGCGAAGATGTCAGAAGAGAAATATCAATCCACGCACATTACAAAGTTAGAATAAAGGAGGAAAAAAAAAGGCGAGCATCGACCGATTTCACGAATTGCAAACAAATTGACAGATAGAACAGGGCCAACAAATAAAATCAAATACATCCACGCACATATGCATTATGAAAACTGAAATTAGTTATCCATGGATTACAGAAAAGCAATAAGCATACCTATTTCATTCCTACCGTTCCCCCAGCTCCATCTGTGTGTATGTGCGTGCTTCCCTTTCTCATTTCTGGTCAAAGAAAGTGATCACAGCATTTCATCAATTTTGACAAATTAGAAATGTCGTGTTTCTGTGGAGATGAAAGGGCGTTAAGCATTGATCTGTGATGAAAAGATAAAGACAAAGAGACAGGTTTATCTCTCAATTCGCAAAATTAAACAATACGGTGGCGTTCAGTCATAAATTTCAAAGTGTTACTTCATTAATCCATTATGGCTATGACAACATTCAAGACTTGTGTAACGATGATGCAGTCTTTTCTATGTAAAATTAATTTTATTTGTGTGTGCCAAATCAAATTATATATACTATAAATATAATATATATATATATATATATATATATATATAATATATATATATATATATTATAATATATATACATATATATATAAATATATATATATATATATGTGTGTGGGTGTGTGTGTGTGTGTGTGTGTTGTGTGTCTATATATATATATATTATATATATATCTATATGATATATATAATATATATATATATATATAATATATATAAATTATATATATATATATATATGATATGTCATGTTCTTCCGCTTTGGCGAAAGACTGTTTGTCTTTTCTTACGACTGTTGTTCGTAAGCATTACTGGTTCTTCTTTTCTTCTCTCCTACGTTGTATCTTAGTAAAGTGATTCTTCTTAGAATAAGGGAAATGATTCAAACGGAGAAATTGATAACTGTAAAACAACTTTATTTCTCATCTCCATCACAAGAGAGATGGATCGGTCCGGAGACCGCTCCGTTTGATAACTTGAATAGAACTGGCTTCTCAATGCATCGTGTCGATAGCGAAACACTAGCTATCTCAGCGATTCATATCAAAAGAAAATAAGTAGTACGCCGGCTCGGAAGTTACAAGTTTCCAGCGCAGGTTAACAGGTCAACCGCTTCCCATGGAAGGTGTTGTGAGTAGTTAACAATTTTAAGGAATGATGATGTTTCCAAACAAACGTAAACCAGGCTATTGCAAGCATTGCACAGCGTGATCTAGATTTGTGATAGTCACGTAGGACGCTCCTAATTCACCAATGACCCCTCAGGTCATGGATTCTATTTACAGATATGTAATTATCTGTTTCAAATAATGTATTTATTACATTAGGCTCGGACAGCTACCATTGAAACCTTGAATAACAAAAGTTACTTTATACATGGTTTCTTAGGAGTGTGCTCGTAACATATTTAGATATAATCATAACAAGTGATTAAATGCATAAAAAGGTTTTGTTACATACCCCTTTTGGACATATTCATAAATAAAGAGAAATGCATGGAAAATATAGATCCATGTTTGATAATAATGATTATTAGGTACCAAAATAAAAATCAAAAGGTTAACATGTATACATGAAGATTATGGTAATAGGTAACCTGATTAAGAATAGCGGTTACTTAGAAATATACAAAACATGATCATGGATAATTGTTAAAGAGTACTTGTCACTCTTTGTAATATATAATTGTATATATATAATTGCACAATTGTATAATAGTATAAGTGAGCACAGATATAGATTCCAGGTACGTACACGCACCAATAGTTTAATATATAGGGCTTCAATATTTTATTAGGTGCCCGATAAATACTTTTATGTGTATTAATATATATATATTGGGCTACAATATTTTATTAGGTGCCCAAAAGATACTTTTAACTGTTCAAAATGCAAAGGCTTGGAGTCTTTCTTGTCCTACATATTGCCAGCGTACAGACCGCTTTTCACACACAACACAATTCCAGACAGTTTTCCTAGGCACCAGGTGAAATGGCCAGTTTCAGACGGCCCTGAATGTATACACTTTTAACGCAACAGGAATGTCGTCTGGACGCGGCAAAACGTTCCTTTGAAGGTCCTTCTGTGTCCGCCTCAACCTACGCCAAGCAAAGATGTTAACAGCGATAATCAATATTGCTGTAACACCAAACACGGCTAGCAGCACTTAAAAAAAAACGTAGTAAGAAAGATTTTCTCCTCCTGCATAAGTCGGTAACGCGTGGTCCATCTCAACCAGTTGCGTCAAACGATGAGCCACCCACGCGTTGTATGGGAGAGGTAGTGATGGGATAATTGTAGTCGCCCAGGTGTAGTTCGCGAAGTAAGACCTCTCACGTATTATCGTGTTGATCCCTCTGACCGTGTAGTTTGTAGATGTCCCTGTACAGCCATCAGCTGCTACAAAGACTTGGGAATGGGCGGTGGTCCCGTCCGGGCATGACACTTGAAAACCATCTTTGTCGTATCGGATCCAGGAGCCGTTGTTCATTCTGTAATTGAACTTATTACTGTAAAAGGGATAAAGTTTCTTCAGACAACCTTCGCGTGTATGGGAGAGAGAACCGTTTAGCACTATGCCTAACTCACATGAATCCATTGATAAAGGATGGAATTCAAAAGAGTCAGCTGTACAAACTTTATTATTCATGGCTTCTGAACAGTGAGTGAATTTATCTAAGTCTTTAATGACTGTATATGATTTCTTATCAGGGGAAATCAATACCTGTCCCGTCAAATTGGATATTACTGGACTTGAGTTATTCGTCATGAAAGTTGGAAACGGTGCTATTTTGTATGATTGCCAAGCATCGGAAGAATCAAAAGGGATAGTGATCATAATCTAATAATTTTCAACGCTGACTGATATTAGGCTATAATAAAACTCTATTTTATGGGCGTCTAATAAAGGAATATAACCTAGTTTCTCCCGTCCATTCTCCAAAGTTAAAGTCAGATCCTTAATAGGCATAAGGTGTGGAGATAACACACCCTTGTTGCAAAGTAATAGCTCTCTACATAGTCCTTTGATTTCTCAATAAAATGTGATATTTTGACACGGATATGATCTATTTTCGAACCATAATAAGCTAACGTAGCCAGCAAGTGTTGAACTTCCATAATCTGGTCGATATTACTAGAATGTTCGTTCACCAAACTCATTATTTGATTGATTGAGGATAACTGGCTGCAAAGTTTGGACAAAGCTAATTCGGTTTTGTGTTGCAAAAACTCAATTCTTTTATTTTGATTATTTATCTTAAGGCGATTTGAAATTCCTAAGCCTAAACTTGCAACAGATCCCAAGATGTTTAGTCCAGCAAAAATAAGCGGGTTGCGACGTTCGAGAGTATTGTGCCGCACAGACCACATCAGCAAGTCCCGAGCAAGTTCCTCTGCCTCAACGGTTTTATTTTGCAAGTCGTAAGATAACATTTCCGCGACGCTTAGGGTTTGAGCTAGCGAAATCTCTGAGTTAGCATGAAAATAACGTTGGTGCATTTCCCTTAACGAAACAGCAAACCTCAACAGGTCATTCTTTAGGTTAAGGACGTCATCCTCAGGCAAAAATATCGCCTGCATGTCCACTTCTATGACTATGTTACTCGCTGTAATGAAAATGTCTTCTGTTCTTTCGATAATAGTGCCATGATTAAATTCTATTTCTTTCGTTTTAGCGCTCTTCCCACACGACAAAGATGTCTGAACGAACAATATCACTCCTAACAATAACAGTTTCATTCTGGAAACCTGTAATGAGTAAAATATATGTAATAACGCATGTTAAAGAATATGTTTACATACAAATATGATAGATTTATATATATATAAATTATTATACAAGTTTCATAAATACAATCATTTTTCCCTCACTCCATCTACCCTTCTTTAGTTTCTGATATGTGCCAATGGAATGATTCTCATATCAGTGGGTTGGGATACGTTTTGAACCCTAAATCTATTGGCCGTTAATGTTTCTAAAATGTTAAACGGGCCTTCGAACTTAGGTGTCAGTTTATAATTTAAACCCTTAGGTACGTATACTTGTATGTATACCTTATCGCCCACAGCATATGTTCTAGTTGGCTTAGCTATTTTATCATGATTTATTTTCATTATAATTTTTGCTTCTTCTAGATTCTTACGAAGTATATTATATCGACTTATGCTTGCATCCATAACATCCTTTAGAGGATTTGATAAATTGGTTGTAGGCGTTAATACATGGAAAGGTGTTCTAGCTGGGATACCGTACAGTGCCTCGTGCGGTGTCATTTTAATAGACACATGATATGAGTGATTCAGTGTGCTTAGTACCGCAGGTATGGGAATGTCCCAGTTGGGGTCTGTCCCCACTAAGGTGACCCTCAAAATGTTTAAAACCTTACGATTTGCCCTTTCCACTAGCCCATTAGACTCTGGGTGATAGATCATGGTATTGATTTTCTTTATACAGAGGAATTCACACAAGGAGTTAAGGAAATGATTATTGAACTCCCCGCCCGAGTCTGATATGATTGTGTGTGGAATTCCATGTTTACAAATGTAGCACTCGTAAAACTTCCTAGCGCACTCGACTGCGGTTTTTGTTTTAAGCGCTATCAGTTCTGTATATCGAGTCAAGGCATCTATGATTACTAAGAGGTGCTTATTTCCTCTGTCTGACTCATAAAACCCTGTTAATAAATCTAAGTGTACTCTTTCAAAGGGTTGATTTGGCACGGGATAAGCCCCTATGCTGACAGGCGTCTTCGTGTGCCCTTTGTATTCTTGACAAGTGCGACAATTAGCTATGTGCTTTTTTATATCTGTAAGCATCGTATGCCAATAAAATAAAGATTTGGCTTTCTGTGACATGATGGAAAAACCCGGGTGTCCATGCAGTGGATTTTCATGCAACCATTTTAAGACAGTGGGTATGAGTGAAATAGGTACCACCACCTGGTTGTTATTCAACTGTGGTGTGTTGCGGGTTTTCCTCGTCACGGATCTACACAGGATATTATCTTTGATTATATAATTCTGCTGCTTATACTTTATATATTCCTTTTCCTTCGGATTTCCGTTTAACGCATTTATGATTTTTTCTATTTGCTGATCTTTTCTTTGTTCCGTCTGTAATAGTTCAGCACTCCAGCCCAGATCTTCCTGTTCAGATATAGTTTTAACAATGGGCGTGGAGGTTGATATATCTATTAATTCAGCTAATGGCTCCGTACAAGATGACGAGGGGTTGCGTGATAATGCGTCAGCAATGATATTTGCTTTCCCAGGTAAATACCCGATCCTTGCGCCAAAGTCTTGGATGATCATATGCCACCGAGTTCGCTTAGGGCTGTGACTAAAGCCTTTAAAGAAGTCGGTTAGGGGCTTATGATTAGTGAGAACCTTGACGGGATTACCGTATATTATGAACTTAAAATGCACTAGTGAATTAACAATAGCGAGCCCTTCCAGGTCTATTACTGCATATTTACTTTCGGAAGGTCTCAGTTTACGTGAATAAAAAGCTACAGGGAAAAACTGTTTATCATATTGTTGAAGCAATACACCACCTACTCCTAGGTCTGAGGCGTCTGTTGCAATAAAGAATTCCTTACCGAAGTCAGGAAATTTCAAGATAGGAGAACTACACAGTTCATCTTTCAATGTATCGAACGCCTGTTGATGTTTTTCAGACCATATGAAATCTACGCCCTTCTTTATAAGATCGGTTAGGGGAGCGGCTATGACTGAGTAGTTGCGTATAAAGCGGCGATAATAGCCACTACATCCTAGAAATTGCTGTATACCCTTGACGTTAGTAGGTATCGGAAAGTTACGGATAGCCGATACCTTATCATGGACTACTTTAAGACCTTCACTAGACACCTGAAACCTAAATAGACTAGTTCTGTTTTAAAAAATTCACACTTACTTATCTTTACTCTTAGTTTATGCTGCCTTAGTCTTTGTAGCACTAACTCTAATTTACGTAGATGTTCTTCTAAGGTATTAGAAAAGATTACTAGGTCGTCCATATAGGCATGTAGGATATCTCCTAACAAGTCTCCAAACACAATGTTTATCATTCTAGTAAAAGTTATGGGAGCACAACGTAAACCAAAAGGCATACGCAAAAATTCATAATGTCCCCTGGCTGTGCTGAAGGCAGTGTGGGATGGGATCTCTCTTCTTCCAACGGAATCTGATGGAAGCCTTTTAGTAAGTCCAAACTGGTAAAATATTTGTTCTGACCTAGTAAAGATAGAATATCATCAGTACATGGCACTGGGAATCGGTCAGGGATTGTTTCCTCATTTAAGAGACGAAAATCTACGCATATTCGCCAAGTTCGATCTTTTTTCGGTACTACTATTAACGGAAAATTATAAGGGCTGTTTGATTTCCTAATTACTCCTTCTTTTAACATTTTACCTACTTCCTCAGTTATCTCATTCTGGAATTTCATAGGAAGTCTGTACGAAGGTACATAGATTACTTTCTGTTTGTCCTTTAGCCTTATTTGATGCTCGATGACATCCGTTTTTCCTAAGGTTCCATCCGTAGTGGAAAAAACATCATGATATTCAGTTAAAAGATTAAAAAATTTCTGC
>NC_061108.1:109743598-109748598 GCF_015104395.2 Macrobrachium nipponense
TATTTGTTCTAGAGATTTAAAGTCAATAGTAAATTCTAAGGTCCTATTTTCAGAAGATACATCTCCATTTCTACTGATCTGGGACATACCTTTTTTTTACTGTAAGGACTGACGCACGTAAACATGTAGATGAAAGCTGTAATGGTAGAAGAGATTGAGAGGCAGAGAGGAGAGAGAGAGAGAGAGAGCGAGAGAGAGAGAGAGAGAGAGAGAGAGAGAGAGAGAGAGAGATTATTATCAAAATAAAGTATTAAAATGTGGGCATTTAGGTCATCACTTTGTGAATGTCTGGATAATAAAACGTTCTTCCTGCTGACCTCTCCCTCATTTAGACCATTGAATAGCTCGTTTCATAACTTTGGAAGGTAACAATAGTCCCATAAGGTTTTGTAGGTTCAAAGGTTGGTGTGGGTGCCCGTTTGGGTATGTGCGCGTGTATGTATGAGTGTTTATGAAAGTCAAGAGAGGGAGATGACAAAAACAAATGAAAATATACTTCTGATATAACCATCCATCTCAGTGTTCAGCTTTTACGAAAATGTAAATTTCAGAAATCATAAGAAACAATATCATCGTTTATATAAAATGTGGCTGCCTGTTTCTTTTCAACAAATATAATTCTTTTTATTGCAATGCCATTTAAAAACGAACTGAACGGGTGTGTCAAGAAGAAAATAGCGACTGTAGTTTAATTTTTAGCAGCATTTCTTTTCATGTGAGATTATGCTGCTTTTGGGTGTTTCTGGGTTAACTGTGATTTTATATTTTAATAGCTTTTTTGTTTGTCTTAAATGTTATGCGGATACTACAAAATTTCCGTAATAATTTACCTTCGAATAATGACTTCTGAATGACTTCCCTTCTACTAGATTTCATAGGTCATTCATTTACATGGCTAACGAGAGAGAGAGAGAGAGAGAACGAGAGAGAGAGAGAGAGGAGAGAGAGAGAAGGGGGGGGGGGGGGTAGCGGATCTCGTGAATGAGGGTGGGGGTTGGTGAGTGATGTTTGTGGGTCTATTGAGTGTTGGAAAGTCTCATTAACAGGGTTATTTGGCAAATTGCACTCTCATTACGTTACGCTAATTGCTTCCCTTAAAACTGTGGATGAAGAAGCTTCAAGTACAGTACAGGAATAAATTGCAGCCCTCAGTATTGCTCTAAAAAAAGAGAAAAAATTAAGAGGACCAGAAGGAGAACAGAGAGAGGGAATGAGAATTAGGATAAGGAGGAGTTGGAGAAGATGCCGAAAATAGAGAAGGGTGTAGAGATACAAACTGACAAGAAGTCTCTCTCTCTCTCTCTCTCTCTCTCTCTCACACACACACACACACACACACACATACCAGACAGAAAATACTCGAGTTTTATTTGAAGCTTGGATCAAGGCAAAGATATTATGAGATTTTTCTTAACGGATTAATGATATAGATATATCAACAAGTCAAGCAAATAAAAAAAAAACATACATTTACGTGGATACACATCTGTATTAGAAGCGAGGAGGTCTCCTCCGGTTCCTTTGTGTTTTATAATAAACCTGGATATGATTTTGCTGTCCACTGAAGGGATAAACATTCTTTGGAATTAATCTTTCGAAGAATTTAATGTGGTCATTAATGTCAAAATTGTGCTTCGTTGTGCTTTAAAAAATCAATGCAGTCAATCGAAAAGAATTATGATTTAATAGTTAATTTTATAATAAGGAGCAAATATAAGAAACTCGTAAACCCTTTGAACACAAAAATAAAGTAAAGGCCAATCGAAAGATATTTCCAATGTCGCCACGCTGTTAAACGAGGTACGACAATCATAATATTAATCGGTGGGGTATTTTATAGAATTATTTTTAGCAACTCGGTGTACGCACGAACATAACATGAATTTCTGTTGGGTAACTAGTGTGACACACACACACACATACACGCACACACACACACACACACACACACACACACACACATATATATATATATATATATATATATATATATATATATATATATATATTATAAGTACGAACAGAACATGTGCTTCTTGGGGAACTGGAGTAACATTAGATATATATATATATATATATATATATATATATATATATATATATATATATATATATATATATATATGTGTGTGTGTGTGTGTGTGTGTGTGTGTGTGTGTGTGTGTGTGTGTGTGTGTGTGTGTGTGTGTGTGTATTAAGTATCGAAATTTGTGAGGAACTTTAGTTTCAAAGAGGCGTAATAAACTGATTAAAACCGTACATATAACTTCAAAAAACAAGTAAATAATTCTTCCAATATGATCATAGTCCAGAAAAATAAGAAAATTTAAGCTAACTAATTTTTGTAGATATATGTGACTCTTGCAAGAATATTCAATATTTACATTGCACTTCTTAATACAAAAGGTAACAAAGAATGGTGTAAGAGTAACAATAAAATGTGGTTCTTTCCCAACGCGTTGTTGATCAACATAATGCACCGTATTTCAAGTTTCCAGGTACAATATCATTGTTTGTGTGTGTGAAAGAGAGTTGGGGGGAGGGAAACCATTTAAATGAATAAATGACAGAGAGGAAAGCCAATAAAAAGTAACTTTCCAATGCAAGAGGACAATGAAAACAAGGTGGTGTTTTCAATCAAGAACCAGTGAATCATGAAACGTAACCAACAACCGAGGAAGACAAAAAAATTAAAACAGAGAGGCAGAAAAGCTAAAGTGGGGAATGTATATGAAATTAGACGTTTGGAAAAAAAACATACCCTCGGCTCATTGACCTTATTAGTTTTTATAAGAAGAGGAGCATTAGACTATAAAGTACAGTATCCAGGTTTCTATTTTGCTGTTGCTTCTGGAGGTAATATATTTCTTGTAGACTGGAATTCCTGCTGAATCTGAGTTTGATTTTATCTCTTTTTATTTGTTGTATGTTATGTAATGATGTTTTTTACCCCCTTTTTGTATACATATATTCAAGGATACAGGCATATGCATACATGAAGGTAGCTACTTTAAACGAGTTCTTTCCCTTTTAGTGGGTAACCTCTTCATGTACGTTCGTTCCATTTTAGTAGGTAACTGCTTTAGGTAAGTTCTTTCCCGTCAAGTAAATACTTAATAAAATATCTTCCCTTCTGGTACGTTTTCTCCACACTTACATCTCATGAAGTTCGTGTACAATACACGAACATAAACACTTTAGGTGTCGAAAGTCTTAGAGAAAAGAATTTTGTATCGCCAGGATTGCACGCAATTCGGCCATCAAGAAGCCTCGCTGTGGGCTGCCCTTTAAGACCTTCGCATCAACTTATGTGGAAATCATACACCAACGAGGTTTGAAGACTAACCAAATTGTTATGTCTATTCATACCGTCATGCGCGCTTGAATTATGTTTCAACATGAGGCTTACACATTCACGCATTGCTGCTTCTACGTTTTAGCATGTCATGTCATGCTGTGGACGAAAGTGTTTATTTAATCGAGGGCACATTAACATTATTAGTTTTTATTTATTTATTTATTTTTTTACTTTTGACTGTTTACCACATGTATGTAATAGTGCCTGGGCACCTGATGAAATCTATTCTTTTATTAAGAAAGATACAAGAATCCTTCAAAATTATTAATTATTTCTTGCGACTATTTCGTGATTTTATGTTAACGATGGACTTAAAATGTTTTTTGATGATTTCCCATTATTCTTTCAGAAACACGTGTAAAGAATTTGAATCATGTTGAACCATGAATGAACTCCAGTAAAGTTCAAAATTAACCTGGATGACCATTCATAATTCAGAATTTCACATTATATAGGTTTTAATCCAACATATATAAAACATATTTTTGCTGCTAAACTGTTAAACTATGTAGATAAGATGAAACACGTAAAGTTTAATAAATCTAATTATTCATTTGTTCTCTGAGGTACTTGACAGTAAAGGAAATTTACATGAAAATAAAAATAAAAGGATATTTATTGCACTTCAAGTTAATCCTTGTCCGGATTTAGCATGGAATTATGTACCTGCAGTGACTAGTTTATTGGAATGACGATTGTTTAGTTTTTAAGGAGAATCCGAGCAGTTCCTTTCCAATATTTTCTTTTTAGTTACAAGGCAGTCGCCTCAAGCAATAAAAATAATATTTTAACCTTCCATTAGAACGTTGTCTCTGTTCTAAACGGAAGTTTATATGACTCCTTAACACACGACCTACACCAAATTAAGAACTCGTGTATTGGGAAATGTAAATTCTTAAATCCGATCACCCGAAAATACAGACATTTACTAAGATGTATTTTTATTATCGTATACGAGTTTTGTTTTCAAATCAATTACAGAAACAGACTTTTATTAAGTACTCTTTTTGTAATGAACTGTGGTATAAATCGAAAAACAATTTTAGTTTAAACCTGAATTTTATCAGCATTAAAGCGGATGATGGCAAGTAAATTAATGATAACTAGCTATCCCGACACTACAACAAATCGTTAGTTAAGTAACTTGATAAATAAGCGTTTGCAAACAATTGAAAGACTAGAAATTAAGCAAAGGACTTTATATTGAATTTAAACTTCTAATCTAAGTTTCATTCCCCAGTAAAACATTTCTACACAATATCTGCAGAGCTATTTTGTAAGGATTTATTCTTCACTATACGTGGAAAATATTCTCAGAGAACGAAACGAAAAATACGCACTAAAACAGATATAAAGTTGGTACTTGTCTGAAACTATACTCTGTTTTTTTCCATCTGTCCATCCGCTTGTGGTGTTTTCGCATGGTAACACTGCGTCCCGGGCTTTAAATAGTTACGCTATGTGTAAGTCTTAGGTAAATAAAAGGATATCTGGGTGTACATTTGCAACTGAAAAGCGTTTTAATAATGTACTGTATGCGAATTACACCGTTAATATTCGAAATAGGATATTATTTAAAGCCCGGAACGCAGTGTCACCATGCGCAAACACCACAGGCGGATGGACAGATGGAAAAAAACAG
>NC_061108.1:109756098-109758598 GCF_015104395.2 Macrobrachium nipponense
CTATATTTTCTAGGACCGCTGTTGAAATATTTAATTTTTATTCGTTAAATGTCTGTCGTCAAGGTTCATCACTAGTCAGATCCTTGCCCGGTATCCTTATATCTCCGGGCGAGGAGCTAATGTTCAATGGGCCTTTCATTAAAACAGAGTGTCTCTTCATGGCCAGTTTTGATCGGTCTTTTGTGTATTATATAAAGCTAGAAATGTCTTGGATGATATACATCATCTTCCGATTAATGTTCTTATGTAGCCAGATGATAAACTACTTGCAACAGAGACATCCAAATCATCTATGGATTACTATTTTAAATGAAGGCTGCTTATAAGAGGGTTTAGTTTCAAAATATTTCAATATCATTATTATTATTATTATTATTATTATTATTATTATTATTATTATTATTATTATTATTATTATTATTATTATTATTATTATTATTATTATTATTATTATCATGTTATACTTCCGTAGCGTTATGCCTGTAGAGATTCTTCTCTATTTTTCACCGCTACACGAAAAATAGAGAAGAATCTCTGCAAGCGTAATGCTGCTGAGGTAGCCATTACTTTTAATAAAGTATGCTTGAGAGAGGTTCTGCTTCCTAAGTATTGTTATTATTATTTTTAAACAAATATGGTCACTATGTGCAGTAAGTATCTGTAGATGTCAGACATCTACCCCACAGCAATCCTTGTCGTTAAGTGCAGTTGAAAGTACCTAAAAAAATGTATATTTACAACGGATTACCATATGCCAATATTTTTTCAGGAAATTTTAATATCTATGCTATATTCTACTGAACTGTGTCGAATACTTTCGGGGGAAAGATTAATATTTGACTTTGCTTATATTACTCCCATTTAGTCAACAAAACAGTAAATACTGGTTAAACTGTGTTCGAGGCTAAATTTTCGCGACATGGAAAATATGTCTGATGAAACAATAGGAAGAATGCCAGAAGGACAGAGAAACAGAAAGAGAGAGCAAGTGAGATAGAAACTAATAACAATAACATAAATCGTAAGTTTTAACATTTCTCTTTCGGATATGTCTTCAAGGACGATAAATGCAGAGCAAATACACCCTGGCTTTTCAAATGCGAGGATAAATGGGCTCTAAAATGCGGGCCCATCAATAATGAAGATTTAAGGTAACGAGAGACTCTGGTAAATGAAGAGGAATGACTCCTAAGAGAATGAACACTAAAGAGCTCGAAGAATGGTCTCAGAGAGAGACGGACAAAGAAAGCATTAGGTACAAGACTTCCCATACCTTACCTGGAAACTTTATACCCTCTTTACTGAGAAAATACGTTGAAAAAATGTTATGAAACAATAAAGTACTAACTTCCCACGGTTCGTATCATACACCAATACTTCATTCATCAACATGGTCATTGTGAAGATCATCAAACTAATATATGTATATATATATATATATATATATATATATATATATATATATATATATATATATATATGTGTGTGTGTGTGTGTGTGTGTGTGTGTGTGTGTGTGTCTAGGTATGTTGATTCCCGGTTGTTTTTATTCCGGTTATTTGATTCCCGGTAAGTTGATTCCCAGTATTGTTGATTCCCGGTATTTTGATTCCAATTTATTAACGAAGAAATAATGTACTCCTGGTAATTTTGTTTTCAGGACCTATCCCTTGTAAATTTGTTTTGTAAGTAAATGGTCGTGTGTGAATCATACCGCGAAACAATATTTTTTTAGTCGCTCGTTCAAGCCCTTGTACTTTCGTTTCTCTGGAATACCGTGGGCACCGTCAAACTGAACTTTTTTCAAATGGGCAAGAACCTTTTTTTTATCAATGCTAAAATTAACTTCCAGTTATAAGGATGCATACCTGAAACAACACTCTGTAGTGCACAGTGGTACCCTTCTAAATTGTTATTGGTGCGAGGTTGATCCTGCAAAGTTCTCTTACGTAAATTCCATATATGCATAGGAAAAAGGAGTGCTATTTGCTTTCGTCGATTTCCTCTACCCCTTTCGCACCCAATATAAAATGCTTCAAAATAGGAAACCAGTTCTTGAGGTAAAAGTCCTCGTCGTTTGCAAGCTTGTCAAAACCATCTACCACATCATCCATGGGAAGTAGTGACGGCAGAAAAAACATCCAACTTTCACACTGAATTCAGCATCTCTGTGATATCTTTCTTTAAAACCCAAATCAACAACCTTGCAAAATATGCTTTGCGATAAGTGGAAAAGGCCTGATGAAAGAGATACATTTGGGAAATGTTTACGTACACAGTTCATATGCCCTTTTACAAAATCCATCATGTACGCCAGGGGATTTAAATAGGGGGATAATTCCAAAATTTTCGCAAAAAGTCGGTTATATGTTTTTTTCTTTTTTGTCTGGGAGGAGGGCAAATAACCCTGGTACACTGCAGTTATGAATCTGACTATGTAAAGTAAATAACTGGAAATATATTTTAGACACAGACTTAAACATTCCATCCCCAGCTAAGCG
>NC_061108.1:109766098-109791098 GCF_015104395.2 Macrobrachium nipponense
GGCAAATGGAAACTAAGAAGTTGTGGCCTAGAACAGAGGAAATATAGAACCAGTTAATTTGTACAAAGTTTGTGCGATGAAAAGTATCCAGAAAAGTCAAAGTGGCCAATTCTACACTCTAGAAGTAACGTAAAGAAGGAGAAAATGTCAAATGTGAAGTAAAAATGGTACTCATCCACGCAATCACGAGAGCAGAGAAATCGCAGGAGCATATACCGACAAACCGCCCATAGTTGCGGGAACCAAAACAATCGAAAATAAACAAGAAACAAGTCCAACCGGGCGAGAAGGACTGCTGAAAATTCCCAGAGAGGAACAAGGTAAAGATTAGCGAGGACTACGTCAAGTTTTACAACTGACCGAGGACGAAATCAAGAGATGGATTTCATATGAAAGGGTCACCGGTCTACGAACATCACAACAACACCCCGAAGATGATAGTGGGAACTCAGGGCGCTATAAAAAAAAAAAAAAAATTATCTCTAAAAAATTCATCCCCCTCAAAAAAATCACCTAATTGGAACGTGAAATATTTTGGGAATCATTCATGATAGCGATATTCCTAGGAGTAATAATGTTTGTTTCAGTATGTAGAATGTGGGGAGATGAATAAATGTTTTAAAAAATCAGAACAGGGTACTAATTCTTAAATTCGTCGTTTATGTCGTTCATCAGCGTGGTTGAAAAATATCAACTTTCATATATTCGCGTGATTTACATTTATATTCATTTTACAATGGTGATGCATAACGGTCATTGGCCCCTGCTATGAATCATACACATCTGTAGCGGAAATCCCTTTTGAAAAACAACGCATTTGCATTGTTAATCACACGCATTGTCGCTGGAATTACCAGTAATAAAATATTTATGAAAATTTCCGTCGGGATAGATAGTTTTAAATATTTCAATCCCCGTCTATAGTGATAATATGATTGATGGGGAGTGAATGTCTGCGGGGAAAGGTGAAATATTGTTTATTGATTAATTTTGGAACAATTATTGTTTACTGTTTTAATCCAAAAGGTCAGTGACCTCAGAAGTGTAGTACTTCAAAAGACCAGAATGCCCATTTAAGGAAAAATTATTAAACGTAGAAAAGATAATGATGGAGGAATAGCTGTAGAGATAACTCAACGAATGAATATATATATATATATATATATATATATATATATAGTATATATATATATATATATATATATATATATATATATATTGGGCAATACAAACTGAACACTAAATAAACGGTGCACGTAGATTTCTATTGTGTTACTTAATGAAATACACATGAATGGCACTCTCAAGATGACTGTGGTAAAGGAGGGTATACGTACAGGTAATACCTTAAAGTATTTTTCTTCAATAATCGCAGTCATCATCTCAGTTTTCTCGTGCGCCTTCTTTGACTTAGGAACTATGTCCCAAAAAACTTGCTAGAAACTTTTCCAATTTCTTCTGAACGGAAAGTCTTGAAGAAGAAGAAGAAGAAGAAGAAGAAGAAAGAAGAAGAAGAAGAAGAAAGCGGGTAGGGGTTGGGTTTTAGGGGTTGGGTGTGGGGGGGGGGGGGGGGGGGGGGGGGGGGCGCTTCCAAACGAAAAAGAAACTTCTGTTTCGCATTCATATCGAAATTGGGATGTACCGTTTTCTGCAGAAAACTTCCATGAAATTAGAGACTTCTTACACCTAGTCACAAGTTTCATTTCTTGGATACTGAACCCACTTACAATGAGCCATTTGTCTCTTTCTTGCACTCTGTTTCGAATTCCTTGGAATTAAGGATAATTCATTTTCAATGACACTACCACCACATGTATCCATCTCTTTATAAGTGCGTTTTCACTTATTTCTTCTAACACTTGTGCGCTATATAGTCTTTTCACCAACTTATCCTTATCAAATTTTTGCAAGCTACCAACCAAACCACTCAATAAAATATGATGCAACCTTTCTCCTGCGTTAAATATTTTCTTACTCCCTTCTCTAGGTATTTTCATATTTCTCACATTTTCATTCAGTTTTGTACCACATGTACTATCCAATATTTTAGATACGCAAAATTTCTTCCCAACCAAGATTCTCTCAGCCTATCATTTATTGTGATGAATATAATTATCTGTGTAAAGTGTCTGCTTTTCTTCCTGTTTTATGAATCTACCATTTATTATTCCACCTTCCTAGTGTTCATTTACTTTCATAACCTTGTTCTTACTCACATATGTTTTACACCTTCCTGCAAATTTTTTTCAATGTTGGAGATTTTTTAGATTAACTCAGAAGCTGAAATTACTTTTAAAGATATTAAAAAAATGATTTAAGTTTAGAAATGAAAACTCAACTCTAGGCAAGAAAACGTTTGAATAACGAAAAACAGACGATCTCTCTCTCTCTCTCTCTCTCACTCCTCCTCCGTCTTCTTCGTCTCCTCGTGCTCCCTCTCTCTCTCTCGCTTCTTCCCATATATTATACGTGTGTATATATATATATATATATATATATATATATATATATATATATATAATATATATATATATCGAGCTACAAATGTCCTTTAATATCTAATTCGCTCTACCTCGGAATTAATATATTTTCATATATGCTTAACCGAAGGGGAATTTTTATTAGGCGATAATAGAATTGCCGGCTCCCGGTCGGGAACCCATGAAACCGTACAAATCCAGGACGTCAGTGAAGCTTTTACCCACTATATATATATATATATATATATATATATATATATATATATATATATATATATATATATATATATATATATATATATATATATATAGTTACGAAGTGCCAAGTAGCTGGTTACCATTCATCAATTATTACCTCACCAAAACCCAGACACCTGAACCCTCATAACAGGTATTAAACGACTGAATGCTCTAAAGGCAACAACTTACCAGTATTGCAGAAAATCAGACTAAGTTCATCAAAACAGGTGTGAGGTAATCTTGTAAGTAATTAAATTAATCAAAGGGCATCACTCCATCAACAACTTTAAAAGTCTAAGTATTTCCCTGATTTCAGAAGTCTAAGTACTTCCCTGGTTCTAAGTCTCTTCAAGTAAATTGAAGGAAAGCAAATCAATTATCACTCTATGTTTCTACCTATCATAAATATAATCAAATGCAAATATACTGGTTAGAAATGAAATACTTATAAAAATTTTAAATACAAAAATTTATTATTAAATTCAATATTTATAAGTAAAATTCACAATATCAGGGAAAATTACTGTTACTTGAAAACAATGTAAAGTTTAATTAATTTTTGAATCAAATTAAGTAAAATTAAATCAAAATTAATTTATCCCAAAATTCAAGAAAATTAATTCAATTGAAATTCAAAAGTGTTAGGCAATAATTGAAAATTTGAAATTAATTTACGAGTGCTAAACAATGATAAAACTTGAAAAGAATTCTAAGTAAATGCAAATTAATTCACAAATGTTAAATTTAATTAAATGTGCAATGATTAATCAATAAAAATAACTAAGTCAATTAAATTGTGAATGCAAATGAAAATATAAAATAAAAAGGCACACTTCGATAAGAAAATGAACAAGTGCACAAACAATGGAACAAACACACAACACAAAAAAATTTGCAATGTGTAAAAGTGTAAATGTTTTCACTCAAAACATTGTAACCATCAGTTTTTACCAAACCACTGTTCCTATCAGTTATTAGTTAACTACAGTTCCTATACGTTTATTAGTTATTAGTTAACCACAGTTCCTATCCGGTATTAGTTATTAGTTGCAACTAATAAAAATATAACACACTTTACCTTGGTATACCAACTTCTTTCTTTGCTGCAGGCTTGTTTCACTTTACCAAAAACCAGGCGCCGTTACGAAACAATGTTTGTTCAGATTCCACAAAAACACTAATAACACTAAACAAACTCTAAGAAATATCAAATATGAAATTCTAAGTTACGAGTGACCAATTTACGTTACGTTAACTTTAAGGTCAAAAGTGCTATGCGATGGAGAGAGAGAGAGAGAGAGAGAGAGAGAGAGAGAGAGAGAGAGAGAGATGTCTGAATGCCTCGCGGTCCTAAGATATAGTAATTTCTCTTCCCTTACGGAAGCTGGACTGGGCAGATGACACAAAACGTTTTGAGACAATAATTCTTCTAGAAGCTTTGAAATTTTACGCAACTTCACATAAAAAATGTGTAACCCGCACGTGATTCTCGGCAAAGACATACACGTATGAGTCCAGTCTGTTAAAAAAAAGACATGTACTCTACTCGATCGACACGGAGCAGAAGGCTTATCACATACGTTGACAGATTCTCAAAACATAAATGAAGATTTGAGCTCGCTTATCAAACGCATTGACAGAATTAGGAAAGCAAACAGATCTCGCAGACCCACCAATCTCAAAGTGTTGACGTAATAGGGAAACAACTCGTAGTTTCGAACGGACAAAGATAATCTCTCTCTTTTTACATTCTACATCATATATATATATATATATATATATCATATATATATATATATATATATATATATATATATATATATATATATATATATATATATATTCTTTTACAATATGTAATGCGAAATCTGAACACATTTAAAACTCCTATCTCTAAGCTATCTAGGAATCTGAAAAATGTTGCACAATTCTACATGACATTTTTATACAGTCACAAAGGGGATATATGCATTTTGAAAGTCGCAATATATAATAATAATATATATATACATACATACATATATATATATATATATATATATATATATATATATATATATATATATATATAGTGTATGTGTGCACGTAGTATTGGCCAAAGAATGTTGGTCCCTGATTTTCTTGCGTTACCGTAATCAGCATAACAGCAGGTGGGGACGTTCATAAAGCCTGATCGAGAAAACTCTATCTGGTATTTTGTACTTTTAAATGACAACTTCAATGTTTGGATATCGTTCGTGCCTTAAATAATGAAAATTGAGAAGGGGTTTAAAATCCATTCAACAACTTACCTTCCTTGAGATTTGCAGTCACATTCTGATGGTTCTTCGATCGCTATTGTAGCCCTTTGCAGCCACTAGCACTAGTCTTCTTTAGTCAGCTGTAAGTTCCAAAAACGGCAACAGTGTTATGTTCCAGCACCATCCAGAATCAATTGCAACCCACCAAAGTTCCTTAAGTCAGTGACCGATATTCCAGACGGTACATTGATATCTGCAAAAAGAAGGGATTTTGCAAGTATTCCACAATAACATTTATTCCGAAAATAAATATAGCACCAAGTACAATTTTCTTAATTCTTAAATTCCTTATCCTGGTTCATTAAGTTAGTTATTGCCGAGAGAAAGGATTTTAGAAATATTCTGTAATGAATTAAGTTCAGAAATAAAATTTTAAAAAAGTAAAATTTCTTATTTCTTATATTATCCTTAGTGGTAAATTATGTTAGTCACTGCCGAGAGAGGGGATTCTACAAGTATTCAACAACAAAACCAGTCCCAAAATCAAATAAAAAACTTTTATAATTCAATTAAATCTTTAATTCACCTTATCGGAAAATTAGGTTCCAACAGAATGCTTCTAAATCCAGGAAAACTACCCTCTTACGAGATCAGTAGGGTTCATGGTAATTTATTTGCAGAGGATTTGTTGCAAATGCTGCTTTCATTCCATGTGTATTGTAAGAAGATTAAATTCGGATTCGGAAAGTTTAAGCATGGTAGCTTTCTTTCACTTTTGATGCTTTAGTTTCTTTTTAATATAAATATAACATTGGGGATATTTCTAGGGCACGTGTTTTTAAAGTAAAGTAATGCCAACAAAATCACCCCCACATTCACTAACAGCAGCAAAGATACTACTATTCAGAAAATATTCCTCGCTTACTTTTAGTAGAGTCACCAACTAATAAATAAAATAAACATAAAATAGTGACAACATTATTATCCTCATTATCAGTAGTAGTTCCGATTAAATTTTTGTAATAATATTAGTGAAATGTATAAATTATAAGAAAGTCACAAGCCTTTTCATATGATTTCCCAAAGCGTTACATGCACCCAGATTAGGGATTTTTTTCTTTTTATATTGGATATCACAGCCAAGGACAACTACTTGCAATTTCTTTTTATTTTCCATTTTGTTTTACTATGAGGAATACATTATCAGTCCAATGTGATAGCCATATCATGCTTGTGTTTGGTTTTTTCTTTCTTAAGTTTTATATGCAGAGTTCAGGTCAGCTGTGGTTGTTACACACGGCAGCATTGATAGGTAACCAGCATAAGTGAAAATTGCCCAAAAACACCAACCTCTCTCTCTATTTCTCACTTCAAGCAAGCAAAGCTGACACAAGAAACATTATAGTACCGACAAAACATTATAGTTGTTAAAAAAAGAAATTATTTCCCAGGTCTCTAAATGAAAAGTTTTTAAATTATTAACTTGGCTTGAAATCGGATTAAATCAATTTTGTTACTAGGTGTGCGATAAGGCGAAAAGACTAAATGATTTGCGACAGTATCTTAATCAATCTTCGAAATGACCAATTCGATTGAGAGAGAGAGAGAGAGAGAGAGAGAGAGAGAGAGAGAGAGAGAGAGAGAGAGAGTTACCACAATTTTCATCTTAAACTTTCTAGTTTTTCTCACTGAATATAATTACCAGTAATATTTCGCAAGTCTTCATTACATGACAACGATCTCATACTGACAGAGCTCTTGATGAAGTTCTCTCTTAATTAATTCAAGCAGAGATCCTTAAGCATTTCTTTACAGCGTTCTCGTTCCCTTCATTCCCTTCTGTATTCTGCGTCCCTCGGAACGTAAAATCATCCCAAGAAAACCCGGTTTAATCAGGTCCCCACAGCAAAATTTTCTGCGAGTAATCTTCATTTGCGTCTGTTTTTACAAAGGCTTATGATGTCCTGAGGCAAGCTCTCCTTCAATCTTTTTTCTAACTGCATGATGAAGATAAACTTTATCAGCTTCATCGAATCTTGTCTTTCTTCGGTTTTCTTTGACAGGGGAGAGAGAGAGAGAGAGAGAGAGAGAGAGAGAGAGAGAGAGAGAGAGAGAGAGAGAGAGAGAGAGATGCTTCATAATTTGCCAAACTGGGTTTAGATGTTATAGATTTTTTTATTGAATCCAAGACTAGGCTATCTCGCCTCTTCGGGTTTCTACTTTAGATTTTTAAACTATAAGAAGAAATGCACTGACCCCTTTCTGTATGACCCCTTTCTGTAAAAAAAATAAGTCCAGCACCCGAGGAGTAGAGCAGACTCCTGACCAAGCCCCATCAGAAAATGTTAACTGTCTCAAACGACTGTATTTGGGTTATCTTGACTTTCATTCATAGAAGTTGTTATGATGCTAGAACTGGATATTCAATATGATAATGAACACTTTATATATTTATGAAATTATACAATAACAGATCAAGCAAACCTTTCAAAGTCTGGTTAACTGATCATCCTATTTATATTTTCAAATATAGACACAAGACTCGTCCAAACTGCATCAATTAAGAATATGAAAATGCTTAGCGTCCACTTTTTTGGTACCTTAAAATATTCATTAAGAAGATGAAGTCATATAAAACAACTGTCTTTAAGTTGCACGAATTGACTTGCTTCTGTGTCCATGTTTCCAATATTCTTGTTATTATTTTTAAAACTTGTATCAATATCGGTAGATTAGTCGTATGACGCTAAAGTTTACAAAACTATAGACAGATTTTTAATTAATTCATATCATCAAAGTTTTAATGAATTTTTATCGAGAAAAACGGGTCTCGATTTTGCGTTTTCGCTACAAAAATTTCAGTATCACAGTGCGTCTACAATACATAGAGAGGAAATGAAAATTATCGCCAGTATTTATTGTAGAAAATTTTTATGGTTTCAGTAACATACAAAAACATTATGAAAAACTTGCTGATTTGATAATCTCTCTCTCTCTCTCTCTCTCTCTCTCTCTCTCTCTCTCTCTCCTGCTGAAACACCGTGCATCCACAATTAATTTGTGATATTTCCCAGTTTTTACTAAGTTTGGTACTACTCTTCTGAATAGAAAATGACAGTAACCTCTATTTTCTTACCGATGTTTCAACTTTGCATGTAAAATGTATCATATCCTTTGCTGCAAGTAATTTAACATAGAGATTTCATCCGTTAATGAAATGACCATAAAATACCAATTAGGATTTTTTCAACAAAGTGACACATTTTCCTGACCAATCCGACTGGGGTATATAAAACTTTAAAATTAATGAAACTGCGTTCCGTTGCTCAATTTTCATTTGGTGTCGTTTTCATGGCAGAGTTTGGCTACGTACCATGATTAGCCTACTGAACAACGTTCTAGAAAAAGATTTCCCTTTATTCCTTTTCTAATGCTTTTTTCATTGCAGTGTAGCAAGTTTACATACAATGTAAAAAAACGTTAACCCGATAATATTTTCGCATTTGTTCAGTTCATTCAGGCCATCACAACGGAGATAAGAGATCAGTAGATTTTAGGAGGAATATTTCAAAATATTGAAATATTCATATATACTAAACAAAGCATTGCGAACTGAAAAAAAAATTGTCACAGTAATAGTAACACACAAATTGACTTCCATTTAGAGTAATTTTAACGATACTCCCAATCTGTTTAAGAACTAGTATTAATGTCATAAGATAGAGCCATTACTATATAATGAAAAAAAGCTTTAAGATTTAAAGAACACCTGACGGAACTAAATGATGTGCATACCAAGTCCCATGTAATTCATGTGTCAAATACATATAGGTCAAATCGTTAGCTTTATATATATATATATATATACTATATATATATATAATATATATATATATATATATATATATATATATGTATATGTCCCGATAACATTACAGTTTTCACTTACTTTGGTGATGTAATAATGGTATTAGTAGAAGAGAAATATGGGTCTATTTCAGCAATATATTAAAAGATATTCGGATCTAGCTTTAGCTACAAAGAATGAAAATGGGAATACAGCGCGATAGTGATGTGTTTAACATATTTTCTTGTGATTAACAAGTATATACAAATAATACAGATTTGGTGTCAAGTAAGATTTAGGAAAAGCACTTTCACTTTGTCACAAACATTCTCTTTACCCTTTTCACGAGCCAGTGGACTTTTTAACCATTTGTGCATTTGTAATGTTGTATCATCCTAAACACACACATACATTCACACACACACACACACACACACACACACACACACACACACACACATATATATATATATATATATATATATATATATATATATATATATATATATATATATATGCGTATGTGTGCATGATTTTGCTGATAGCAACTTGCGGTTTTTAACAATTTATTATCTATTGCTATTATGCTTCATGATACGTGAGACATTGCAGTTTGCTCTCTCTCTCTCTCTCTCTCTCTCTTTGAATCGGCCATTTACTATATTTTCAAAGGTATGTTAGTACAGGAATATTTATGACCATATATTTTTAGCTTCTCTTATTCCAGCTTAAATTATACAAATAGTACTGTGTAAATATAACATTAAGCAATTGATTCGAGTTACTTTCTTAGACATGAACCAAAACACATGAGCCCAGATATAGTCCAAAAAAGATACTGATGATTCCGAGTATGTTAAAAGGTTAATCGAGAGATTGAACGTTACTGGCCCATTAAAATTCGATGGAGGAGGGCCGTAAAAATCTTGAATCTCTTGAGATCTGAAGTGAATTAGTCGGAATCTCTATTAAATCTATAGTTCTTCGATCCTGCATGACAGAAGGCTTCCGCACTTTCACATCTCACGAATGGCAGAAGTATTACTTCTGCCATTCGTGCCATCAAAAGTTATATATTTGATCTTAAACGAGAATAACTTTAGCTTCTATATATACTTGTTGTAAAATAATAAAACAAAGACAGCTAAGATGGTAATAAATTCAGTAAAATATGTATCTTTTTTTTATACAGGTAAGTTGCAGTACCATTCAGTTTAAAAGTTCAACTTCTGTTACCTAAGACATATTGATGAAATGTCAATAACACTATGATTGTATAAATTATTTGTGACAAAAATTATAGAAGAATTAGGTCGAAGGAAGGTTCGCCCATAAACCGCTAAATCCACTTCCTACCCATTTTCTTCTATTATACTTATCCTTCGTCTTCTTTAACTGATGTGTCTTTTTCACTAGCAAATTTTATTTTCCAAAATTAACTTCCATAGTTGTGTTAATATTTTTTTTAAAGTATATATGTTTAAGAATCGCTTCCAATATGACCTGTTTGTGAGTTTCTTTTACTATATATTATTAGAAGTTTATTAATGAATACTTTCATTTATACCCTTCAAGGGTCTGTGCATTTGTTCCAATAAACATTCTTCATAAAAATTTTTATTTTATCTCTTTCTGAAAACTTAACTTTTGATTAATTATAATTTTCACTTGAAGCAAATTGAATCAGCGATCCGTGTTCTTACACCTCTCTGTTTTTTGCGTTCATGTTCTTTCTTAGGGAAAGGGAATATAGTGCATGTCAATAGATCGTTTAAGCAAAACAGTTCCCGTAAATTGGTTGATTCGTGACTGCCTATAAAAATGGACTCTTCTTATAATGAACCCCGATTTTAGTGAATAAATCGAAATTCTACACTAATCTATACATTGGCATGAAGTAATCTGAGAGAGAGAGAGAGAGAGAGAGAGAGAGAGAGGAGAAATGAAGATTCTCATTCCTGGCACTAAACCCAAACTTTCCTATAGGGTTTTGTGGAGTTCACTGTTATCTAGTGGCTCAAAAATCATTTTTCACAACTGAACAAGCGCCTCAGTGGCGTGGTTGGTATGGTGTTGGAGTCCCACCTCTGTGGTCGCGGGTTCGATTCTCGGCCATTCCAATGAGGAGTGAGAGGTGTGTATTTCTGGTGATAGAAGTTCACTCTCGACGTGGTTCGGAAGTCACGTAAAGCCGTTGGTCCCGTTGCTGAATAACCACTGGTTCCACGCAACGTAAAAGCACCAAACAAACAAACAAACAAAAAAACAACACTGAACAATGGAGCGTTTTATGAAAATCTTAGACTAAATCAGAGTTGATTTCTTTGTTTAAACTGACAATCGTTTATTTCCAACTGGCTTCTTTTTTAATTAGCGGAAGTTTCAATCATTCATCTATCCAATTTGGTGGATGAATTTTAACGTTATGCGTTCTAATCTTTAATTGAAAATTAGATTATATTCTCGTTGGTCAGTAACAATTGATTTTTCGTGCGTACATTATAAATCTTCTCATACAAGATTTGTTAAATTATTTAGAATGCACCAGTCGACAACACATGACCTTTTAATAAAAAGGAAATCTCTGTTGAATCTAGTAATGTGACTTCTTGTCATCCTGCCATTAGTTTAGAGCTAGCGAGAGTGAAAGAAGGTGGAACATCTATCTTCCATGTGTGAAGACTTTCACCCATTGGCAATCTTATTTTGTTATTGCACATTATTTATCTTTTATTGGTCAATGTCGCTTATATCTTTATATACTACACACACACACACACACACACACACCACACACACACACATATATATATATATATATATATATATATATATATATATATAGATATATATATATATATGTATATATATACCATTCCTTTATTCACCCGCAGCATAGTATTTTCCTATGATTTTACGGCGTATATTATGAATGGTTTATGTAACTATTGCAACTATAACATTAAACAAAAGCGGAAAATATGCTACATATCACTGTTGGCAGAGAGCGATCAGTCTACAACTATTTATGTTGTAAGTTATATAGAAAAAAATGCGTTATTTTTATTCGAAGTTTTAATTTGACATAAGACATGCTAAGAGAGAGAGAGAGAGAGAGAGAGAGAAGAGAGAGAGAGAGAGAGAGAGAGAGAGAAACTGTCTTCACGAGAAATTAGTCTAGTATTTAAGAAAATTGGGTCCAATCTTTTATTAAATCTCTCTCTCTCTCTCTCTCTCTCTCTCTCTCTCTCTCTCTCTCTCTCTCTCTCTCTCTCTCATCACATACATGTCTGAAATACTTAGGTATACAAGAAAATGGAAGTCCCTCTTCTTACTATGTTCACTACTTTTCAGACAACATGAATAATGCATTCATTCTTGCAGAACATCAAACGCTGTATCTAACTCTAGTTTTCTCTTTGAAGGTTTTTTTTCTTACTGAAATGTTTTACCCGCCAACATTTATTCGTACTTTAATTCTATGTAAAAATTTCCGGAGACCTAGACTTGAGAAAAATTTAGAATGAACTTTTTACTTCGAGTTTACCTTGACATTCTTCCAAAAAAAGTACAATTCTTTCAGTGTCCTCTGGAATGTCCTCTGACCCTCTGAGAGCTTAAGTAAAAAAAAAAAAAACTTTATTGGATAACTTCTCGACTCGGCCTTTTTATTTCCTTAATGTAAAAGAGGAAAAATTAACGAGGAATCTCTCCTTGGTAAACCCTCAAAATTATTTGGGAAAAAGTTTCGAAATGGAAATAAAATCTCATTGTTTAATGGGATGTCGTTTTTTTGGGCTAAACTCGAAGTCCTTCGATTACTTCAATTGCAGTGTTTTTTCACGATTTTATTCATTGCAGCAGTGGAACCTTTGCCTTCATAAATGAGTTCCATTTGGAAATACTATTTTCAAATCTTTTCTTGACAAATAGAAAATATTTCTTCAAACCTAATTCTTCTAAAATATATAGTTCCTTTAGGTTATAATTTTCAAACACTTTCTCCACAAACAAGATCGGATTTGGTCATTATTTTCGTTGTTAGATGGATATTTGTCCTTTTTACTTTAGGGAGTATATATATATATATATATATATATATATATATATATATATATATATATATATATATATATATATATATATATATATATATATATATATATATATATATATATATATATATATATTATATATATATATATATATATATATATATATATATATATATATATATATATATATATATATATATATATATATATATATATATATATATATATATATATATATATATACTGGCTGTACTCGGCCAGTCATTGCTGTGGCTTAGTCTGGTTAAATGGAAAAGAAAGAAAAGAGAAAGCTCCTTTCTCTTTTCTCTTTTTCTCTCTCCAACCATCACTGTGTCTTTCCCTCTTTCTTCTCACTAATATCAACTCTCTATCTCTCCCTCTCTCCTCCCAAACAACCGTTCTTCTCTGTCTCTGTCTCTGTCTTTATCTCTCTCACTCACTTTTTCCATCTTTCTCCTACCTAACACCCACTCTACTTTCTCTCTCTTCCTCTCCCTCTCACTCCTTTCTCTGAATCTCTCTTTCTCTTTCCAACAATCACTGTCTCTTTCCCTCTCTCTTCTCACTAATACTATCTCTTTCTCTCCTCCCAAACACCCACTCTTCTCTCTCTCTCTCTCTCTCTCTCTCTCTCTCTCTCTGTCTATTTTCCTCTTTCTTCTCACTAACACCCCGTCTACTCTCTCTCACTTCCTCTCCCTCTTATTCTCTCCTTGTCAACCCCCTTCTCAAACTCTGTCCTCTTTGATTATCATTGATTTTTAACCTATAATATTCTTTTCCAAATGCTAAGTCATATGTAAAAAAATATTATGCATATTCTAATCTTGTGAGAGGAGGAATAGGATTTGCATCCCATCTTCATCAATCAACGTTGAAATACAAGAACATGTAAGAGTGTGGGAAGATACAATACTATCCTTATTTGAAAGGAGTTTCTGGGATTTAATTTCTAATTGATTTGTTGCTGGCGATACTGTGACACCTATCTTCTTCTTTCACACCATTATCCTTACATTAAGGGGTCGGTTGCCTGATGCGCCTTTTCTACTTCCTTCCTTACAACACCAGGCATGGTTTATTGTTTGGCAAAAGAGTTTTTACGACCGCATGGCCTTGCTGTCATTAACCACAGTTATTGGCGATAGGCCTCGCCTTTGACTAAAGAGTCAATCGGCAAGGCAGCAGTTTCCAGTTATTGGCAGTTGGCCTAGCCTTTTACTAAAAGGTCAACCTGGGAAACAGCCGTTTCCACAGTTATTGGCAGTGGGTGAAGCCTTTGACTAAAAAATAAGACTACAAGGCAGCAGTTTCCAGTTATTGGCAATGAGTGTGGCCTTTTACTAGAAGTCATTGTGGGCCTACTAAAATTTGTACATAAATGGAAAGGCACGGTCTCCATTAAGTATTAGTCAAATGAGGAAAGAATTCGAGCTGAAAACTATCAGGACCTGACCATGATACTCTGTACGTCTATTCAAGGATTATCTCTCTATGGCATCACACGAAATGAGCCCTTTTGAGAAAAATTCTAAAACTGCATATATACAGTATGTATGAGTATCATTCTTTTAGAATAGCCCAGTAGAAAGTTGTTTATCATGTGGACTGCTGAGGCCACGGGCATCGGTACTTGTTTATTGCACATCATTTCGATATCTTGGAGACAAGCAAGGTTTTTATATGATGGGCACCTTCAATGTTGGCATCAGAAGATAAGCTGCCAAGGTAGGAAACTTTCAGGAAATTTCTGACTCAGTAACAAAAAATGAAAAAACCGGAAGAAATATTAGCTTATAATATATATCTAACGATATATATATATATATTATATATATATATATATATATATATAAATATACATATATATATATATATATATTATATGATATATATATATATATATAATATATTATATTCTTCCTTTCTTTCTTCCCCATGCAGCTCGAATAGAGTGTCAGTCAGTTTCTGAACGATTCCTTCGTGTCCATTACGCACCCGATCCATCACTGTTGTTAGACTTGACAGTTTCACTTTCAATGGCACTGTGCGCAATTAAAATTAGATCAGAACAGACGCAATGACTGACAAAACTGACAAGGTGCTAGGAACCGCTGTCTGTCTCCTAAATTTCTAAACCGAGAGCAAATACAAAGTCATCCGCAATGCAAGGGGAGTTTGGAGACCAGGAATGGAACATTCTCCCGCAACAAATTAGCGATGCCTGAATATCGCTGGACCAAAACCACCGAAGTGTACTGACAGTAGGAGAGACTAGCGTGAAAGATAATCGAAGAACTATCCTCATCTTTAGACCTCCAATTCGTGAGGCCTTTCTACTCACAATCCTTTGCTATCACGTGGTTTTACGAATTCTGAAAGTATCAAAATGAGTGATATCTGTAAGTAAGTTACTTCTCTCTCCAAATATATAAGTTGAGTTTGAATTTGAAATGGATGCTACAGGTGTCTTATTTTCCCAGCTAATTGCTTCTAAATGTTATATATTGTCGCATTCACTTTTAATTCACTTCTTAATGAACACCATATTCTTTGGAAGCTTGAATTTCACGTCAATGGTCCCTGTGGCCTTGTTTCTTATGAACAGGCTTCATGACACGGAATAATAATAATAATAATAATAATAATAATAATAATAATAATAATAATAATAATAATATCGCAATACCATGGGACACCAGAGTTGAAGAGAAAGAGAGGGAAAAAACGGATAAGTATCAAGATCTAAAAATAGAAATAAGAAGGATATGGGATATGCCAGTGGAAATCGAACCGTAATCATAGGAGCACTAGGCACGATCCCAAGATCCCTGAAAAGGAATCTAGAAAAACTAGAGGCTGAAGTAGCTCCAGGACTCATGCAGAAGAGTGTGATCCTAGAAACGGCGCACATAGTAAGAAAAGTGATGGACTCCTAAGGAGGCAGGATGCAACCCGGAACCCTACACTATAAATACCACCCAGTCGAATTGGTGGACTGTGATAGAGCCAAAATGATAATAATAATAATAATAATAATAATAATAATAATAATAATAATAATAATAATAATAATAATAATAATAATAATAATAATAATAATAATAATAGTTTTACTTTAGATAATGCTCACTTCATAAATAACAACTTCAGTTTCTTTCGAATTTCTCCCGATATCTATTCAAATTACGTATTTCTTCAATATCCTTTTGGCAACATGAAGGCAAATTCTCTCTCTCTCTCTCTCTCTCTCTCTCTCTCTCTCTCTCTCTCTCTACATATATTTGTGTATAAACTTTTTAAATAGCGTTACATTGCCGTCACAAAACTAAAACCTACAACTTAGGAATAACAATGAAATTATAGAAATCAAAATAAATTACCATCATCAAATAAAAAAAAAAAATGGAGGGTTGGGGGGGGGGGGGGGGGGCGGGGGGGGGGGGGGGGGGAATTCAGCTTGAAATGTGAGCTATTGATTGGGAAGTTTATATCTCACGGAAATGATTTACGGGAAACGAAAAGAAGGGTTAATATATTCATCCTCTCTTGTAAATTGTTACGACTGAAATGTGGGACTGCTCGTTTTACAGAGAAAAATTAGACCAATCTCCCAGTTTTATATAACCTGGTAATTGCCATTTATTTAAAGGCTTGGAAAGTCTACTCCAACCTTTTGGGTTTGGGAGTTTGCGATTGATAGTTATTTTTCGTGCCCTAATGGCATTAATTTGGGCTTATCTCTCTCTCTCTCTCTCTATTTCTGAATTAAGTTTTGATTATATTCCGTGACTGTTAATTATTTGTTCGTTCTTTAGAGTTCTTACACAAAAAGATTTATGTCTCTCTCTTTCTCTCTCTCTTTTATTTCTGAATCAAGTTTTGATCTCTCTCTCTCTCTCTCTCTCTCTCTCTCTCTCTCTCTCTCTCTCTCTCTCTCTTATTTATGAATTAAGTTTTGATTATGTTATTAAGTTCTGATTATGTTCAGTGATTGGTAATTATTTTTCGTTCTTTAGAGCTCTTACGAAAAAGTTTATTTCTCACTCTCTCTCTCTCTCTCTCTCTCTCTCTCTCTCTCTCTCTCTCTCTCTCTGTTTATTAATTAATTTTTTGTCTCTCAATCCTTTCATGTATTTCATTTTACAAATCAAATATAAAACCTTGTGTTACAACTCTTAGAACGACAAATGAAATCTATAAAGACGAAAAACATAACTTAAAATTACCGTTAACAAATAATCAAAATTTCTTTAATTGGAAATAGAGAAGATAGAAAAAATAGCTTCTGATACGAAAAGTATTATGTCTTATGAAGAAAAATTCCCACCTCGATCTGTTCTTTTGAAAAATTTCTCTTATTAAAAATATAAATTCAGATTTCACTTTGGAACACTGCACTTTACAGAGAAAAATGAAGGCCATTCTCGCACTGCCATAAAACTTGGAAAGTGACGTTTATTGCCAGACTTAATGCTATAACCTTTTGTGGACTGGTCACCTTTCATAGTTGATGCCGCTCTTCCGAATCTTGCGAAATGGTACGAGGGTATTTACCCTGGATTTTGGTTTTCATTACTTCGTGATCTCTGTCACTTTCTAAAATACTTGAGTATATTTAATGCTCTCAGTCTAACAGTTGCGTGCTGGGAACTGTAATGAAAGCGCTCATACATCCACACAAAGATAATAATATGAAGTATATATAGATTTGTACATAGAAAAGAAGACTAAATAAATACGAGATATTTAAAGAGAAACAACAATTCAAGAACGACGAAATTAGATTACACTCAAGCACCATCTCACGAAAGAAGAGAGACAGAGACAGAGACAGAGACACAGGCACAGACAAACATTCACACACTCACGCACACACACACACACACACATATATATGTATATAGATATATATTAGATATATAGATATAGATATATTATAGTATACATAATATATATATACATATTATATATATAGATATATATATATATATATATATATATATATATATATTATATATATATATATATGATATATATATATATATTATATATGATATATATATATATATATATATATATATGATGTGTGTATGCATATTATAGTTCTAGTCTCTCTCTCTCTCTCTCTCTTCTCGCACACACACATTTGTATACCAACAATTTCTGAATACTTCCTTTCCTTATTTGGAATACTAACCTTTTTCATTTGCAAAAGGAGTCATTTGCATTTATGTTAATGTCGGTTCCATTAACAAATACTCTGCGAAGTAGTCTCACTCATTATATATTCCTCTTTTGAAAAAGTTTATGCGTTTGTGTCTTGGAGACCTAAAAGCCCCATTTCGGAGACAACAAGTTGCTTAAAGTTTTTTTCGCTTTCTCTACCGTATTTTTCATCGTAATGAATCACTATAGCTGTATTTAAGGTTGGGGTATTTCACTAATCACTTGTTATGTCTTTTCACGTATTCGTGTTTTGTTTAATATTCTCTGAATATGCAAACCGTTATGTGTGTGGACAGAAAATGATTCAGTAATTGTCTGCCATATTTCAGCTTCATATCTAATTCGTATTTGATCAGGAAATATGAACTACTTTATCAATCATGCAGGTACACATAGACAAGTAACTTTTTTATCCTTTTCATTGATAGCATTATTCATCCTTTATTCATAAAATTCTGGCCGTTTTGTCAAGGTTTTACATTTTCTTTTCTTTTTTAGTAGAATTGCGAGTAATCAGGTATTGTACAATGTGACTGTGTAATACCCAGGTTTATAAATGTTAATCAGGACATTTTATTTATAAAAAAACCGAACTTAGATTTCAATAACTGACAAATATTTAAATGTATTAATAAATCGATATCTGAGTAATTCCTGCCTCATAAGTAGTATGCTTTTGAAGTAAGAATTAGAGAGTTTAATGAAAACCAGCAGGTTGATTTGATTTTTAATAGCGATTCAATGCACTAACCATTTCCTAAAATTAACGTTCAGGCCAATTATTATTATTATTATTATTATTATTATTATTATTATTATTATTATTATTATTATTATTATTATTATTATTATTATTCACAATACGCAAAACTTTTACGAAAAAACCAAAGGTCATAGGACATTTTTGGTTTTCATAACATTTAAACACTAGCACTCTTAACTTCCCAAAGTGAAATTGATATAAATTGATGTGTGATAGCAACTGCCTTCAGAACTCAATTTTTCGCTTTGGTCAAAAATGATGCACACATGTAAACAGCCTAAAAAAAAAAATCTATTGGGAATGTCTACCGGACAAAAAATACCTCGCTTCTGACCCATTAAACAAAGTCAGTAAAATATTATGGTACGTTTAGTCTTCAGAGAGAGAGAGAGAGAGAAAGAGAGAGAGAGAGAGAGAGAGAGAGAGAGAGAGAGAGAGAGAGAGAGAGAGAGAGAGAGAGAGAGAGAGAGAGCTAGAAAGCAAAAATGTTCGTTTTCAAATTACGAATTGTATAACAATGATAACTATTACTGATAAAAATTTATGAAATGTATCGGTTATTTATTCAATATTCAGGGAATAAAACTCGTCATGATTTATGATTCAGTTGTAACAGCTTTACTATCTCTAGTTTTATATTCAAATCAATACATACATGCATATAAACACATTTGTTATCATAATATATCAGGATATTTATGTGTCCGATTGTATCATATTCGTGTTGGAGGAAACGTCAATTTTCTAGTTAATTAGTATTAGCGTACAGTTTTTTTAAATGCAAAAAATAATAAGTTCAAGAAAACACAAACATCTGTGACTGAGTTGATAGTTGGTCTCTCTAGTTGCTATTTTATTTGAGAATAGATGCAAGAATACAGTTCGTTTTCATCTCTGAAATAAATGCCAGGGTTGACGTGTTCAAAATAAGTGTATTGCCATTCAGTAAACTGTACTATAAACGATCTATATCGGATGAAGTTGCATAGAACATCAATTCCAATATCAGTATGTTTTCAACAGTTTTTTTTTCACAATTCATATTTCCTGTCTGTTTGATGAAAATCCCATCTCCAACATAAAATTAAGATTGATTTCATTTGAAAATTTTTGTCTTCATGTCCAAATATGAACAACAGTCGATTTCCTCTCGGCTACTCTTGACTGACCTATAGTAGGCCTGTGCTTTCAAACATAAGCTAGGAGTTGAACAATTTAAAGAAATGCCCTTGATTAGAAAATACTTTTTTCTAGCACATCATAAAGTATTCATGCGTTAGTAGACAAGTAAATAAAAGATATTTCCAATTTAAATATCTGAGAGCATACGTGTAATTAGCAATGTAATACTAATTACATTATACATGAAATTGTAGCCGATTATTTTCTGTGAGATGAGTGGATCACCTTTCTTATAGTTCAAAGAGGAAACAGGACAACTTACTTTTCCTACAATAAATGTATTTTGCAATGTTGCAATTCTTTACATAAACTCAGTCATGTGCAATGATTTATGGCTATAATTTGCTTCTCATATTATAAGCAGTCACATATTAATAATGAAAGGGTATGTGTTTTTTAAGAAAACCTAACGAAACGTCACTGGCCATTTTAATTTATAATATCGGTAATATTAAAGCCTACTAATTATTGTTCCTTTACGAACCATTATGTAATAGTCTTGCCACTCCATATATAAGATTATTTTTTGTTAGTTTCCAAATTTAAGGCAAAGAAATATAGACATATTTATGCCTTAATTGCTCAGATATTATTAAAAACCTATAAGAAATATGCTGGCATAGAATGCAGAACAGAAATATGCTGTTTAAATCCTAAGAATTCCAGACATTTGGCAACAGAAATATTAAACTTCCAGATCCCACATGAATTTAAGCTAAATCTTTATCGGCCGAAGTTTTGTAGTTAGTTTAAAAACCATCGGTAATACCTTGACAGTTCGGTGGCAAAACTTAAGAAATTTATCTTATGCTTCGACGTATCCTACTCTTTCTCAGGGTATTTAATTTAGGACTCTCCATCCTCTCTCTCTCTCTCTCTCTCTCTCTCTCGTTTTTATGGCTTCTGAGCTGCCTCCTCCCAGGACAGTCGAATTGGAAAATCCTCTGCCTGGAAACTTTTTAATATCCGACATTATTGATTTCGGGGCCCCAGGACACCCATTCCTCTTCCACGTAAATCATACTTCTCACCCATTGTGATATCACTATAATGAAAACGGCGTTTACATTTTTTATTCTCTCTCTCTCTCTCTCTCTCTCTCTCTCTCTCTCTCTCTCTCTCTCTCTCTCTCCCAATTTAAATCTGCACGGATTTTCTCCGCGCAATGTTTGTGTAAAATCACTAAGGTATAAAGGCACCAATATTTTTCCCCTCGTCTACCATTGTCTTAAATCTTTTTCCTTCCCTTTCTCCCTTTAAATCTGCGCTTGCGTAAAATCATTGATGCACAAATACATCAGTATTTTCCCCTTCTTCTAACAGTGTCTTACATCTTGCTTTCTTCTCTTTCTTTCCCTTTAAATCTTCACAATTTTTTTTACGCTTAATGATTGTGTACAGCTAGGCTCAGAACTACTGCTATATGATTGCATAATTTTTGTTTTTTTTACAAAATTCACTAGCTGGCAACCTATCATGCTTTATATTTATCTGTTATTTCAGTGAGAAAACACGATTATTACATAGAAAATGTCACGTGAAGCCAAATTTTAGAAAAAAACACTTACGAAACATTTTCAAAACTTTCATTCACTCATCGCTGATGCATTTGACCAAAATGAAGACGTCATCAAACCTCAGTTCAATTGCTACATGAAAAAATGAAAAAATTTGTCATGACATTAAATTTGCTTACAAAGCAACCATAACATTTGAAATGATCCTATTTGATTGATTTTACGCCTCAATACTGAAAAAAAAATGTACAGTGATGCTCAAATCTCATGCGACATGACTCCATAGGATTTCGTTCAAAATTCACTGACTGGCAACCTAGCATGGTCCATATTCATCTATTATTTCAATGCGGAAACGCGATTTTTTCATACAATATGGACATAATATGTTTCATAAGAGTGAAATTTGTCATATATGTCAAAACTGTAAGAAAATGTCAGGTGTAGCAAATTTCAGAAAAAACTCTTTCGAAACATTTTCAAAAATTTCGTTCACACATCGCTGAAGCATTTGACCAAAATGAAGTCGTCATCAAGCATCAGTTCAAATAAATAAAAGAAGAAAAAAATTGTCATAACATTAATAATGCTTCCAAAGCCAAAATAAAATTTGAAATAGTCCTACTTGATTGCTTTTACACCTCAATGCTGAAAAAATGTAAATATGTATATACAAAAGTAGAATGCGCCAACCGATATCAACTTGTGAGGGGAGCGTGTGTGACGTATCATTTGCGTCGGTGCAACAACAACCACCCGGTGTAACACAAGTAGGTCTACACTGAGTAGTGACAATGAAATTATCTTGAAAACACTTACTTTATATGTTACAGGAATATTGGGATTTTCATACATAATTAATTGTTATAATTCTTAAATATTTAAAAAAAATTACGGCATACTAGCAAATATTCGCCTATGCAATTATTCGTTTGTCAAAGCCAAGATATTGTTCCTAGGCCTAGGTGTTAGATTTCTTTACTTTACAATTAACAGTCACATCTCTCTATTGACAATTTCTGGCCAGAAAGCAAATGAGGTTATCTACACATTCTTGTTCTTCAAGTAACCTTATGAAAGAATAAATTATATACCAAAAGCGAGGAGAAAGACTTTTAAGAAAATAATATTTTAAACCAGTTGAAAAACAAGTGTTCCATACGCCTTGATATTAATACTCATGATATTTCGATTAATAGTCATCTTCTCCATATAATCAAAATCATCATCTTTTATTCCTCAAGGAACAGGTAATCTCTACAAATAAAAACATTAGTAACATTACATCTCATAAGGCTTAGATTATTCTTGTAGGCCTATAAATCATTTTGCAACATATAGGCAGCTTAAACTCAGCCTAAAACTTCAACATTCAAAGAAAACTGGTTGTAATTCATATTCCTAATGTATTTGTCAAAAAATAGATAATCTCTACAAATAGATTCATTAATTACAGATTGTATCTCAGAAGGCTTACATTATTTTTTTAGGCCTATAAAACATTTTGCAACATGCAAGCAGCTTAAACATAGCCGAAAACTTCAACTTTCAAAGAAAACTTGTTTTAATTCATATTCCTACGTTGAAAATGTTGTTATGACTGTTGAGCTTATTAGGTCTACTGTCATAATGCAGCAGACGTTGTTATGTTGACCATTCCGAGGAGCCTGTAAAGTGTGCTTTCATTGATGGCACAGCTAACCTTATCACACCGCACTTTGAACTTAGCAGCGTAAAAAATAAATCTGTTCAAATCACGCAGATTACGAATTATACCAATGCATAAAAGGGATCATATTTATATAACCATAAGGAAAATAGGACTAGCTGTGAATTCACAAACTTTTCGACATGGATGACATTAGAAAAATAAGTATAACACTACTTGGCAACATCACGTTGAGTCTGAGAATCTGGACGATACAAAATGAATCATGTCGCATGAGATTTGAGCACCACTGTACATATGTAATTGATAAAGTAGAATGCGCCCACTGACATCAACGGGTTAGTGGAGCATGTCTGACGCAACCAGGCGGTTAAACAAGAACCACCTTGGTGTGACATATGTAGGTCTATAATGAGTAGCGACAGTGAAAATATCTTGAAGACATTTATTCTATATTTGGATTTTCATACGAATAAAATTATTTGTAATGTATTTCTTAACCACTTAAAAACTTATGGCTTACTAGCAAATATTAGCCTAGGCAATTATTCTTCCGTCAAAGTAAAATTTTGTCCCTAGGCCTAGGTGTGTTAGATTTCTTTACTTTACACTTAGCATTCACATCTTTATATAAAGAATTTCTGGGTGAAAAACAAATGAGGTTATCTAAACATTCTTGCGCTTCAAGTTACCTTATGCAAGAACAAATTATACACCAAAAGCGAGCAGGACTTTTAAGAAAATCATATTTTAAGCCTGTTAAAAAACGTTCACCAAAAGCAAGCAGGACTTTTAAGAAAATCATATTTTAAGCCTGTTGAAAAAACAAGTGTTCCATATGCCTTGCTAATTAATACCAATAGATATTTCGACTAACAGCTATCTCCGCATAATCAAAATCATCATCACATTTTATTCCTCAAAGAACAGGTAATCTCTACAAATAAATTCATTAGTAACATATTACATCTCAGAAGGCTAAGGTTATTTTTTTAGGCCTATAAATCCTTTTGCAACATACAGGCAGCTTAAACACAGCCTAAAACCTCAGCATTCAAAGAAAACTTGTTGTAATTTATATTCCTCTTTTGAAAATGTTGTTATGATTGTTGAACTTATTAGGTCTACTGTTATAATGCTGCAAATGTAGTTATGTTGACTAGCCTGAGGAGCATGTTAAGTCCGCTGTCATTGATGGGGCTGTAACCTTATAACACCATACTTTGAACTAGCAACGTGAAAAAGCTAGTTGTGAATTCACAAAATTTTCGACATTTAAGACATTAGAAATGAAAAAAAAAAAGTTTAACACTACTTGGCAACGTGGCGTTGAGTCTGAGAATCTGGAAGATACAAAAAGAATCATGTTGCATCAGATTTGAGCATCACTGTGCAATCTACAGTGTGCAAGTATGTCAGTATGTGTCCTCTCGTCTGATAATTTTCCGAAATTACATAATGGCTAAGAATGTACACGTTTCAATAATTCCTCTCAAAATATCTTAAAAACGTTCACGGTAATTGCAGGCGGAAGCATAACAACGGTAAACAGAAGCGATTCAATAAATAAATAAACCTTAGTTCAGAGAACGAAGTAAAGGCTTAGACCCCATACTTACATTAAGTTCACTGGTACTGCTTCGATCGCTACACTGCGAGTAGTCTAAGGAAAATAACAATTTATTAATAACATTTATTATTATTCTCTCTGAAACCAGTTTAACTGATCCTGGTTTGGGGCTCATAATTACATTATG
>NC_061108.1:109796098-109811098 GCF_015104395.2 Macrobrachium nipponense
TCGGATCTACTTATTATAACATCTAACTTTTTTTAGCGAATGGTTGGCTATCATGAATCTACGGGGAACAGGATATTTCTTATTTAGTTCAGTTAAAGCATTTAGTAACACTCCTTTTAAACATATCTCTTCACGGCTGTAGTTTTTGTTAGATATGAATTTTAAAAAAACCACTATGAAGTCTAGATTGTTTTTGCGTCTGGCGTAATGGCAAAGGATAAGCCTAGATTTAAAACTAAATGTTGATTTACAGTAAACTCGCAATCGGATTGCTCTTCTTAAACAAATACAGAACTATTCAAAAGCGGGAATGAATACGTTTCTTAATAACTGCAAAAATATGTTTTTTCTTGTTACCAATAAAATATACGGTGTGAAATGAAAGTTCAATTAGAATTAAAGAAAACATTAACAAAAGCCGAGGATATAAATGAGTTGTGTGAACGCAACTCAATTTCGTTGAGGTTTTTGTATTTTGGCAGACCATTTCCACGGAATATTAAGACTTCCTAGGAGGTAATGTCATCGTAGATAGCGGTCATTTTTCCCGTAAAGGTCGACGCTATTTTCGTTTAATGTTTTCACACTTTTTCTCTTCCTCTTCTGTCGTGGGATACATTCGCCACTATGTCGGCCATTAGGCGTGTCCACATCGCTATTATCACAATCCCTCTTTTATTTAAGAATTTGACCCAGTTATTCTTTTATTTTCTGTTTAAATTCTAAAGTCCTATATTTCTCAGCGATAATATACTGTATAAATGATCAATCTTCCTATTATACGTACTCACATTATATATTATTGATGTATAATATAATTATATAGTTATCTATTATATATATATATATAAATATATATATATATAAAATAAATAATAACATAAACATATATATAATATAAGATATATCTATATATATATAAATGAATTAGATGTTATAGAACTAGATAATATATATAATATGTATGTATATTATAATACTATAATATATATATGTATATCTATATATGTATTATATATATATATAAACTTTATACCTACATACATACTACATACATATATACATACATATAGATATATATATTATATATATATATATGTATATATATGTATATATGTTTGTATGTATGTATACATAATTGAACTTTTGTGTGTATTATACTGATAGTCCAGGCTGGTACCAGCCTCTTTTCAACACCGATGTTCATGCGTGAAACAAAAAACGATCTCCTCGCGGTGTTATAAAACTTCCCCTATTTTAAAATCGACTCATCGTAATTCAATTTTTATTTTTATTTTTAGGCCGCATTCACATAGTAAATATATGGCTGCGTCGACTCGGCCAAATCCCACACTTTCACTCTTGAATATAGCGATTTCGACTGAAGGTTTGTTGCTCAAGAAGTTGTATATTCTTACTTTCAAAGGCACTGCGGTTTCGACAATGTGGATGAAGAATTTTTAACCCATTAAAGAAATATTCTCCACTCGAAAAAGAAACATATTCTTGACCTGGCTGGAACTCCTCCTTCCCAGACATACCTCAGGAGGAGGTTGAGCAATCCTTCCAATTAGTCGGATGATGTCTTGGAATATTCAAAGAGGATTGCCAGGGTTCAAGTTCTTTTCATGGATGCAAGCTCGTTATTATGCTTAAGAGTGAACACAAAGGAAATCTCATTTTCCAGCATTCCACGGTTTCAAGAAGATTGCAACTTACAGTCCTTCTGTTGCTTGTCGTTGTTATGTCAACTTTGCTGGTGGGTACCTTGAGTTTTTTTTAAATAAGTAGTGTGTAAGAATGAGAATATCTGGGCTTAAGAAAAACGTGTTTCGCAAAATACTTGGAACTTATCAAAATTGCCCATTTTTGGAATGATGTAAGGGAACAAAACAAAAACGTTTACTGCCGAATCATTTATGTAGTGGACATGCACAATTTATTTCAAAATGTAGTGATTGTTAAAAGCCTGCTCGCCTTTTTCAAATGTAAAATTCAAAATAATCGAAGAGACACTCACGCAAAATCAGTCATGCACTGCAAAAAAATAAATTAATAAAAACAAACAAATAATTTAAAACATAAATTGAAGTTATATTTACATTATTTTCTTTATTTAGTTATTAACAAACTACTAAAAATTTCACTTTTCTAATTACAGATGCAACCATTAGGCCTGTTACCTTTAGTGCTTAAATACCAGAAAAATATTACCAGACTTCTTTTTTTTAATTATACCAACTGACAGCGAATGACCATCTCTTGTACACTAAGTTATTGTTATATCTCATAGAAACAGTCATACGAGTTTCATACCAATCAATATTACATTTCACGTATTTAACTATGCATATATATATATATATATATATATATATATATATATATATATATATATATATATATATATATTACATAATATATATATATATATATATGATATCTAGTATAATAAAATCTATATATATATATATAATATATATATATATATATATATTAAAATTAATTATATATATATACATATATATATATATAATGTCTTAATCACTGTCGAAGGCAAGTGTTTGTAATTACAATCGATATCCACACGTAGCCATATTATGAAATTTTATCACATCACTGATTCATATACGTGCATTAAGCTACAAATGTCCTTGAATATCCAAATCGTCCTACCACGGAATTAATATATTTTCATATATGTTAACCGAAATGGGAATTTCGTCCTCTCGTGGCTTCGAACCAGCGCACAGGGGAGGAATCAGGACATTTGTAGCCTAATGCATATATATATATATATATATATATATATATATATATATATATATATATATATATATATGTGTGTGTGTGTGTGTGTGTGTGTACGTGTGTGTGTGTGGTGTGTATACTATATATATATATATATATATATATATATATATATATGATATATATATATATATATATCATATATATATATATATATATATATATATATATATATATATACACATTACATATATACATATATATGCATTAAGCTACAAATGTCCTGATTTCTCCCCTGTGCGCTGGTTCGAAGCCACGAGAGGGCGAAATTCCCATTTCGGTTAACATATATGAAAATATATTAATTCCGTGGTAGGACGAATTGGATATTCAAGGACATTTGTAGCTTAATGCACGTATATGAATCACAGTGATGTGATAAAAATTCATAATATGTTTACGTGCGGACAAAACGCACGACTTTGTTCACATGGTAGAGGTGGGTGGATATCGATTCTAATCACAAACAGTTGCCTTCGACAGTGATTTGTAAGGTCGGAATCGGTATCAACTTATACCTCCTCTTCGCGGTCGTCTGAATCCACGAGATGACGAATTATTATTAATCAACTAAAAAGTGGTCATCGTCCTAATAACTTGTATTAAAATTACGCTATTTTGTATCGTTACTTAATAAAGAATGATATGTACTACAAAACAGAAGCAACTTGAACATATTTATATCATTTTTCCCCAAAAAACTGCTATGCTACAGCATCAGTAACAAACACACGCGCAAAAAAAAAAAAAAAAAAAAAAAAAAAAGCCTGCGTCGAGTACATCATCAAGAAAAACTTGCGAAATGGAGCTCGAGATGTCCACAAAATTTTTCTGGCGAGGGCCAATTTAGGAAGAGAATGAAGAGGTAAATTACTTTTACGCGACCAGTATCATAAAGTGCCAACTCTTCCCGGGATGGGAATTTTCCTTATGAACGAGGGGGAAAAAAGAAAAGAGGAACTCGCAGAAATTCTTGGGAGACTCGTAATTTCGTTGCGCTCTGCTATATGGAAGTTTCTGATCATGCCTTCCGCACAGGCAGCCCCTTGTCCTAAGACTGGTCGTTTGGCGAAGTTTCCTCGCTCTGAAGAACAGATTTGTTATCCATGTATAACACGCACATAGATACATACTTGAATATGAATATATATATATATATATATATATATATTATATCTATATATATATATATATATATATATATATATATATATATATATATATATATATATATATATATATATATATATATATAGATATATATATATATATATATATATATATATATATATATATATATAAATATATATATATATATATATATATATAATATTTGTGTTTGCGTATATGACGCGAGTAAGTACGCATAAATATGTAAAACTATGCACTGAATTCCAAACTTCATAAAAATGCGAGCTATAGCATGGGAAGCATTTACCTGGAAAAATCCCCGGAATTCTTGTCTAAAATATGATACCCTCAACAATTTGTACTTTCATATTTCCCAAAATAAAAACAAAATTGCATTACACAAATAGAAACCGAATACCTATGTATCATTCGTTATATTATGTTGTTAAATGAATTCCTCAGTTTCTTACATCAGATTTGACTCGGTAGAATAGGGAAATACGAAACAACGAAATGATATATATGCACCTTGAATTATTCAGCAAGTACTGAGTTTGTTATGAGAGGATCATTATCAACGAGAACACTCGCTGCTTTTTGTTTCTTGAGTCAGTATTTTCATCATTAATGTATCAAATACAGTTTTGGGAAATAAATCATCGCCGAGCAACTCTTCATGTTCTTGCTCTGAATGTCCTCATCAATAATTTAATATTTCAGGTACTGGATTTTATTTATGGCGAGTTCGGTTGCATTTGCAATACTTTACATGTGCATTTGCAGAGACGGTTTTTATACTATTTTTTGTAGTGGCCATTTCTACCATTAAACACAGAGTAAGAGAGTCTTACTTCATATAATAAGGTTTTCATCAATATCATTCTGCACATTATTTTCTCGCTTTAATTAATTTAATGGTGAGTCGTTTTTCCCCAACCATTTTCAGCAGTGCTAGGAGTTCATAACATTCAAAATAGAATTAAAAAAACCTAAAGCCATTAAGTAATTGTTCCTAGATCACTGAACAAATTTCAGTGTTATGGATCATACAGAACTTTAATGATGAAGCTAGTGATAATGATAAGGATAAATTTTTATCATTTCCGGATACACTCAATTCCTTTATCTTAAGAAGCCTAAGTTGAGGTGATACACATGTAAGATAATAAATGGAGTTGAATGACACCATTCAGTTTTTCCAAAAGGCAATAACACATATATTTTGCGTACCTTACATAATATTTTTCACCGTATTTTGTCACTAATGTGGCATTATCTTATCTGGTTTCTATAGCCTTTGTCATCAGGTCGTTATTTTCAGTTTAAGTCATTTCAAATATCTGACCTTTGAGACGGCTGAGACTTATATCAATTATATATAATCTGCTGTGATTGGTATTAAGCTCACTCTATATAAATAGAAACAGATCAGATTTTTAACCTGTCAATCACTGAGGTTCTTCGTTTCCGTGGGACATGATTCGCCTTAGAAGCCCTCATAAAATTTGCTGCACCCTTTTCTGCAAAAATAAGTCAGTCACTGCAAACTGGGAGTTGTTTGGGTAACTAAAATCAAAATGCAGTTACAGTGTCTCAAACTCCACTAATGATTATAGTGTCATCTAAAGGTGAGTTTACACTAAGCTTCACCGCACGCTGCATAAGTAAGACTCATCACCAACTCCTCCCATATTCTCATTAGCCCCGCCTACTGGACTGATCATCATGACTCACGCCACATGGAGGAGTTGGTGATGAGTCTTACGTATGCAGCGGGCAGTGAAGCCTAGTGTAAACTCACCCTTAGAGAGGCATTTTCTTTTTTAGCTTTACATATCCTGGCTAAGGCCTCTTGCCGGGTGCAAAAATGAAACCAGCAAAATCACTCTATGTAGATTTTTTACATACACACGAATATATAATGTGTATATATAATATATATATATATATATATATATAATATATATTATATATATATATATATTATAATAGCTATAGATTATATAATCTATATATTATATATAATATATATAAATATAATATATATATATTTATATATATATATTATAATGAATATATATATATATATAATATATATATGTATATTATATTATATTATATTAATTATTATTATATTAATATATAATATATTAATATATTGTACTAATATTATAATTATATATAATTATTTATACATTATTAATATATTATCTATAATATATATATATATATATAATATTATCTATTAATAATTTTATATATTATTAATTCTAATATAATATAATATATATAATATATATATAGTTATCTAATATATATATATCTATATCTATATATTATAATAATATATATATATATCTATATATCTATATATAATATTATAATATATATATTATATTATATAATAATATATATATATATTATATATATATTAGTATATATAATATATATCTATAATAGATATAGATACTAGATAAATATAATATATATAATTATATATATATCATAATATATATATATATTTATTTAATATATATATATATATTAATATAGATATAATATTTTATATAATATTTATATATATTATTATACTATTATATATATATTATATATATATATATTTGGTTATATATATTATATAATTAATTAATAATATATTACCATATATTTATATATATAATATAATATATTATATAATATATATATATATTATATATATATATATCTATATATAATTAAGTTATATATATTAGTATATATATATATATGAGAGAGAGAGAGGAGAGGGAGGAGTGAGAGATAGAGAGAGAGATGAGAGAGAGACGAGAGAGAGGAGGAGATCCAGCCCTTTTTGGTCACGCTGGTTTTTTGAAATGGTATTCATATATGGCACCCTTACAACAACATATCACTTACATCTGTCATCCAGGGACAGCTGGCGGCATATGTGTATTCCAGAATTTTGTGTTCTTCGAAAACAGAATTTCACTCAAGGAAAGAGAAATGATATGTTCTGTATACTTTGTTTCAAAATATGAATTTAAATTCCATTGTGTAATTCAATTTACCACCTACATAAATAACACTAAATTGTCAAAGTGAAAAATATTATTCTATACCGTTATTTTACTGATAAACAAACACACACAGCACATACTGACCATCACGCAAAACACACAAATATATATATATATATAATATATATATATATATATATATATATATATAATATATATATATATACATACATACACATAAAACACACCACACACACACACACACACACACACACACACACCATATCATATATATATATATATATATATATATATATATATATTATATATATATTATACATACATACATACATCATACATACGTAATTGTAGACCAAAAATATTACGACATAAACACCCCTTACAAATAAAATCAATAATTGCATCTGTCCCAGCTAGGATTCGAACCTTTGCCTTATCAAGTTTGATGCAGCGGTGTACCTACTGTTGAATTATTTATTCGGCTATCAAGTGCACTATTGTCACTGCATGGAGCCGATACCTACCTTGCTGTCTATATTCCTGCCAGTTTAGGCTCTGATCAGAAACACAAACTCTACTGATATCCATCATGATGCAGGCTTACCAACCTTGAAATACCTAGTGATATTTATGTCATATCTACTCACGGATATGAACCACCCATACATAATAGTATCAGCTTTACTTTACAAACAAATTTGGGGCTGGCAGATTCAGGTTTTTTATTTTTACACGAATACTATAACGGATAACCTATCTTTGATCATCCTGCCCAATTTGGCTAGAGCTCCGCCGGCGAGAGTATGTTCCGAAGTTCAGCGTAATAACCCTGGGTTGTCTGTGGTTCAACCGTAGTGGAAATTTATTAATATAACGATAGTTATTCCTGGTGGCATCCATGGTAATTCTGGAGCTTTCGTGATTTGGAACAAGAATACGCATTACATGTAATGTGATAAAGTTATCAAGGAAAGTAACTTTGCTCTGTGTGTGTAAAATTAAAATTGGTACATACGTAATAACGATTCGATGTACAAGTGTTCACTTCCACATGTGCATACGTATACAAATATTTGTGAGTAGAGTAGAGAGGTAATCAACACACACACACACACACACACATACATATATATATATATATATATATATAATATATATATATATATATATATATAATATATATATATATATATATATATATATATATATATATATATATATATATATATATATATATGAAAGACATTATGAAAGTTATTCGGCACAGCTCCACTTAGCATAGCTGGGAAGGTTATAATATAAAATTTTGTTTGACTGGTACGCACGAAATACCATGTATAATTCTATAAAACATGGTGGAGACATGGAACACCTTTAAGATAAAGTTACCATAATGTTTTCTCTTTCTGAAAAAATAGTCGAAAGAGAACCTATCACTTCCAGGAACATGGAAAAGCTGCAAAGACCAACTAAAACGAATAGCCGTCGAGTAAGCAAGATGGAGACAATTTCCTTCTCTTTCTAGTAGAATTTCCCATACGCACCCATGGCACACAGTGTAATCGGCACGCATTCCGTAAATTGGTAGCCAAAGTAGGCAATAGATTATTCCACCCACAATTCTTGTGATATGAGAATGTAGCCTTTGTATCACTCTATGTCTTCCTCTTTTCTTGGCGTTAAGCCTATGGGGCATGTAAGTGCCTTTCGACCTGGAGACATTTATTTTTTGGGCGAAACTAATAATAATGTTTAGTCTTTGTTGCCCTGGCGTATGCATGTGAAAAGTTGATGTGTAAATGAATGCTCCCAGGTATAATATATATATATATATATATATATATATTATATATATAATAATATATAATTAATATATATATATATATATAATATATATATAGATATATATAGAATGTATGAGATATTTTACCTTGGAAAAAGAGTAAAAAAAAAACTAAAAAATCGTAGCCCTGAAGCTTGTATTATTTCCTCTCTCTCTCTCTCTCTCTCTCTCTCTCTCTCTCTCTCTCTCTCTCTCTCTCTCTCTCTCTCTCGTCTCTCTCTCTATATATATATATATATATATATATATATTAGATATTTATATATAATATCTATATATATATATATATATATAACATATATACTATGAACATTTAGTCTGTCCTGTATCTCAGTACCAAATTGGACCGTTCCTTTTATAACCATCAAAAGGTGTTCTTAATATAATTCTCTACTTATTTTACTTACTCGTCAAGAGTGTCGATTGTTAAAAGACAACAACAAACAATGTCTCGCTTTTATCTTTCCATTATTCATTTTTGTTCGAATTTCTTTCCCATGACCCCACGTTCCCGCTTTCATCTGGTAAATGGAATTCCTAATCTTTTTACCCTCGTTCCCTGCATAATGAGAAGGTTTTATTCCTTGAAATTTATGCACTCACAGAAGGAAGCAATTTCATTTAACCTTAGCTGCAAGGTCCACCCCATAAAATCTAATTTGTCTCTACCTTGAGCTTTGCCATTTCCTTGTCCGCACATTCTACTCTCAAAAAAGATGAATTCAAAAGCAGAAGATTCTTTTCATTTTCACAGCTAAGATTATTTCTAAGATCCCCGTTTTTTTCTTTTCCTTTACATAATTTAACGATTTTACGGTTATATTATATAGGAGTTCGCTTGTCCATCTTTTGTTATACTCTAGTGAATTACCATTTCAAGTAGGAAATATGAATGGATATAACGATACCCAGAGAAAGAGATAGAAACAATGGCTACCGGACACTTCCACAATATACATCCGTATGAAGACAAATAACTTTAGAAAGGACTGATCAAAGAGAATATAGGTAATTTTAAGGGACATTAAAGCGAAAAGGAACATTGCAAGTAAAGTGGCATAACTTCATGAAGATATGAGAGTAATATATATATATATATATATATATATATATATATAATTATATATAATATATTATATATGTGTGTGTGTGTGTGTGTGTGTGTGTGTGTGTGTGTGTTAATATACATACGTATACGTGTGTATATATATTGTATGTACATATATAAATTAACGTCAAACTCCTTCTTCTTTTAGGAGCTCGAAAACAGGCAACAATGACCGGCAGCTCCAACCGAAATTTAGGAGACAGTATTGAATGCCATCAGTGAATTCAACCGATGCATCCTTTACCGAGGAATGTGTTTTTAAGCGAACTTTATTGCCTTGAATTGGCGGCTTCAGATTGTCACGGAGAGAGAGAGAGAGAGAAGAGAGAGAGAGAGAGAGAGAGAGAGAGAGAGAAATTAAATTTTATGATGCTTTCGGTGGTTTGTGAGGCGCACACCAATGTGATTGTTTTCGACTTCATTTCTCCACATTTTGATGAAAAACTTTGATGCACATCTGTAGAAACGTTAGGCTTGAAGCATTGAGTGCATCATAGTTATGATTTGCCCTTCCCGTATATGGTTTATAATTGTGTATGGTTTATAATAAGCATCTTCTTAGCAAACCATGGAACCTGAGCAGAGTACATTAAAGTATTTCTGCCGCCTTCCCGTGGATCTTGGCCTAAGTGCTCGAAGTACAGAAAAAAAATCTGCAGCTATTTTGATGTGTTCTGTGCTCTTGCAAAAAGCTCTTAATCTGCTCTAAAAACATTTCTGAATAACTGTATTCTTGAAAATATCAGTCTTTCAATTTAGAAGCTGAATATCTAAAGAGTTTTTTGTTAAATTTGGTAGAAATACAATGCAATTTATGTAAAACTGTATTCTGTGTAATCCATATACTAGAACGAAGCGAGTTTGATCCTGAAATCTACCCCACATTCTAGTGTTGTTTCTTCTTTTCCTATCTTTTTTTTTTTGTGGGGGTGGGGGCAGATATCACGCTTTCATTACTGTCTATATTTCCTGTGAGAAATCTTACCTATACTAAGCTCTCCGGATCCTAGACTACATCTTTATATTTTCGTGTTGATTTTGTGATTTTGTGCACGGGTGCCACCCAAAAGGCAGTAAACATGGGATGCTTTCCTTTCCAAAAATGATAACTATAGGTTTCTCCCAAATTGCAACCATTTTAATGTGTGTTTTTCCGACATTAGAAATAAAACGATGAATTTTCATGAAAACACCGAACGTTACCAACAGTTTTTGGATCATAAGTTTTCATATTGACAATTTATCTTCGCGCGTTTAATTATAACACAGCAAGTTATTTTGTTTTGGGAAAATAATTCAAAGTTTGCGCAATAGTTTGAAAAACGAAATGGCTGTATAATTCGTCATATTCAACCCGTAAAATATTTCAGATAATAATGCGTGACTACCCACACTGAACAGCTCTGGCATGGATGATGGTAAGTAAAATTCCGGATTTCTGAATTATTATGTAATACATTTTTCAAAATAGTCGTCAACTTTGTATTTACGGTTTTAATTTTGTCTGTATCAGTGAACTGGTCTGGAAGTGCAAATGCAACATTTACGGAGTAGATTAGTTATTAATTGAGTTAAAAATCTTAAGTTAACCGTGTTACTGATAAAGAAGTTTTTCTGATATGGTTATAAAATATCCTTAACCCGTCCATAATAACATTCCATTGCTCTATTTCTATGGTTTCTGAAAAAAAAAACATTCAGTTTCACTGCTGCTTGCAGTTTGTCATCAAAATCCTCAAGTGAGTAATGTACCATTTGCGAAAACAAGTTATTTTGCACTTTACTCTACAATTTTGTCCGTTACAGCTCATAGTTATCTGACATTTTGCATAACTTCATTTAATATTATGTTGAACGCCAGTAGAATACAACACACCGGTGGATCAGACGACCATTTATGCCAATTTAACAACTATTTTAGATTTTCGTATTCTGAAAGATGGTTTCTTCTATCATAAAAACAATTAACAACCCTCATGAGTTTACCTTATATATCATGTATCATTGACGCCCCGCAATACATCTCTATGAATTTTATCAGAGCTTAATGTCGACAACATGCAGGTCTTATCTCTATTCGTAAACCTCTCATATATTCTTTTATGACTTGGCACCTTTGTCCCCTAAAAAATTACCCTTCCTTTTTTTTAAATCTCTCTTTCCTTTTCAGCCAAAGTCCTACCATACACTTCCCCTTCTATATAAAGTATTGTTATGAACCTATTACACTTAGTTTCCTCTTTCATCTTTTGCTTTATACTCAGGGACCTTTATATTTATCACCCATTCTGTAGGACCCTTCCAACATCCAGACATATCTTACTCTTGAAAACCGCTCAATCACACTTACACCAACGTTATCTTCTCTCCTTTTGCCGTTTATTTCTTCAACCTCTTAACTGCCGAAAGAGTCATATCCACACACATCTTGCTCCAAACCTTTCGATTCCAGTATGAACTTCTCTTCTGTCTTTCTCATTCAACAACCTTCTTTCATCTCTGTTTCCTGCTTGCTTTCTCCCTCCAACTTTCCACTCGAAGTCCTCAGCAATGCTTCACTGTCAGTAAATGATATTTTATTCTCTGATGGTACAGCGTACCAGATAATTTCTTCTTTCTCCTTCCTGTATGTCACAGTTCCTCTTCATAATATACTCTTTACTATGTATAATCCTACATTCTAAAGTTATGCATGCTCTGTTAACACTATGACCCCATCCTGGAAGATTTCATACTACACGTACCTCTGCCCATGTTATAAACAGCAGCTCTTTTATCTCTTCAACTTCTACCTTGACTTATTATTAGTTTAAACAGGACTAGATAAACCTTTACCCACTCGTCACCACAACACTACATCTAATCATCTCTTCCATTTTCCCCGTACTAACACATTATTTAACAAACTGTACTTCACTCGTTGTTTATGTCGCGCATAGTAACCTTCTGACAATCAAATCACTTTCCAAATATATTTTACAGTCTAAATTCATTCCAAGGACGTCATACCTATTACCTTCCTTTCAAATGATATCACTTAGGACATCCAGTCCCAACTAAGCACATATTCATACTCCTCAGAAGGACAATTTTAATCTCTTTAATCTCTCCAAGTAATGCAATTTATGCTATTGCAGCACTCATTCTTACATATCCAGTCCTAAAGCTAACACATTACTATTATTTTAGGAGTCAACAAAGTTCACTATCCATTCGTAACTTTAATCATTTGTTGTTACCATTTTTGTTGACCGTAACTGAATAACTTTTGTTGTAAAAAAAAAAAAAAAAAAAAAAAAAAAAAAAAAAAAAAAAAAAAAAACATAACATCGACATCTTGTTATTTATAAAGAAATTAATCCTCGTGTCATTTTTCTTCCTCATCATCTCATCCACAACGTTTAATATCTCACAGTATTTCTCCATCTAAGGGTCTACCTGCCTCCTTTCATTCCATGTGCGTATGTGCGTGCACTGTACGTGATGTTCGTACTGTAAACTCACGTTTTCGCGTATACAGATCTACGTACTTACCGAAATGTTCGCGTACACCTCTTTTCCCTATGTGCCAACTTCTTTATGAGTCAAGGTATCAGAAAAGGTTTTACATCCATTATACAATAGAAGAGAACTCCAGCGCATATAGGAAACCGGCATCCGTTGTCGGGAAGTCTTATAAAGCGGGACATGTAGAACGGTTGTTAGTAACACTTTCAGTCAACTTTAAACGCTGATGGAGTAGGCTCAGACACTTGATTGTAGAAGTGAAATGCACTGCTCTTTGCAGTTTTGGTTTTGCTTATTTATTTGTTCTTTAATTTTATGTATTTTTATTACTGCATCTTACAATGACATAGACTACATTAAGTTTAAATGACTTTTTGTTCTAATCCAAAACTTCAGAAGTGTTTCATAAACAGTTTCACTATATATGTAACATAGTTTTCCGTTCTTTTCGCCTGTCTTCTTCGAGATTATATTTTAAGTGGTAATTTTCATGAATGAAAACAATAGTCTTAAGTGCAACTCGATCAGCTATACCACTTAGATAACATTATGTTGAAATATATTTTGGTACTATTTAGTTTTCTAACATTGTAACACGTTATTCTCAACATTATCCTTTCAAAATTCACATATCTCTCTCTCTCTCTCTCTCTCTCTCTCTCTCTCTCTCTCTCTCTCTCTCTCCCAGTTATCGATTTATCTCTCTCTTTCTCTCCCCCGCCCTACCTGTCGTTGTATACAAGCGTATCTCTATCAACCAGACAATACGACTTTCGAGCTTTTTCTCTTTCTGTCTTTCGTTGACTGCACTAACTCTAATAATTAAACTCGGTACTCTCTCTCTCTCTCTCTCTCTCTCTCTCTCTCTCTCTCTCTCTCTCTCTCTCTCTCTCTCAAGAGACCGGGTACCTTTGCAAAGTGGAAACCCATTATAAAACTACTGACAGAACCTAATTCACCAGTGAACCAAACTCTCAGTCTCTGTTATATTTTTCCAATGGCCAGGACGCATTAAACGCTTTCAATATTCGACGTAGTCGAAATGTATATGACTTTTTCACAGGACCCGCCTTTGTGGGAGGAACCATCATTCTCCCTGACAGAAGACGCTCCCTATTCAAGCCTTTCCGGGAAAATGGTTTCCACCCAAATGAAATAGCACTTATGATATTCTTTTTAATATCTTGTCCGTCGCATGGCGTACTTTCAGGTGGAATAGGAATTTCAGTTCTTTACTTTTATTCGTTTTTATTTGTACAGTAAGGAAATATTTCCGTATGCTGGCATTACTATAGTCCCTTTGAATATTCCAGTTTAACAGATTTAATCCCTTATAGATTTTATCAAAACACAAATGAACATAATGTTACATTGCCAAAATGTTCTATTTTTCCCTTTATCTTTACCTTAATTCATGCCAAGGCCACTCGAAATTTTCGTTAATTTCTACTAAAGACCGGATTATTGAAGGAAACTTATTTTCCACATTAAAACCGATCAATAAAGCTGTCCATTATAATATTTTGGGTTTAAACTCGCTGTCAAAGACTAGACACTCCCTT
>NC_061108.1:109816098-109823598 GCF_015104395.2 Macrobrachium nipponense
TCTATGCATTTCATAAATATAACGCTTATTCAGAATACACATTATATCTACACAAATTTTGACTGTATTCTGCATTACGTAGGTTGAATAAACTTGGTACTTATAATGTAAAAGTGACTTTTTTATAAGACGGGCCAACTTACTCAGAGAAAAGGTTTCGAACGCACTCGTTACGTAACTTATGACATCATTTCTTCCCTCTTTCTCGATGGAAGGCTAGACCTCTGGCAACAATGACATATAAATTTAAATACAAGCAAAGCAGTACACCTTTATGAACTCTGAAGCCTCTCCACTGATAATTGTCATAATGAACAAACCAACAAAATATGTTAATAAATACAAAAACAATTCGATTATTAGTCAACTCCCAAAATAAGTGTCCTAAGAAATTACAGTCTTCTTTATAGGTCACAATCAGATTGACAAGATGTAGGGAATAGTTGGTAATTTTCAAAAACATAGTAGACAAGCTTGATTTGATAACTGCTATATCCAATGTCAAGCAATTTTTATTTATTGGCTATTTACCTATTTACTGAAAAAAATAGCCGGTACCGTATTTTGGCTTTAAACCTTCACCAATAATTATCGTCAGAATGATGACTTCACGAGGCTCCACCCACTTTGGCCTCGTTATAATTCAGGATAACACTGAAGGCTATCATGGGCATTGTTGGATTAGAAAATTTAACTTCTGGCTATAAAAACTAATTTCTCGAGCAGTTGTAAGAAATGCTAAATGATCCTCAAGGATCCCAGCAGTTGGCCTAAACGTTTAATTCATGTATATTACTGCTATTACTACAGTAGTATTGCTACGCTAGTACCCCACCCACATCTATGTATCGTTCCGCCATTCATAAAGTCTTTATATCCAACACGTCGTACGGCCTAAAGAAAAAGAAGAAAAAAATATCGGATGATATGTTGGTCTGCTGGAGATTTTAGCACATAAAAGCTTGTATTTACTTGGGATAAAAATCTTATTTTAACAAAAATAGTTATATAAAGGCTGATTACGTACAATCTCTTTCTCTCTCTCTCTCTTTGTGGCATAGTGAATAGTTAATGGAAATGTTCCAAATCCTGAATGGCATTACAATTATTATAATCACGTTACGCTAAATACAAATCAGACCATAAACATTGGATTTAAACTATAAACTGAATAATTACCTATTCAGGCTATAGTAAGTATGGCCACAGGCTTTCTCTTGACTGTATAAAGTTACAAGTCGTAAGACAAATGCAGTTTTGCAACCGCGGGGAAAATTCCAAATCCTGTTAGCCATTCTTGACTGCTATGGGTTTCAGAGCCGATGGAACAAGGTGAATAATGTTTCTCTCTGGCGGATGGGCGGGGCAACATTTCGTAAAACGGTGTTTAGCTTGCTTACGTAATGAATGTTTTTCGACTCTTGGCTCGTAATCATTGGCCATGGCGTCGGCTAGATCATTTTTACTCTATAAAAATTAAAACTATCGGGTTTAGGTTATTAATAATGCTGACAAAATGTGTGTGTGGTTGTAAAATATACATATGTCAACTTTCAGCTACATCCGATGCTTTGATAAGGACCAAAGTCCAAAAAACCGTGTTACACAGGCCCTGAATCGCATAGTAGTGAAATCAACTTACTCAATATTCAGGACAATAAATATAAAAGGATACAGAAGGAAAAACTCCATTATCAACTGAAGTTATCAAATGATACTATCATCATTTGTAGCCACACTAGAAACACTTAGGCAACAATCATTATGCACTTCATTCTTCCAGAGAACTAAGATACATAATGAAGAAAATGCCATTTTATTCAAAACAGCCTGACCCCATTAGATTTTTTAAAAGCCTGGATAATGAGGAAGTTAAGAAAAACTCAGCAGAAGCAGAACAAAAAGTCATGACAAAAGGACTAACCTTAGAAGAAACTCCATCCTCTCAAAACCCTACGGATGATATTCTGTCACTTCCTTTACATGAGCGCGTGAACAAAAGTCAAACTTTTGAATAACAATTGATATTTCGACCAGTTGGTCTTTTTTTCTTTCGGTTGATATCTATTTTCGTTTTCAATACAACTAATGGACCAAAACTACCTGAATGTCGGGTTTTCTTTAAAATTTTTTGTCCCGAGTATTTGAAAACGGAAATTCAATCATCAGTATTCCTCTGTTACCCAACCAGCCTAACTTTCAAATTACTGAATATTTCCAAAGGAATTCCTTTTATTTCTGCTATAAAAAAATATTCGTTTTTAATTTCTGGTCTTTCATTTCTTTGGCAGGACCTTTTTGCTTTCTAATCCTTTTTTCGTTTCCTTTCTGATATCTCTGACGACCAGGACTCGCTTCTATAAACCTTCGAATGTTTTCCTGATGGGTACCATTTTGTTCAAAGGAACCTCGCCGGTCCTTTCCCCCCCCCCCCATGACCAAGTTTTTCTTTTATTCTTTAGATTTTAAGTTCATATACAGGTTGTGTGAAGAGTGGAAACATGTACTGGTTATTAACTTAAAACGAAAACAAAATATCATTAATTCATTGTACCATTTCCATTCATTATAAGCAAGTTTCTCTACGTATTACCATTACGTTAAAATTACAGAAATCTCAGCACAGAAACATTCATTAAACTAATGTAATTATGCAGAAAAGACTGAGAATTGAACATTTCGACCCTCACTTCTATGTTACCAGTCGCTATCGATGATGGGTGCAATTCTCTTAGAGTTTATTCAAAATCCCTTTCAAAGCAACAAGGAGGTTAAGTTTTTAATGCGATATATTTGCCCGTGTGTATGTTAGGCTGAATCTTACCAGGATTACGGAAAAAACGTGTCTGTGATAGTCTTGCGACAAATCCGATACATGTAGGAACAAGAATGAACCGGCAGACTTTTTCCTTGGAGTCAATGAACAAACAAAATCCCTTCATATTTTTTTCAAATTTTGTCGAATTTCTTTTTATTTCATAAAACGTTCTGGAAAACAGTAAAATTGCAATCCTGTTTGCTTATTAGGGAATTTTACAGATTATACTAAATCTCCAACTGGAATTTTGCCATTAGGACAATATTCAGGCGATATGGACTACTCATCAATAACTTAGTGGTGTCTCCAAAAATGATTTGCACTGAGAATGTACAGCTTATAGATGAAGATACGTGCCTCGGATCCCTTTCCTAATTATATCTAAATGTTTCTCCAAGGTAAAATATAACTTCAACGCGAGGATGTCCAAGTAAATGGGAGATAAGAAAATAAATGACTTACCCTCGTCTCTCCTCCTTATCTGCCGGGCGATAGTGTAAATAATAAATATCTCTCCTTTCCTTCGCTGCCATGCGTTTGAAGAAGATGACTCAATCTATGTAAGAAATAAATAAATAAATTTGTAAGAAATAGAAAATAGATTTTCAGTTTGTAATTCTCACTGTATCATTAAATGCTCTAAATAATAAGGTAATAAATACTTTAACACGCACACACATACACGCATATATATATATATATATATATATATATATAATATATTCAATTATTACATACATACGTATATCCTTGTGTGTATAAATGAAGTTCATTTAATACTATTGACTCTTCACTATGCCCCATGAACTACACTTCTTGTCAAAGGTATACTCACGAGATATCCAGTAAATATCTTGAAGTAAGAAACCGTGCGCACTGTTTCACTTTGCACAATATTTGACTGCAATTTATTTCATGCTTACAGTTGAGTTGTTTACCCTTACTCTTGAGCAAAAGTCGCGAGGAAAGAAAAGCGGCAAAAATTTGAGAAATTTCTTCCCAACCATCCAAAATTTTGAAAAGTGTTTCCGTTGTTTCGATTCTTCGGGTAAACATGCAAATATTTTGGCAACACGGACGCGCGTGTCCCAAACCTTACTCTTTGGATTTCTAGATTCTATTTTATGTGTTACGTTTGGGTCCATATTTTTCCCCCTTTTTTTTTAATCCCTTTTCATGCGTATGCCGTATAATGTGACAAGTGCATTAGATCTAACTATGTATACGTATATACCATTAAAATTACAATTAATATTTTTTTTAAATGTGAATAAAAAAGGAATAAGAAATATTCCAGAAAATTAATCTATTTGATTTTTTTTACATGGGAACAAACAGATATGAAAACTTACTTGTATTTCCTAGATTTTTTCGTAAATAAAATCAGATTTCCTAGCTATATCGAATATCATTATGACGCCAAAGTATGAAAGAAAGAGAGGGAGAGGCGTAAAAAGACTGTGAGAAATGATAGAGAAAACCATTTTTTCGAGTTAAAATAAAACTTGTATTCCTTAGCAACTTACATTCGTATTCCTTAGCAACTTCCATCCTTTCCATTCCTCACATTATATTCAAGTAATCACTACTTGACTTTTCTTCTGACCCGTTTGCAACCCACCCATTTTTCTTACCTTACGGGTAAACTCTTTTGTAAAGATTCTTAATGATCTAAGTTAACCTTTCAGGTAAAATAGAAAAAAAAGACTGAAATTATACTACACATGAAAATAATAAATTTGTGGGAGGGATTACCGTTATGAAAATAATGATCACTGAGAAATCATTATTTTTATAGAGTAAACCTAAATATGTTTTGTTTCATTATTTCTTGTTAGATATGGCCGCAGGTTACACGCACACAAACACAAATACAAGTTTGTATATATATATATATATATATATATATATATATATATATATATATATATATATATATATATATATATATATATATATATATATATATATATATATATATATATATACATATATATATATATATATATATATATATATATATATATATATATATATATATATATATATATATATATATATATATATATATATATCATATATATGTGTGTGTGCGTGTGTGTGTGTGTGTTTGTATTAAAATCCCTGGCTAGTGGTCTATATATTCAGTGCAATAATAATTCACGTGATATTAATTTTTCACAGTTTGTCAAATTTTATAACAACGGTTTTCCCCCACCAGAGTTTGTTTGTATTGCATAACAAGAGCGTTTACTTCCTCCAGAGATATGGAGTAACTGACATTTAGCCTTTTCGTAGTTTCAGTTTCTGTGTAATATTAACTCATCAAGTATTATGTACTATAATGGAAAACACAGAACACCAATGCAAAATAATAATGTTATTACTTAATTCTTCTCTTAAATACTGGTATCAACATGTAGATCTGACCGAGTAATTGCTTGCAAGTTTAATCCTTGAATATCACATCGAGATATATGAATAAATAAGCTAATACGTCATACAACGTAATTCGATAATAGGGGATCAGTCATTTGGTTTGGAATATTGCAGAGAACAAAGGGAGAGAAATGATTGTAAAGGTCAGATTAGTATTATAAATTTGGAAGAATGGAAGAATAAAATAAATAAATAACACAGATGCCAATAAAGATACAATGCATTGGAAACCATGATGAATTTTAAATATATACTTCAGTTTAATTTTCTTTGTTCAGTTTTTCTTTGGCAATTTGAATACTTTTTCACATTTCTCATCATAAATATGGGAACATGATAAAACAGGAAACACATTTCTTTAAGAGAGAGAATTTTAAAAATGCAATTAGTGCATGTCAAACGCATGGATGCCATTTCAGTAATTGGTTCTGGAAATGACAATTAAATGATGACCAAATCAAGTATTGAAGAGGTTTCAAGTTGCATGTTCACTGTTTTTATTTTTATTTATTTTTTATGTCGAGAAAGTTATTAGTTACTCCACATACAGTCTATTTATTAATATAGGTCGTTCGTTATCCCACTGCAAAGACATTTTTTATCTGAATGTCATTCTAATTTAATACATGTTTGTGTGTGCGTGTGTGTGTGAGAGAGAGAGAGAGAGAGAGAGAGAGAGAGAGAGAGAGAGAGAGAGAGAGAGAGAGAGAGAGAGAGAGATTATGACTACTTTATTAAAACGCCATTCAAAATGTTTCAGAGAATGGTTGTATGTTTTATTATACAAAGATACTTGCAAAATCATTTCATATAGGGCTGACTACACTTTCCATATATTGTTTTCTTTGTTTCTTCCTTGCCATCAGCAGTCAAATGAGAACATGAATCTAATAGTTAGAATTGGGAATACACTTTTAAGGATGATTTAACTTTTACCTATATAGAAAAAAATGGTTTTTAGTGTAACGAGTTTATCACTACCCAGTATTTTGTCGTGGATGATGTCTAGAGAAGATAAAATACTGTAGAACTGGTCAGACCTCAATTTTCAATTCTAAAAGGTGATAAGACGAGTTTGTGGGTGGAAAGGTATGCCTGGAATCTTGAAACTTTCCTTATTTCGAAAGATAAACTGGGCTGAGTTCTTGCTGAAAAAAATAAAAAAAAAAGCTTAGTTGGGCATTCTGAGGCCTATTGAACACCATGCTATTAGGAATATAATTTACGGTTGCGTTTCTGATGTCTAGATCTTATAGGTCGAGTTTAGGAATAAATGAAATCGTAAATCTATCCAGCTTCTATGCAACAGAAATGGACACTTTTCTGGATTGCACATGATACTAACCAATAATATTACATGCAGTACTCTCCAAAGGGAACCCGGCTCTTAATATATGAGAAGTACTCAGTACATTTTTAAGTGAAAAAAAGTTATATTTTTGCATAGTTTTAATAAGGGTGTTCAGAAGGTAGTGTGACTGCCATGCATCTGCTTTGACATTCAAAAGGATCAAGTTATCGTAATAACTTGATCCTTTTTAATGCATTTTGAATATTTCATGCAATATTCAGTTTCATAATGAATACATCATTGATCGAATTCTGGGATATATTCAAATAATGAAATTCCGCAACCTCATTAATTTTCCCATCCTGATGAGTATCTTTTCATTAATCACAAATTCATCCAAGCTATCAAGAATCAACCATCAGTCAAATGGTTGTGGCTATCTTCCCTGTAAGCTACTCATTTACTCTTTTCATTTGGAAAGCCAGCATTTTAATTTAGATGAAATTCATCACTTCTCGTGTAGTTTGGAAAATAGATCATCAATAGCCTGCACTAAATACATCTATCTTACCAAGTTTTATCAAGGATATTAGCTCTTGCTTTCTGCTGTTCTATGAACTGCCGAATATCATATAAAGACTAGTACGACCTTTCTTTATGCATCTCTTTCAAAATGACTTTAAAAATAAATAAATAAATAAATAAATGAAAAAATAATAAAAATTCGTGTATGCTTCATTGTGAAATAGATGTGTAGAGTATTGCGAATAATTATTTTATTCTGTTTTAACAGGTAAATTATTGCTGTATTGTTCTAAAATGTGATCGTATTAGTTAACAGAAATTCCTTTAAGAGTGACTTGAAAAAAAGTTGAATAATGTTTTTTGCCTTATCATATCTAGTTATTAGGTGAACCTAGGTTTCATACGTATCTTGAAACTCTCTACGATG
>NC_061108.1:109826098-109841098 GCF_015104395.2 Macrobrachium nipponense
TTAAACTTATATCAGATGCATCGAATCACCTGTTTACCTGAACTTTTTACGTGTAGTTGTTATCTGCTCTGTGTAGCCATTAAGAAAGTAACAAAACCATTATCTTCTATGACATGAATTAGATCTTTCTAATTGTTGAAACTATACAAACAGAATATAAATCGTTTAAAATTGATTGATATTCATCCTTATTTACTGGAATACGAAATTAGATATTTTCTCGTTAAACTTGTTTATACTTGGAAATATATTGACTGCGACTTGGAGATATAATAACTGTGAATTACTTAAAAAATAGATTTATAGGACATTTAAGTCTTAAGTAGTCACTTAAATCATTCTCTTTATTTTATGCCTTATCATATTTTCCATAAGCACTCTACGTACATGCGTATGCATTTGATGTCTCGGACATTCTCTTACGTCGCTCCTGATTGGCTGTTGATAAGCCAGTCACAGGGCTGGAAACTCTCAGTCTCTCGAGAGAGAGTTCACATAAGAACGACGTATGTTCCACCTTTCCTGAGGGATACTTTTGAAAGACGTATTCCTCAGGAGACGTGGAACATACATCCTGCCTATGTGAACTCTCAAGAAAGACTTATGGTTTCCAGCCCCGTGATTGGTTCATCAACAGCCAATCAGGAGCGCCGTAATGAATTAGCCTAGACATCAAATGCACGGTTGATGTGAATCTACTATAGTGAACCCGTCATGGAGTGTGGAGAAGAAATCGCTACAGTAAATTTGTTATAGCCGTTTTTGTTATTTTCGTATATGATTTTCTTCCATCCTCTCTGAAATCTGTCGACCCTCTGATGCATTCAAGTGCAGCAGGACCTGTCTTTTCGATCTCCGTTATGCTTGATTATCGCGATACATCAGTGAGTGAGTGGCTTTGAACTCAAAGTTACTGATCGACTCCCGTGTATGACTAATTCACTCTAATGCTTCTGTTTGATGTTGGCGTCACGAGAGCTGTGAAAGTGCAGTGAACATGAGAATAAAGGCACAAAGCCTTTCACTAATTAAGATACGTACAATAGACACGGAACTTCAACTGCCAAACTGGTACATATGTGTCTATTTGTATGCCCACTTCCTGGATATCAAGGAGGACCTTTCATGTCTCCCCTCCCCCTCTTCTCTTTTTGACATCTAACAATGATTGCCTTCTGATCAAGGAGGTGACCTTTCCCTATTACCCCTTAAGATTTATCCACTTTTAGAGTCCTGTTTCTATTCTTTGCATTCGCTTGGGATTAAAATTCATGTGTTTTGTTATTTTCTAGAGTTCTATTCATCTTTCTTCGCATATTATCGCCTCCTTCCCCCTGCTTATATATGCTCACTTTTTGAATGTATTTTTCAGTTTATTTTTGAAGGTAAAACCTGCAGATTACCCGCCCTGTCTAAACATGGCTCATTTCAGTTTTAATGACGTGATAGCGCCCAGTTTCTTTCTATGATATATGGGGTTATTTTTTCCCTGGTCGTCAACTAATTGAGTTCCTTTGTCGTTCGTTCCATTATTAGATTTTTTGTCCACTATGACAGAACTGAAAATTCTTTATTTACTCGAGGACTATAATCCATTACGGTATGATGGTTTATTGGTGAAAGTTTTCGAAAATGCATAATCCACTTTCATATAGTGATTTCTTCATTTGATTTTTTTTTCAATATGACAAAAACAGAAATTCCTTATTTTTTCGAGTAATAAGATAAACATTAAACTAAAAGCTTACGAGCGTTTTAACAATTTTCCTTACGCGTTATTATTTTCAGGTACTGATTTATGATATGAATCAATGTCTCAAATTATTCACATTACTATTGGCGTTCCCATAATTTTCATATTATTGCGGCTCCTCATCACCAGCATTCTTCCACGAGTCTACTGAATATTGAATGGAATCGAGACAACGCTATACAGACCTAATGCATTCCTAATTGCATGTCAGTCACATAATTACCTGTTAAATAAAAGAGGGAGAGTGAGAGAGAAAAAATTGACAAAAACTAAATATCACCCTGTGGTCATCATAGCGGTTACGTAAATCACGTCAGATAAAATGAAAACTAATTTTTAATCATTCCATTCCAGAAAAAAGCAGTAATTGGGTCTAGAGCAGAGGCAATTAGGATCATGGGGATTATATATCATTTCGGAATATAGAGGAATTTAAGCTTTTACGAGATTAAAAATATTTTGGCAGAATTGTTTTTTGTCTATTTTTATGTGTGGGATTACTATTGCCAAATGATTTGGACTGAATTTTTCATAAAATTATAATTTCCCGTTATAAATATATATATATAAATATATATATATATATATATATATAGTATATATATATATATATATATAAATAGTAATATATGTAATATATGTATAATATATGTGTAGGTGTGTGCGTGTGTGTGCTGAAATATCTGCATTGGCAATGAAGTTTTAACGATATCTACTCGAAATTTTCCTTGGCTTAATATGATCAATATTGGTTATTTACATAATATGTTTATAAATGAGCGTTCTCAGATATTATTCACCGACTCTTGTCTACTCCTAATTTATTTCAATGCCTTTATATTATCTTTAAATCCAAGTTTTCATATAATTGTTGTGAGGATATGACTAATTTACATCAAGGGTCACCTTGATCCATCATTCTTTAAAATATCACTGCGATTCCTTCTCCACATTTCATCTTTTTTCCACATTTTCTCTCTTCTGCTATTTTCGTTCTATGTTCTAGTTTTTTGTCTAAACTTTTATCTTATTCCTCACTGACGTTTTCAATTCTCCCTCTGACGGTAAATTTTCTTTTCTTAGGTTATTTTTTCCTTGGGTTCTTCTTATATCATCGTACCTTTCATCCTCATATTCCGTACCGTTATCTTTTTTTAAATGCTCCCACTCAGTTTTTTCTTTCAGCTGGCCATGACAATATAATAGTAAATTTTCATTTCCTTTCCTTGTAAAAATATACCATGGGAAAAAAATGTTACCGGCTTAAAAAAAAAATGTTACCGGCTTCTGTAAAGAGAACATCTGAAATTCTTTATTTGAAAAGCAAATAGAGTCAGCCGCTGTTCGTTTATCTAGACTTGGCTTTGTTTTCCATTTAGAACTGACAGTTTCAACAAAAAGGAAAAAAAATATGCGGCATAAGGACAGATGAGACCTTTATGCCAACGCTTTACCTTCGAATACTAGAACAAAGTCACAATATAGGAATGAAAAATAAATATTCTAATAAAGGAAATTGGGTTCGTTTAATTGATTATAACTTGCAGGTTATTGTTGGTAATAGGAACGAAATTAGCTGACAACACCTATCTTAAGTCTAATTATACTAAAGGAAGAAAGTGTATATAAAAAAAATCTAAGAATCTATAATAAGATGTAATTTGAAATTGAATATTAGCAGTGTCTCTAACAGATATCACTATTCGATTCAATGAAAACCTTCTCATCTTTAATCAATACATACAGCAGAACGTTTTACGACCCATGTCAGGAATAAACAAATACAGAGGAAACAAAAACAACAACAACATCAACAACTATACCATAAATAAAGCCAGTGACCACAACAAAAACACCATAAATAAAGCCAGCGACAACAACAACACAATACATAAAGCCAGCGGCCATAACAAAATCACCACAAATAAAGCCAGCGACGACAACAACAACAACAACACGATAAACAAAGCCGGCGACAACAACAAAAAAAGCTATAAATAAAACAAGCGACAACAGCAACAAGACCATAAACAAAGCCAGCGACAATAACAACAGCAACAACAACAACAACACCATAATTAAAGCAAGCGAAAACAACAAAAACGTCATAAATAAAGGAAGCGAAAACAACAACACCATATATAAAGCCAGCGACAATAACATCATAAATAAAGCCACCGACAACAACATCGCCATCGATGATGCCCGCAACAACAACACCAACAATAATACTAAACTAATACTAATAACTCTGGATACAAGGTAATCTTCACCATTCAAAGTACTTAATTTCATTTCTATAAATGATACATAGACCTATCATAACAATTGTATGTGACACATAACTAACTCCTCGTTAATTTACGGTAGCCATAATTTTGAAGTAGCGGTTTCTTTCGATTTTGATATTGATAGAAACTTTGATCAAAATATTGGTGATAGTTTTGGTATTGAATAATAATAATAATAATAATAATAATAATAATAATAATAATAATAATAATAATAATAATAATACCACACGCATGGCTAATAGAATGCCTGAAAATATATGGGGCAGAGGAAAACACCATCAGCTTCCTCAAAAATACAATGCGCAACTGGAATACAATACTTGCAAGCTCTGGAATAAGACTAGCAGAGGTTAATATCAGGAGAGGGATCTTCCAGGGAGACTCACTGTCCCCACTACTTTTCGTAGTGGCCATGATTCCCATGACAAAAGTACTACAGAAGATGGATACCGGCTACCAACTCAAGAAAAGAGGCAACAGAATCAACCATCTGATGTTCATGGACGACATCAAGCTGTATGGTAAGAGCATCAAGGAAATAGATACCCTAATCCAGACTGTAAGGATTGTATCTGGGGACATCAGTATAGAGTTTGGAATAGAAAAATGCGCCTTAGTCAACATACAAAAAGGCAAAGTAACGAGAACTGAAGGGATAAAGCTACCAGATGGGAGCAACATCAAACACATAGATGAGACAGGATACAAATACCTGGGAATAATGGAAGGAGGGGATATAAAACACCAAGAGATGAAGGACACGATCAGGAAAGAATATATGCAGAGACTCAAGGCGATACTCAAGTCAAAACTCAACGCCGGAAATATGATAAAAGCCATAAACACATGGGCAGTGCCAGTAATCAGATACAGCGCAGGAATAGTGGAATGGACGAAGGCAGACCTCCGCAGGATAGATCAGAAAACCAGGAAACATATGACAATACACAAAGCACTACACCCAAGAGCAAATACGGACAGACTATACATAACACGAAAGGAAGGAGGGAGAGGACTACTAAGTATAGAGGACTGTGTCAACATCGAGAACAGAGCACTGGGGCAATATCTGAAAACTAGTGAAGACGAGTGGCTAAAGAGTGCATGGGAAGAAGGACTAATAAAAGTAGAAGAAGACCCAGAAATATACAGAGACAGGACAATGACAAACAGAACAGAGGACTGGCACAACAAACCAATGCACAGACAATACATGAGAGAGACTAAAGAACTAGCCAACGATGACACATGGCAATGGCTACAGAGGGGAGAGCTGAAGAAGGAAACTGAAGGAATGATAACAGCGGCACAAGATCAGGCCCTAAGAACCAGATATGTTCAAAGAACGATATACGGAAATAACATCTCTCCCATATGTAGGAAGTGCAATACGAAAAATGAAACCATAAACCACATAACAAGCGAATGTCCGGCACTTGCACAGAACCACTACAAAAGGAGGCATGATTCAGTGGCAAAAGCCCTCCACTGGAGCCTGTGCAAGAAACATCAGCTACCTTGCAGTAATAAGTGGTACGAGCACCAACCTGAGGGAGTGATAGAAAACGATCAGGCAAAGATCCTCTTGGACTATGGTATCAGAACGGATAGGGTGATACGTGCAAATAGACCAGACGTGACGTTGATTGACAAAGTCAAGAAGAAAGTATCAGTCATTGATGTTGCAATACCATGGGACACCAGAGTTGAAGAGAAAGAGAGGGAAAAAATGGATAAGTATCAAGATCTGAAAATAGAAATAGGAAGGATATGGGATATGCCAGTGGAAATTGTACCCATAATCATAGGAGCACTAGGCACGATCCCAAGATCCCTGAAAAGGAATATAGAAAAACTAGACGCTGAATTAGCTCCAGGACTCATGCAGAAGAGTGTGATCCTAGAAACGGCGCACATAGTAAGAAAAGTGATGGACTCCTAAGGAGGCAGGATGCAACCCGGAACCCCACACTATAAATACCACCCAGTCGAATTTGAGGACTGTGAAAGAGCAAAAAAAAAAAAAAAAAAAAATATATATATATATATAATAATAATAATAATAATAATAATAATAATAATAATAATAATAATAATAATAATAATAATTACTGATCTTTAACCAGCAGTTTTTGGTCGCTTATAACTAAGAGATATTACCATCAAAATCTTTCATTAGTCACCATTATTTGTGAAGTTTACACCAAAATTGCGAGGAGAGGATAATTAGGCCTTGCTGGAGAAAGTGAATAACGAAAAATCACAACAAATTGAAAATACAATAATAGAAAATAATATTCTGACGGAGAAAAAATAAACATTAAAAAATATGAATCTACTACCCATATTTTTTCCATAGTCTATGGCTGACAGGTTTTACATAAATTGTTCTTAAATAAAATACTTACGGAAAATTTGAGTTTATAGATGACGACTGAAAAAACAGACTATCCATATAAACACCTCTCTCTCTCTCTCTCCCTCTCTCTCTCTCTCTCTCTCTCTCTCTCCCTCTCTCTCTCTCTCTCTCACCTCTCTCTCTCTCGATCGTTACCTCATGACACCTTCTCTCTCTCTACCCCATCCCTGGGTCCTCTGGTCTTCCGTCGTTCCCCCCCCTCCTTTCGGGTCCTCTCGTCTCTCTCTCTCTCTCTCTCTCTCTCTCTCTCTCTCTCTCTCTCTATTTATCTGCATATCTTCTGCATTCCGTTCAGATATATATATATATATATATATATATATATATATATATATATATATATATATATATATATATATATATATATATATATATATATATACTGTCGATTCAAGATAAACCGAATGTACATCTCGAAATTCAGTGATGTCAATTGGGGCATTGTTAATCGTTTCAATTGTTTATGTTGTTCTATTCTTTTTTTCAAGTGCTTTCCCCGTTTGACCAATATAAAGGTTGTCACAAGACTTACACGGGAGATATGCACAGGGAAATAGTGGTATATTTATACATGTTAGTGAGAACAATCATGCTATTAACTGGGAAAAGGGGCAAAAAAGCTGGTGTTCAATAATGCATTGGAAAGGAATATCATTGAATCTAGTTTTATAAAAGAAAGTTACAACAATAATATGAACATCAGTCAAGGAATGTACAAACTTGATCCTTTAATATCAAAAGAAATCTGTAAAACTGTTTAAATTTTAAGGTAGGCTGTAGAGATATATGAAAAATAGGATTATCATATTTGTAAACACAGTAAAGGGGACAGTAGTTGTAATGAGATGTTCAACCCCCCTCCCTGATACCTGTCAGGTGTGGACTTGTACCCTAAGCGGTAGTATCCCTTGAGAATTTATTGTAAATTTTAGCCAAATGATTTTTGAAAGCCACTCCTACCTTGACACCTGCCTGTGGGTGGATCTGCAGTCTCAAACGGTTGTGTGTATGTTCGTCAGTACTGTCTTTGTAGTATATATACTCGTGAATTCTATTACTATGCATCAGTCCTTTGTCAATGGCTTGAAAATAAAGGCGAAACCGGTCAGGACCTACACCCTGTCTCTTATTTTTCACCTGTGGAGGATATGTGTGATAAATGAATCACGTGCTTAAGTGATTATAATCATATATATATATAATATATATATATATATATATATATATATATATATATATATATATATATATATATATATATATATATATTATATATATATATATATATATATATATATATATAACGCACGCATGTATGTATCTATGCTTTTTTTTAATACGGTTATCACCACAAAGACTTCAGATTAAGTGGAAGAATATGAAGAAATTATGACAGGCGTATCCAAATATGCGTAGGGAATTTAAGAAGTTAAGAGGGTATTGTGGCTATTACAATTACATACAATTACATATTCATGTTTAAACGTTTATATATTCATAATACGTTTAAGCTTTTGACAAAGCTCCTAAAACAGATCCATCTGGGAGTAGAGATACTCATAATTAAGGCATCCGCGACCTGTACATATCTCCCTTAATTTATAATATATAACCGATGTGTGGAACTTGAAGGACTTGCAGTACTGAATGTATGCTCCACTAATTGAAGAATAATTGTTAATTACACTTGAATTAGATGCCTATTGCCTTGAAGGTATGGTCTAATGATGAATATTATAAAATATAGTTCAAATATTTTACGTAACAATAATTACATTTGGTCTGGATAATTATGCTTTTCTATATTCATTGGTTTTTTCATGTGTTTTCTACTTTTAAATAGTATAATATTTAAAGACTCTCCATAATAAGTAAATATTCACAATTGCCTAATCTTAAAAGACAATTATTACACTTTTGAATCTAATGTTCACTATGTTCATAGTAATTTTGTTGATGAGTCAAGTCGATTTTTTGAGATTTAAATACAAATAATAGTTTGATTTTTGATAAAGAATTCATCATCTATGAACTCAACTAGAACCACAATAACCAAACATTGCATTGATCTACAATTACCTTTAAAACACATAATTGCATAAGTATCTATGTATGTATATAAATGTGTGTCGTTCTTTGACTTCCCTTTACTTCTATCCTACCAACATTTATATTTCACCCCCAACCCCCCCCAAAAAAAAAAATGTGAAATCAACATCTTTCTTTCACCTTTGTTTTTTTTTAATTGCATAATATGGCTGATTTCAACTACCTTAATTTGAATTCTTTCATGTTTTTTTCACTATTCTCTATTAAATCTATTTGCATAAAGTTTTCCCTGCCCACACTTTTATGAGCAATTTCCTATTCTTCCTAAAGTGGTATGTCACCTTTTCGGCCCATATAATGAATTCCCATCATTTCCTCTCTCACATTCCTTATTAATCCTGTATTCCCGTGAACTTTTTTACCTTCTCTCTGACAATTTAACTTTATATAATCTCTTACTTCCTTTCGCTGGGCCGTTATTTTCTTATTAAAGAAAATTAGTTTTTGTCTCCTTTTATTACCATCCTACCACAGCAGATGATCCCTGCTAATTCTTTGATCTTTTTTAGGATTCTTATACACCCTTTATACTTCTTCCCCTTGCAAGTTTTCAACGTTTTTCTCACTTGCTCTTTACAATTCCTATCAATGAAACTCACTTGTGTTATTTACAATGACGGCTATAGTTTACCCCTTTCCCTTTCTAACCTGAATCTGAATTGATCTTAGTTTCAACATTAGAGAAATTATACTTAAATATACTACTAGACACTTCAACTTGACTTTACTTCTAAGGAAAAAACAACAGAGCTAATTGCCTCATGTGTTTTCTTTTTCAAATACTTTTTTCAAAGTTTTTGTTACAGCAAACCCCTTTCTCGAACAAAATTTCACAAGTTTCTCCTGAGGTCAAACTTAACGACAATGCCATTTTTTTCCCCGTGTCACTACCGTTTAGATTAAATTCACCGATGCAAAATCCCCTCTCTCATGTTTTCCACGCCAAGTCGGATATAAAATCTCCCTCGCAAATATTTCCGTCCTACTTTTCCGATCCTAGAACATACAAAACCGCTAAGACAACCTTTCACCTTCTTCGCTTAATCTGTGCTATTTTAGTATTCAAGGTTTCTAGCTTGATCAGGTCTTGGTACTTAACCAAGACCTAACGGGTATTGTAATTTACATTAAATTCCATTTCTAGTTGAGCTAACAGACCAGTTTTGACCAATCCTCATAGTCGTTTATATTACGTAAATTAATTTCAAAAATTAATTTAAAAAAAATGGTATTGGCATTTCATATCTGAAATGAATTGATACTGAACAGAGTAGTTACAAATATCTCAGTCAAATATCATAACAATGAATCGTTGTTATACAGCTTATTCTGCTTCTTAAGCCTTCATGTACCGTTTGATAATACAAAACTTATGCCGATATTAAGAACCACTGGGGGAGTATGAAAGTCCTTTTGAGAAATCAGCTTGAAAATTTGGTTAACATAATGGAGTTGATAATTAGTTTACTAACTTATGAAGAAGCAGCACAAGACTTTATAGAACTTCGCTATTGAAGAAAAGTTATATTTACTTTTTATCAATAGTTAAGTGATTTTCTAAGGCATCTATGGAACGATAGTTGTCAAAGGAAAAATCATTTCCTGAAATATAATTATATTATTGATGCTAATGCAATTGGTCCAATTTATGATATTGTTGATAATAAAAAAAGGGCATTTTTGTATTTTTATAAATAATTGTTTCCCTTACTTTTAATAAATGGTGAGTATATATATACCAGTGCTTTTTTCAATTTAGTTGTCACTTGCATTATGAGTCAAAGTTCATATTCAGGAGCAGAAATTTGAGTTTTTGTTTATCTTATTTTATAAGTGCTCCTTTCCCATGTTGACTTGCAACCTTACTTCATGTTATCTCAGTATAATGCAATTTACTCAGGGATTTTTATTCATAACAGTTTTAAATACTATCGAAAACATAAATTTGTTCTCTTGTTGACTTTTAAGTCCATTATTAAGAGCATTTCTGAAAGATGTATGAAACAATGGTATTTTATAATATGATGTAAAATCCTATATTACTCCTTTTAATCACATATCCGTCAGAGACCAAGTTTTTTCTCATTAGTATATTTACTAAGTTCGTGTTCAGAACTTTTCCAAGAAAGTGGAAAATAAAGACTTGATTCTGTTTATTTATTTATATATTTATGTTTTCCCTGGAGTCATGATACTGAAAAGGCAAGCTTCCTTGGAAATGAATCTTAAGAACAGTGTAATGCGTGCATGATTTACGAGTTTTCATGTTTTTATTATCGAAGCACTTACGAGAAAATAAGCATGAATTGAAAGTGATCTCCAGCTAAATGGAGCTTTTAGTTTTACGTCGTTGCATGAAGGCTTTTGCGTGTAACCTCTCGTTATATCTAAGTACTTCACGTCAGACATAAGAAAATGGGCTTTTTGTTTTGGCTCCGATATTCCTTTTGTGTCTTCGTTATCAGTATCCAGGAATTTCCGACTGTTTGTAAGGGGATGATTTTGTTTATGAAAAATGTGCAAAATAAGAAAAAAAAAAAACGGCTGAGACCTCGGATCTTTAAGGGATGTTTTTCTAAGGTGACTGAATTCGTATAAAACGGTATTTTTTGTTTTCCTTAATTTTTTAGTGTCAATAATTCAAAGCTCAACAAGGACCACGGCATATTCCTTTTTTTACTTTTCATTAAGGAAGTTCCAAGGAAAAAATATATCAAGATAGGTAAGCAATCAATACTCAGCAACTTAATGTCCTTTATGTTTATGGAAAAAAGGAATAAAAAAAAATGCATATGAAATAAGCCAAACAATTTCGAGTTGGGTGTGGATACAAGAAGCAAACAATGATTTCTAAGGATTCGTTACGTTAGTCGAAAGAAAGTAACAGGTAGGCTGCTAAACTTCAAAAGATGGTCATGTAATGTTCATTAGCATCCGTTCTTTCGAGGTTTACTTTATAAAAATACTTTTGGCTAGACAAAGCTTTCAATGCTTTTAAACGAGGTCACAAACCAAGAGAGAAACAGAGAGCAAATGGAAGGCAACTATCACGATATTACGTTCATGTTTTCACTGTAGTAAAGATTGCAGCTCTTTGAGATAATAAGAACTTATTGATTGTTCCTTATGTTTTCCTGTTTTGGAATTCGAGGCATCTTATAGAAATATTAAAAAAAGTTATCCTTTGTACAAAGAGGACATTTTTTTATTCGCTCTGGGAGTTCTGATGAAAGGAATTAGAATATTTCATACACTCTGGCTCAGAATGGCTTAAAATATTGTTAGTGTAATGAGAACTGGTCAACAAATCAACCAGCCCTTTCAGTCAAATTTTTGGGATTAAAGACAAAATACGAAACGTGTTTGCGTTTCGTCTTATTCACTGTGAATGATCACATGAATTGAATGATACGGCAATAACTCTTGAATGACACGGCAACAACTCTTTAAGGCAAATTTAACCAATTAAAGATGTCATAAACCTAGGGCATTGTCTGTATAATTTTTTTCTAGCTAAAATAGTCACGTTTATCTGCCGAATTAATGAGCCCCAGATGTACTATGTTCTTCTTGCAGACATCATCTGGTCTTCCGAACTATTTACATGTAAAGTATACTTACGATGTGAATCCCCCGATTAACAATAAGTATTTGCCCGTGTTTTGAAACGACATTTTATTCAGCCTAGTTTATCTAGAAGTATTTGACAGGAATAATTTTTGAGATTCCATACCACATTTATTTTAACATGAGGTTTACGGATATCATATAAATACAGACTAATTCCAATGAGATATGAACTTACGCAAATGGAGAGTAACACTGACATGAAAATCATAAATTTTCATATTTTCAATACATCAAAGTTAATATGTGACAAATATAGTGCCTAGTTGGAGGAAATGAGAATTTGGTTTGTGTTATTGCACACTGTGGAAAGATTATAAAAAATAGATACGGGAATTGTTGTATTTTCAACAGGATTTCCAAAGCCAGTAAACTATGCAAAATTAATCAAATTCAATATCCAAGTATGCGGACGAACAATAGCTAGGAAAAGACCAGGAATGTATTACCGTTTTATATCTTGTTTTATGCTTCTCAATTGATTTTGATAATTTAAATGTACCCTTTAGCATTCGCTCTGCCCAAATATCACATATTCTTAAAACGGAAAATAGCTACAGAAAGTATATAATATACAGATAAAATTTCCGCCATTTGATTACTCCAACAGCTTTTTTTTTTTTTGTACGAGTAGGTATAAACATCAACAGCAGTAGAGTAATTGGGTCAGGAAATGGCTTTTAACTAATGGCCATATCAATTATTGCAGTGGTTTTAATTTACAATGTCGAGTCATATTTTTACCCAGCCCTTTTGATATGATATTTGTGGATGAGTATCTATCGCTAGTTGACTTTTATTTGCCAAATATTTCATGCCGTAAAGCCTCTCAATTACTAAGTTTTAATATGAAATTCTGTTTCTCTTTCTGGCTTTCTCTCCACACTGTTTTATAAAACTCTTACCACTTAATATGACTATGGAATATTTTCAAAATCACCAAAGCCATTAGTATATATATATATATATATATATATATATATATATATATATATATATATATATATATATGTGTGTGTGTGTGTGTGTGTGTGTGTGTGAGTGTGTGTGTGTGTGTGTGTGTGTATGTATGCATCTTAGATAAGAAATAAGGGAACACGAATTCAATAGGTTTTTCCGAAAATGATCTGCTATAGGGAAATATATATTCATTTCATATCAGTTCAGTCATTCTTCATTGAGATAAATTTTACTACGACTGGAAAAAATTCATTATGTCATTGAAGAAGTTTCGTTTCTTCATACATTTAGAAAAGAATTTGGATTTCGTAAGAACCAAAGAATTGGAACAAATCTATAATTTTAACCAATCCCAGTGTGAGTGAGTGAAATCACATGGTACTATGAAACTCTACAATAGCAGTTATACGTAAGTAATAACGAACAACCTTAAAATGACCACAAGAATATGATACTCGGTCGGTTCTTCGACAAGAACAAACCCCCCTCCCCTGCCCGGACTCAAACGTCCTTGAAGAAAAGTAGTGTCATCTACGATTTTATGTGCCTTATGAACGGGTGCCACCACCGGGATGTCTCAGCACCTTCAACAGGGAGTAGGATTAGTCCATCGAGAGCAAAATCACCACAGATGGCCTGTCAGAGAAGAACTAACAGGTTTAAAAATTCGACACCAAGCAACAGCCCTATCCAGTCAGAAAGAGAGAGAGAGAGAGAGAGAGAGAGAGAGAGAGAGAGAGAGAGAGAGAGAGAGAGAGAGAGCTTTGTAGTAGGTCGCAGTAACAATACGAAGCCAATCAGAATTCATCACACCAGTTCATCTGCTAACTGCAATCCACCCGTTTGCTTTAATTACTTGTGTGCCCTGCATTTAATTAACTCGCATTAGAATACTGCCATAGACCGAGTCGATGTGTTTAAAGGAAATAATTCAACTACTATAACAAAAATTTTATATATGATTCTGATCAATATATGTTATGGGAAATTTGCAAAACATGTCTGTAAATTGTTATAATAATAATATATATTATATAAATAAAAGAATCAATAAATTTTCTCATATATGCTATATCCTCACTGCCATTAACTTAAAAACCAAAATGTTCATGTCACAGTTTCCTTATAATATTTCAAATTTTTCATCGCTTATTATCAACTATAGATATTTGGTATTCTTTTTTATTACCATTTCTATCTTTAAGTATGTTACATCTGCATTACAACAATCTTATTTGAACACCAAAATCAAGTCATTGAGAAATACTTATAAACCTTGATCATTAGCATTATAATATCTCTTTCAGGTTATAATAGCTTTTACCATTATCTCGTCACACTTCAATGAAGTAATTATTGTGGTCTGTTTTCCCACTGAAAGAGATGTCGCTAATGGCGCTAATGTCATTAGTTCCTTACAAGGGAAAATGAGGTTAACGTTATTCCTAATGTGTTACTTCAAAATTATGCAAGAAAATTAATAATAAAACATTAACTCATTGAATGTTAATTGTATCGTCGTTCCTTTTCGATAAAGAATTAGATGGAAGGATGAAAGAAACTTTACTTCGTGACGAACACTAGTGTTTCAAAGTGTATTCGATAGTTTTTGAATGGTCAAAATGTTACTTTTGAGGAATTAAAAAATTTTGGGGTTTGCTTTTTATCAGGGAACTTCTACAGTTATTTCATCAAGTATCGATACCTATTTATGTTTGTAGATGGGATACATAAGTTTTATTAATATTATCCACCGATGTTAATTATTTAGCTTCAATATTATTACCTGACTTATTTTGAAGAGTGAATCAATCTTTGAACTTTCCAGAGTTACTTTA
>NC_061108.1:109851098-109858598 GCF_015104395.2 Macrobrachium nipponense
CCTCACTTTGCTGAGGATGAACCTGGTGCAGGGTTCGAAAGCTATTATCATTAAACACTTTATATACTTCACATGCGATATTATTGTGGACCTGCAATCATTGTTATCATTTTCGACACTGAAAATTGTGCCCATTATTATTTATTATTATTATTATTATTATTATTCTTATTATTTATTATTATTGATTATTATTATTATTATTATTATTATTATTTATATTTATTATTAATTCTTATTATTAATATTTTTCCTTGGGGGGATACATTGCAACAACTCTGAAGGAAATAAATATAAACGGCTTTGATAACCTGAATTTTGATAGGTATATTTTCTCCACCGTACTACTTAGATTTGTTGACAGATTTCCAACATTATTGTCTCATATTGAGAGTGTGACATTTGTCCGTCTTATAATCGCATATTCTTCTTAACTTTGATTTATATGTCATAGGTGCTAAGGGCAATTCCACTATACGGAATTCATATTCTCTCTCTATTTGAAAGCTAAAAAAAATTGTCAGAACTATGTCAATTTTTTTTTCAAATTGGAAATCTCGAAATACACAAAGCTAAGGAAAAGTGTAACAGCGCATATCTTACACGACTTAATCTTATAGGAGTGCATAAAATGAATCAAACGAATGTGTTATCTTATCATTCATAGAATAAAAGAATTCTTCAACTTGTATGAAAGGGTTTAACAAAGAAAGACAAACCGTAAAACCCTGAATCTTTAAAGACGCTAGTCCACCTTCGTTACGATATACCACATCCTGCATGAAATATCTGATAAATTCTAATCAATTACTGACTTCATCAAGGTACTGCTGCCTGCAGGATTTCAATATCACATTTGACAAACGACGGTTTTCCCCTCAATCAAATTCGCCGAAATCAATTTTCATCTGGCTCCTGATCAACAGATCGTACGACAATAGACCATGATTTCCAGTTGAATGGGTCTGCGCAGAGATTTCTGGAGAGAGGGAATCTGAAATTCTATAAGCAATAAGTTAGGTTGCGTGAATATATTCTCTCTCTCTCTCTCTCTCTCTCTCTCTCTCTCTCTCTCTCTCTCTCTCTCTCTCAAGTTCATAATACTGAAGTAAATCAATAAATACCAATGATACAATAAAGTTAATGCCAGCGGAAAATATATCTTGACTTATTCAGAGTAGTTGATTTGTATTATTATTATTATTATTATTATTATTATTATTTTATTATTATTATTATTATTATTATTATTATTATTATTATTATTATTATTATTATTATTATTATTTATTTATTTTTTTTTTTTTGCTCTATCACAGTCCTCCAATTCGACTGGGTGGTATTTATAGTGTGGGGTTCCGGGTTGCATCCTGCCTCCTTAGGAGTCCATCACTTTTCTTACTGTGTGTGCCGTTTCTAGGATCACACTCTTCTGCATGAGTCCTGGAGCTACTTCAGCCTCTAGTTTTTCTAGATTCCTTTTCAGGGATCTTGGGATCGTGCCTAGTGCTCCTATGATTATGGGTACGATTTCCACTGGCATATCCCATATCCTTCTTATTTCTATTTTCAGATCTTGATACTTATCCATTTTTTCCCTCTCTTTCTCTTCAACTCTGGTGTCCCATGGTATTGCGACATCAATGAGTGATACTTTCTTCTTGACTTTGTCAATCAACGTCACGTCTGGTCTGTTTGCACGTATCACCCTATCCGTTCTGATACCATAGTCCCAAAGGATCTTTGCCTGATCGTTTTCTATCACTCCCTCAGGTTGGTGCTCGTACCACTTATTACTGCAAGGTAGCTGATGTTTCTTGCACAGGCTCCAGTGGAGGGCTTTTGCCACTGAATCATGCCTCTTTTTGTACTGGTTCTGTGCAAGGGCCGGGCATTCGCTTGCTATGTGGTTTATGGTTTCATTTTTCGTATTGCACTTCCTACATATGGGAGAGATGTTATTTCCGTCTATCGTTCTTTGGTCATATCTGGTTCTTAGGGCCTGATCTTGTGCCGCTGTTATCATTCCTTCAGTTTCCTTCTTTAGCTCTACCCTCTGTAGCCATTGTCATGTGTCATCGCTGGCTAGTTCTTTAGTCTGTCTCATGTATTGTCCGTGCATTGGTTTGTTGTGCCAGTCCTCTGTTCTGTCTGTCGTTCTCCTGTCTCTGTATATTTCTGGGTCTTCGTCTACTTTTATTAGTCCTTCTTCCCATGCACTCTTTAGCCACTCGTCTTCACTGGTTTTCAGTGCTCTATTTTCGATGTTGACGCAGTCCTCTACACTCAGTAGTCCTCTCCCTCCTTCCTTTCGTGTTATGTATAGTTTGTCCGTATTTGCTCTTGGGTGTAGTGCTTTGTGTATTGTCATATGTTTCCTGGTTTTCTGATCTATCCTGCGGTGTTCTGCCTTCGTCCATTCCACTATTCCTGCGCTGTATCTGATTACTGGCACTGCCCATGTGTTTATGGCTTTTATCATATTTCCGGCGTTGAGTTTTGACTTGAGTATCGCCTTGAGTCTCTGCATATATTCTTTCCTGATCGTGTCCTTCATCTCTTGGTGTTTTATATCTCCTCCTTCCATTATTCCCAGGTATTTGTATCCTCTCTCATCCATGTGATTGATGTTGCTCCCATCTGGTAGCTTTATCCCTTCAGTTCTCGTTACTTTGCCTTTTTGTATGTTGACTAAGGCGCATTTTTCTATTCCAAACTCTATCCTGATGTCCCCAGATACAATCCTTACAGTCTGGATTAGGGTATCTATTATTATTATTATTACTATTATTATTATTATTATTATTATTATTATTATTATTATTATTATTATTATTATTATTATTATTATTATTATTATTATTATGACGGTGATTTTGAATTTACGTCTCTATCTGAATGTCTTTTTCCCATATGAAATCATGCATGATATGTGCTTTTAAACTAAAAATTAATGATAAAAAAAAAATCGCGAATGTCTACTGTGATAACAGTGGCCCTAGCCGCTATGCCATGGAGGCGGATAAAAATTCATTACGACTCTGTTGTGTATATTCCGGTCAAATTACAGTTCTGTACTCGCAATCTTACTCGTAAAATTTGATTGATAAAATTAAGAACTTTCAATATGACTGTTGGGATCTTCCTGGCATATTTCATAGAGAGGACAATATTGTAAAGTAAAGCAATTCATAACTCAGTAACAGATTAAAGTTTGTAGGAAAAGATATTCGCTTTGATCTAAAAATTTTAACTGGAGTATCATCCCCTCCAGAAAAAAAAACAATTAAAGAAACAATTTAGAACGACTCACAAAAATAAAATTAATCTTTCAGATCTGATGAATTGGAGAAGTTTGTAACTAAATTCCCGTACACGGAATTTTCCGCTTGATTGCTTTCTAATAGGGGTTTCTTCAAACAAGGGAAACAAAATCCCCAAATATTTGAATGAAATTATTTCTTTTACTTTTCAGTTGCTATATATCTCCTAAGTAAAGTCTTGTGACTATTCACACACTACACACACACACACACACACACACACACACACATATATATATATATATATATATATATATATATATATATATATATATATATTATATGTATATGTATATATATATATATATATATATATATATATATATATATATATATATATATACGTGTAAAAAATTCCCCTTCGGTTAAGCATATATGAAAATATATTAATTCCGAGGTAGAGCGAATTAGATATTAAAGGACATTGTAGCTCGATGTTTATATATATATATATATATATATAATATATATATATATATATATATATATATATATATATATATATATATAATATGCTTAAAAAATCCCCGTAGATGCACATGACTTGATGATATGAGCGAATAACACAGGAAAAATAATGGACATTATTACATGATAGTGATACTTATACGAAACTGAGGTCTGATCATACACAGATAGGGAACTCTCATTTTAAGAAACAAATCAAATCCATTCTAAAGGGTATGAACCATTTAATTAAACAGTTTACACCTCAATGCTCATCCTATTTTTTATGGTTTAGTCAAGACACAAAATCAATAACCCTATCAGACCAATCATTAGTTCAGTTGGCTCAGTTGCGTATAATTTATCTACATAGCTTTTAAAAATTCTTACATCTTCGGTAGGAAGCATTTCTGACACGAATGTAAAAAAAAAAACAGCATTGACTTTGTAACCGAATTGAATAGTTTAAATTTGAATTTTGATTTTAATATGGATATTTTTGATGTTGTCTCTTTATTTACAAAAGTGCCTGTAGATGATTTACTTGAATTTTTGAAGGAAGAATTACAAAGTTATGATATGCTTTTAACTGTAGCAAACCTCATTAGTCTTATACGGTTATGTATCAAAACTAGTAAATAATGTTTTAATGGTGAATTAAAAAAAAAAGTTTGGCATGACTATGGGTAATCCCTCACTCCTGTAAGGACAGGAGATAGGGGATTACATCCATAGGCAATCCAAACATGGAATTTTTGGAGGCAAAATTCTTAACAAGAATTTTGCCCCAGAAAGTTAAATGGTTTAGGTACGTGGATGATATTTTCTGTATTTGACCAGTTCAGTAGAATCTTCAGGAATTTCTGATGAAGCCCAATAATTTAGTCCCTTCTATAAAATTTACTGTAGAGGAATAAAGCAATTGTAATTTGAATTTTCTTGATGTGACAATCCATGAAAATTACAGAAATTTCACCTTTTCAGTCTATAGAAAATCAATTAACATCGCCTCTTTTGTTCATTACTACTCCAATCACAATCAAAATGTCAAATTCTCTGATTATTCTGGGATGTTCTTAAGAGCTCTGCGTGTCTGTAGCCCGCAGTTTACTGACTATGAGATTAAAACTATTTATGATATTGCCTTGAAACTTAAATACCCAAAGACTTTTTTAGATATAGCATGGAAAAGAGCTAGTAAATAATTTTATTTAACTAATGACAAACTTAAATTTAATTAACATAACATTCTCAATTACTGTATGATGAAAGGTTTTTAGAAATTCCTAGAATTTCAAAGCTTTTCAACATAAGTATTGTTTTCAGTAATATTAATGTTTAGAGTTTAGTAATAAAGAATTCTCTTAATGATGCTCCTGGCTGCATATATGATATCCCTTGTAAAAATTATAATAACGTATATTACGGACAAACTGGAAAATCCCTTTCACAACGAATCAAACAGCACCGATGTTCAGTGAGAACTGGTCAAATATCAAATGCATTATTCGTTCATATGAGAGATTTAGATCATCCTATTAACTGGAGCCAGTTAAAAGGAATACCATTGAGTATTGTTTCATCAAATCAAATAATGGAAGTGTTCTAAATTTAAGCCTTTGTTTGTTTAAACTCGATGCCTTCATGATTAAGAAAGTTGTAGACAAATACAAGCAACGAAATTAAAATATTCATTTATATAAATGTTTCTGGACTTTGTACGGCTAGGTTTCAGTTTCTCTTATGTTTAAGTCTGTTTTAGTTTGTGACCTTGTGGTCTCAGATTATCCTGGATTATTTCTTTGGTATTTACCTTTTTGACAATTAACCATCAGTTATTTTTGATCTTTTTGTTTACCATGTAACTTTCTTTCAACTGTACGAGTATCTTTTATATGACAATGTCATATAAAAGGACGAAAGCGCTCGGGTACGAATTTCTGCCTATTATTTTTCCTGTGGTATTTGCTTATAACACACACACACAAACACAGACGCACATATATTTACATATATATATATGTATATATATATATATATATATATATATATATATATATATATATATATATATATATATATATACATATATATATATATATATATATATATATATATATATATATATATATATATATATAGTATATATATATATATATATATATATATATATATATATATATATATTATATATATATATATATATATATATATATATTATATATATATACATACATACATACATACATACAGACACAGACACAGACACACACACACACATATATATATATATACTATCTGCAGTATGATCCTCAAACAGCAATTCAGGAATGCCGAAGACACATGGATGTTTTATAAGATTTATTCATAGAGAAACGTTTCGCACATGACTATGTGCATCATCAGTCTGAAAAATGACAAAATAATAACATTAAAAATACTAAAAATACACAGGATTCATTAAAATGACAAATTAAAAACATTAAATGACTAAAAATAAGAAGCAAAGTAAAAACAACTGCTGTTACACCAACCTTCAGGTACAGGGGAAGAAGATAGAATGAGAAAAGAGGGAACAACAACCTCCAAAAGACGACTATGCCAGATATAGTTGAGCAGAGGGAGCAGCCACCGTTTTTAAACGATGGAACGAGTCTTTTAATATATAATGACTCTAAGGTCGTCAGGTAATCTGCATCCTTAGAATATGCTAATATGGAAAAGTGCTGCTTCTTGACCTCAATTTTACAATTGATAGCATGATTTTTTATATTTGAATGTTCTGGTCTGCTCAATCTTTGTCCCGTTCTAAAACTCAACCCTAAGTGACTGTAATAACGCATCTGCAACAACCTCTTCGTTGATCCAATATAAGTACCAGGACATCCTGGTATATATATATATATATATATATATATATATATATAATATATATATATATATATATATATATATATATATATACTATATCTATATATATATAATATATATATATATCTATATATATATATATATATGTATATTATATATATATATATATATATATATATATAGAATAACTTGATCACGAAGTATATAAAACGTGATGCTATGTATAAATAAAGGATTTTTTGCCACGAAGGAAAAAAATAAAAAAGCGAGAAAGCCGAATACTTTTGGTCCTATTCGGACCCTTTACTGAGGCAAACTGATTTTACAAAGAACACCATAGTCAAAAGAAGGCTTAATATACAAACTGACACTACCAGATTAGCCCTTATGGCTAATCTGGTAGTGTCAGTTTGTATATTAAGCCTTCTTTTGACTATGGTGTTCTTTGTAAAATCAGTTTGCCTCAGTAAAGGGTTCGAATAGGACCGAAAGTACTCGGCTATCTCGCTTTTTCATTTTTTTCCTTCGTGGCAAAAAACCAAAAATTTATGTATATATATTTATATATATATATATATATATATATATATATATATATATATATATATATATATATATATATATGTCTATGTGTGTGTATGTGTAAAATGCGTTTGGGATCTAATTCCGGCTAAATTGTGCTTATATATTTACTTCTTTTAGAACACAGTTTTGAAGGTTAGGGTAAACTTACTTATTGGACTTACGTAATTGATCTTTGCTACCATAACACTAACTGACAGTTGGTAAGATATTAAGAAACTTTTTCTTCGGTATTTTAAAAATCATTCTCTCCACAAAATAAATCAACGTCTATTCT
>NC_061108.1:109863598-109866098 GCF_015104395.2 Macrobrachium nipponense
CTCTCTCTCTCTCTGAAAAAATTCAAGGCTCTAACATTCTATTGATCAAACATAATAAGAAAATTAGCAATAACTTTATTCACATTTTCACACCGTTGAAAATATAATAATATATGTAAAGTTAAGAATCCTCATCACAATTTATTTGGTTCAGGCTCTTAAAATGTCAATAATTAATTCCCTCATTTAATTCAGGTACTTATAATTCCAATATGTCGGCTATGATAAATTTTATAGCCTGAATCAACCCTTGACATTTAGTGACAGTTTTTCAAAACAAAAAATGATAAGCAAGAAAATTTAGTTTCTTGGCCTTATTATACAGAAACTACCGACTTTTCTAAAGCGAAAGAAACCCCTTATAAAAGGTTACTCTTTAATAATTATGAAATACATTTATCATACATAACTGAAATTCATTGGTGACATAATTTTCTTACCGAGATTACACATGTAACTGTTGAAGTTCTGAATTCTCTACTCAACTGCCATACCAGTATACTTCTTATTTCCAATAACGTTCTTTAGACCTTGAGAATTAGAACATTATTTACGTTTAAATGTGTTTAATACTGTTGTCTAATGACTCTGATCTTGCGAATGTATTCTCTTTTGTTTATGTATTATAGAACCTGTGGATGAAGTATTGCAAGGAATAAATTAATTAGACAGAAAATTTTATGCAGTAAAAAGGTATTCTTGCGTAAATATGGAATATGCGCCCTATGCCGGGGATTGATAGATGTGTATTTATGTATATAATAATAAGTCAATTGATATTTTTTATAGTGGACTTTTGAAGCGAAATTGCCCAACTATTTTCGTTAAAAAATTCACGTGCATCAGTATAAATTATTATTTAACACTACACTAAAAGCCATTTGCTTGATTGTTATTATTATATTATTATTATTAAAGGGTTTTGACAACAACACGTAAGGAACAAACAACTTTAGAAAAAAAATCGAAAGTGGATATATAAATGAAAAGAAATAAACTGCAAATTTCTTGCAATTTTCCCTAGATATTCATTTGCGGAGATGCTTCGCATCATTTGTACCCTGTCATACTAAGACCTTTCTGCCAAAATGCATCAGTCACTTTCCCCAGTCTGGTGACCTTTAAATTATAGGGAGAGAGAGAGAGAGAGAGAGAGAGAGAGAGAGAGAGAGAGCTTAGGATACAGTCGTTTTAAATTTAGAGAGAGAGAGAGAAAGCACAACTTCCCCAGTGTAAGAATTCTTCATTTCATGAAAGCCAATACTTTTCTCAAGCCATGAAAATAACTTTTATTACTGAAAGCTAAATAGGACACATTCATGACAGTTATCTAATTACAGATAAGTTGATGGCTTTTACGTCTCCAGTCAAGAAGTAACAATTCCAATTGACGTAATCTGTTCTCACTGCTTATGTTTTCAAATATGAATCCTTCGTACTGAAATAAGTTTCGCATAAAAATTTGTTTGTAAGTACTGTAGTTATAAAAATCCTTTATACAACTGTATTTCATTTAAAACATATTATCTATATTTATTGCGTTAGCATGCTATGTAAAGTTACAAAATTCATTTTTGCCCCCACAATTGTAATTTCATTAAAGAACTAATATTTTGTGCATTTTCTTCCAAGAAGAAATTCATGGTTTCATTTTCTCCTCTTATTCACATCCCATAATTTGCGCTTCAATTGACACATCTCCCCTTGAAACAAGCTACGTATTTTCAGTTCCTAAATCTTAAACTCACTATTCATATCCATGAGAAAAATTATGGGGAAGAGCTTTTGTACAGAACAACGTTGATGCTGATGAAATAAATATGCGCCGTGTATTGGTAAAACAGTACAATGTTCCAGTATAATTTGTAAGAATGCAAAACATGCCAACTGGTGATAGCACCAAGGAACTTGCCGGTAGTGCCTGTTCGATACCCGACAGCAACTAGTTCAAATTTGTTTGACTTCAGTGTCTTTCAGTCCCCGTCCTGACTTGTTTCGGAAGTTCGACATTGTAAGGACAGTATCGAATTTCTCGTGGCTCGCTCCTCTCACTTCAGGATCATCTCTCTCTCTCTCTCTCTCTCTCTCTCTCTCTCTCTCTCTCTCTCTCTCTCTCTCTCACACACACACATATATATATATATATATATATATATATATTATATAAATATATATATATATATATATATATATATATATTATATATATACGCACATACACACACACTACACACGCAAACACACAACACACACACCAGACACAGACACACACACACATACATCTATATATATATATATATATATATATATATAATAGTATATATATATATATATATATATATATACATACATGTGCTATGAATATTCTGGAGTGTAATCTAAATATTTTGCAGGATTGAGTTTCCCAAACTATAGTACTGATCGTCACATTAAACAAGTTGGAAAGTTAACGTGTGGGTCGTTAACATGACATAACGACGTGTTAAGCTCTCTTCCTGCTT
>NC_061108.1:109871098-109881098 GCF_015104395.2 Macrobrachium nipponense
TCGTCTCGTGTGTAAGTGGGAGTTGCCTGTGTATTACCTGAGCATTAGTTTTCCAAAAATAACTACACTGCGCTCTCTCTCTCTCTCTCTCTCTCTCTCTCTTTCTCTCTCTCATTCAGACTTCAACCTCGGTCCTTCCCTCACAATTATCGTTTTGTATAAAGTATGTTATATTTTTACCCTTTTTTTGTATTCCATTTAACATTTTTTTTTTTGTTTTTTTTTTCCTGAAGAAAAAAAATCCCACATACGTTCGACACTTTCGAAAGCCGTATTTACACTAAACCGTTTGTTGTTGATTCATGAATAATATATATAATTTTCATGTAATTGAAGCATGAATAACAAAGATATCTGAATGAATTCAACAGGAAGAAAAATGAAAATCTCTTTTTCCAGTCAAACGTAAGCTGGACTTCTATTCGTGTTCTTTTCGTCTCGTGTGTAAGTGGGAGTTGCCTGTGTATTACCTGAGCATTAGTTTTCCAAAAATAACTACACTGCGCTCTCTCTCTCTCTCTCTCTCTCTCTCTCTCTCTCTTTCTCTCTCTCATTCAGACTTCAACCTCGGTCCTTCCCTCACAATTATCGTTTTGTATAAAGTATGTTATATTTTTACCCCTTTTTTTGTATTCCATTTAACATGTTTTTTTTTCTGAGAGAAAATCCCACATACGTTCGACACTTTCGAAAGCCGTATTTACACTAAACCGTTTGTTGTTGATTCATGAATAATATATATAATTTTCATGTAATTGAAGCATGAATAACAAAGATATCTGAATGAATTCAACAGGAAGAAAAATGAAAATCTCTTTTTCCAGTCAAACGTAAGCTGGACTTCTATTCGTGTTCTTTTCGTCTCGTGTGTATTCGTGTTCTTTTCGTCTCGTGTGTATGTGGGAGTTGCCTGTGTATTACCTGAGCATTTGTTTGCCAAAAATAACTACACTGCGCTCTCTCTCTCTCTCTCTCTCTCTCTCTCTCTCTCTCTCGTCCTCTCATTCATACTCAACCTCGTCTTCCCTCACAATTATCGTTTTGTATAAAGTATGTTATATTTTTACCCTTTTTTTGTATTCCATTTAACATGTTTTTTTTTCTGAGAGAAAATCCCACATACGTTCGACACTTTCGAATGCCGTATTTACACTAAACCGTTTGTTGTTGATTCATGAATAATATATATAATTTTCCTGTAATTGAAGCATGAATAACACAGATATCAACGGTAAAGGAATAAAATTATTATCTGTATTTATACTGTCATTTGAACAATCGTTACCATGCTGTGATTTAGGCCACCATCTTAAAATAATCAATACTCATCAACAGAATTCGTTAAGACATTTCAAATAAACAAAGAGCATTGGAAGCCAGTTTATTTCATTTGCATATTAGTATTTTGAACCACTTTAATATGTGGAGGTCCCTAATTAACCTTTTAATTATTTAAGGAGTTTCCTTACTTCTTATGCACTATATCATTTAGCATGAGACTGCTGTACTTAACGCATGCAACAAAAATAGATATTAAAAAGTACTTGGCGCATGCAACAAAAAGAAATAAATTCAAAATTTAAATAAACAAAACCGATATAAACAGAGGTTGAATTGGTATTAGTAAGTATTGACTGCTCTGACAGGAAACTCATCTAGCCTATAGAAATATACTAGGAAAATTTCACTCATAATTAGAAGAGCGAGGTCAGGGAAAAGGCTAATTGTATTTGTTTTAAATTTGCTTCTTTTTCGTATCGGTTACGTACACGTGTCTCCGGCCATAAAACCCGAGGCGTTTAATCCTGTTTGAAATACAAAAAGGAAAATGTCTAGGAACCTTTCCCTTTTTTTTTTTTTTTTAACTAGAATGCGTTATTTTTATAAATGAACAGGCAGTTATTTTCGAATTTTTCTAAACTGGGAGAGATTAAATAAGATGCCTTACTTCTAGGTTCTTCTTCAGAAAGAGGTGCGCATTGCTTTTTTTCTTTATTTGTATGTCTACGTTGAGGATGCGTATGCATGTTCGTGTTAATGTATATTTAAAAAATACCCACATATGCACAATGACAAAAACTGACATATGAATGTACCCCTGGAAGTTTTGCGTTCTTCTCCTGAAGCCTATATATATATATATATATATATATATATATATTACTATATATATATATCTATATATATATATATATATATATATATATACATCATACATCATACATACATACATACATACATACATACATCATACATACATATATATATATATATATATATATATATATATATATATATATATATATAACTTATAATTGTATCCAGTAAAGATTAAAACCGTGATTTTTTTAAATCCTCTTCTCAAATATTACAAGTACATGGCTACTTTAGTTTTTCTTCATATCATAGTAAACCCCTGCAATTACTGCTGTTACAACTGTTGTTCGAGTTAAGTTCAGTTCCAATAGCATGTAGTTCCTTATACGCTGTGTTGCCTTATTTATGCTGAGCTATATCTCACGTGACCGTCGAACTCAGCATATCTTATCTACAACTGATTTTACCAATTGTTTTCATTGCGTTTTCTCTCTCTCTCTCTCTCTCTCTCTCTCACACACACTCTCTCTCTCTCTCTCTCTCTCTCTCTATCAAAAATATTCGAAATAAATAGATTTACGCTCAGTGTAGCATTAGGCAAGGAAAACACTTCCAGGAAACAGCGCGAAAACCAGCCCTTTATGGAAACACATCTTTTGCGAAAAGGACGCCGAGAACTTCACTAAGACCCAGTTACAGCCGGGCAGTAAAGAAGCGAAAGGATATAAAAAGAAACATAAAAATGGAGATAAAAGGAAGTGGAGAGAACGTTACTTGCGAGCTGATATTCGAGTCACCTTTCGAATCGAGAGGTCGAAGGACTCCCAAAAATCGAATGCCTCGACATTAAGGGACTAATGTAAGTGAAACAAATACTTAAAAATAGCTATAAGAATCTATATGTCCATCTATACAAACTAAATACATGTGTCAAAGCAAAATTTAACAATAATATTTGTATAACTTAATAAAAGTATATATTTCAACAAACATCTTGCACCCTGAAGAACATAAAATGAGTGTAATAGTACCCCATTAGAAAATAGTTTCCATGATTATTTATTTTACCAAAAAAATTAAATAAATAATTAAATAAAAAAAAATAAAGTCCAAACAGAATTATAAAGCATTATTAAAGAATCTGACTGAAATCATTAATAAATATGCTTTCGATCCTTTAAATAACAATAAATCATTCATAAATTATTTCGCAAGGCCAATTTGGTCCAAGCTTATCAATAACAACAATGTAGTTGTAGTGTCTCGTCAGTACATCTCACCTCAGAGATGTACTGAATCAGAGAAGGAATATATTTTTAATATCAAAATATGATATATTTTTCCAGATATAGGAATCTACCCTGATAATGAAAACAGTATACGCCTACAGATTAATAAAGAAAAATGTTCATTTTTTGTGTGGTGTATAAACTTGTTACTGCAGAATAATCATCAATTCCTGTACCTATCTATACAGCCACGAACCACTCCTCGTAAAGTTAATATTCAGTAAAGGCATAGTTTACAGAATTATCTATCGATTTACTGTGACTCATTAACCCTACAATTGCTGCAGAATTAAATACGTTTTCTTACTACAGACGTTCAGTGAATATTATTTTTCTCTTCATTTATACCAACTTCAAGTTCAATATCCTTTATTTTATTTCAGTTCCTTCTTTTCCAAATCAAAATGATTTTATTCCACTTCTTCCATTGATTTTACTGTCCTTGACATTCACTATTACAATAATTTATGCACTGGATAGACAGTGATGGATAATCTTTCATTAACTTAGAAAGTTCGTGGAACTGGTTTTTTCTAGGTGTACATAATTCTGATATTTTGGGAAAATCGTTTAGAATCAACGAATTATTTCCGAATTTCGTAAAACATGTGGAACCGAGAAAAAACTTTTGGCTATATGTAATACATAAAAGAGGGATTTGTTAGGACAATATGTTTTAAATGCCGTTGTAAGGTGATGTGCTGTGACTTTCTTAGAATGTAGAAGTCATCAATTTAGTTTCTCCTTGGAGACAGTGCTAGAGGTGACCAGTATGGGAATGCTGATGTGTCTTTGTGGGTGGCGTGTTGTCAAAGTTGCTGTCTTATCAGATCAGTGCCATGTCGCTATGCACGAGCGGGTCGCAGAGATGACTTATGAAACTAGTTCTGGGCAGTTCCTGGGTGTGGAAAATGTGTGTGAGTTAGTACATGTGTGCGAGCTTTTCCCTACATATGAGAATGTAGGATTACCATGGTGATAGTTCCTTATAGAGAGGCGAGAAGCCAAGATGGCTTCTGTAAAGTTTCTTTTAAGAGAAGTGTTGTGAATACTGTGTTGTATGGGTAAGCATACGTATTTTGGCCAAAGATGTGGCTGGATTGTATTTGAATATTTATTTCAAAGATGTTCTTTTTCATATGATCTTTTGATTTTAATCTTGTGCTTATCGTGGTGTCTCCTGTCTTCTAACAGGCGGTTCTGGAGAAAGGGTAACTGATCTGGAGAAAGGGGAACTGACTTAATTGATATGGAAACTTAAATAATGTGTCATGGTGTTACTATGGACTGTTGTGACTTTTCCAGTTTCATGACTAGAATGATGTTGGTTATTTTGGGGAATATGGAATGGGCTATCTGAGTTGAATCATTCATTCAATCTTTTTTTTAGGAACCTAGGTTTATTTAACTAATGCTTTGTTCTTAAATAAATGTTATTTTTCTAAGTTCACGAGTCAGTTTTGATTGCCTTAGATAATGGAGGGGGGAGATGTGTTATCGAGAGAGAGAGAGAGAGAGAGAGAGAGAGAGAGAGAGAGAGAGAGAGAGCGCCCGGCTGTTGCCAGTTGTCTTAGACGTATGATCCATTGCTACCTTTTAAAATAGTAGAACCGAGATCTAGAATCTCAGTTATAGTGGTGGCAGCGGTTTTTGAACCGTGTTATGCCTTTTGTGAGAATACTAGCAGCTTAAAAAGGCAGTTTTCAGAGAGTTTGGTTGTGAAACTGTGTTAGGTTTTCAATTAATAGGTGACAGGGGATAAGAATTTTTCATCCGTCGTTCTGGTACTTGGAGGGAAATATTCAATTAGCGTTAGCATTTTGACCCCATGAGGTGCATTCGAAAGTCTCTGTCGCTCAGTTGATTTCTGTGAGTGTGTTTGCCGTTCGAGTATCGAGTCATTCTTACACACGCGGGTATGTCTGTTTTCGCGTGTTTATACATACACGCACACGAATCATCAATCTTGTATTCTCTCATTGACGACATGAGTGATACTTTTCTTTTTTTGCCTTTCTGTATGAATCATTTTTGGAGTTAAAGAATCAGTTCAGATTACCATATTTTCCAATAGGAGCAGAACGTGATGATTTTTTTTTTTTGGCACATGTTTAGAGGCGACGCATTTATCCTTTTTTTTTAATACATATGTATGCATATGAAGGTTTTTCATACATGCAACTCAGTTCTCGAGCTGTTTGGAGACAGCGCTCGCTCATGCATACACACTCGGCGTATTTTTTTGAATAGCCAGCAAAGGGAGACTAGTGTCTTCCACGGGGTAGTGCCAACGGGATGGTGAACTACTTCTTATTTTCTTTGTGCCCGGGTAAAGGAGGTAAGTTTGGCCTTGAAAGGAAAGTTCATTGCTATGCTCTTGAGTCCTTGACGACATAGTTCAATGCCACATCAGCTGATAGCCACTGAGGGATGATGTGACATGCCCAATAGGTTTTCTTTTAGAACGATTTTTTTTTCTTTAGCGTAAAGAGAAAATGCATATGAATGTGCCTGGTGATGCTAACTGGTGATGATACTGGAGTTATGGGGGATGATACTGGAGTTATGGGGGAATGGCAAAATTAAAGCCCTTACTGGTGATACGGGAGATATTCTATGGAGATATAGTACGGAGAATTATTACGGGGAATTGCTTACGGGAGAATTATTTACATAGAATTATTTACGGGGAGATATTTGAGTATAATTATTATGGGAGATATTTATGGGGATTATATTGGAGTTCATGGTAATAACAATTTTGATGAATGTGCCAATGATTTATGGGTGGTGATAACAATTTTGGTGAATTTGGTGAGTTTGGTGAATTTGGCGAATTTGGAGATACTGGTGATACTGGTGATACTGATATTGGTGTTATTTCTGATACTAACATGGAATATGGGAGGTACTAACCACAGATATAATGGTGTTTTATCGGAGGATATTGTGTTAATGCCCATTTCAAGAATATGGTAAAAGTCATATTGAGAATACCTTCCGGTCTTCTTTGCCCAGGTTTTTTTTTTTTTCTTTGGTTTTCTGTGATAGCTCTTGAGTTTCTTCTTTCTTTATGGGTTCAGCAGATAATTGCTTGAAGTCTACATGAGTCACAGATGTTACAGGTGTCACGGGAATAGTCAACAGTGCCATTGATTTTTCTTTTCCCCTTTTGGATGTTAGCCGTCGCTGACGTAAGTTTTTTTTATCATGGGCGAATTTGAACTTATTTTTCTCTCCGAACAGTTTGTGTAGATTTTTTTATATCTCAGTTCGTGACTTTGCATCATTGTTCGGGAATGTGTTTATAATTTCAGCAGGTTGATGCTGCAGAGAGATTTAGGGGAGAATTTTTTTTGCCTATTTTGAATGTCTACATGATGGCACTACATTTGTTTTCTGGATATTTGTGTTCCAGAAATTGTTGGTCTCTTGCACAATTGTGTTTGTAGCAAATTTGCCAGAGATAGGAAACTTGATTAAGTTTACTGGTGACCTGTGCCGGAGTAAATATGGGGAAGTCCTTGCTTAGACACTTTGGATTTGGAGTTTTGTTGTAATGAGTTATGGCACACTAATGATTGTTTTTTAATATTTCCTGGGCAATTTTATTTGCCAAGATTTTGCCATTTTCAGCAGGTATGCTAAACAGAGTTTATAGTTTTTTACTGTAACATTGAGCTCTTTAGAGATGCTTTTCGAGGTTATTTTACTGGAGAATTGGAGATATAATATTTTGGCTATTTTATATTTTATTTTGTTGGGGATAATCCAGAGTTTAGGCCTATGGTGGAAAGAGCTATGTTTAGTTCAATTATTTTTGCTGTTATTTTTGTGCAAATGGAAACCCTTGTGAGAGGAGATATGTGGCAACATTTTTGAGTTTGTCAGCTACATGCTTTGAGTTCATTTTTTGGGGACAGAGTTTCCTTTTTTGATTACCCTGCTTGGAGATATAATGATTTTTTGGATACTTGATTTTATTCCACATGTGGTTATTGGTGAAATAGAGGGGAATATGGTGATGTGCGGTTATTAGCGAAATGGAGGGGAATATTTTTATCACCAGAGTGGTTTTATTATCAATATGGTGTTATGTGGGTGGTTATAATTTTTGGTGGTGATATGGGGTTTTACAAGCCAAAGAGGGGGTTTTGTGGTTTTTTTGGTGTGGTGGCTAATGGAGGCGAGTGGCATTACTGCATTGTGGTTTTATGGAGATGTTGCATTTTTTATATTCACCAGTGATTATTTTGGCAGCATATAATTGTAGTTTATATCCCGAATAGGTGATAATTTGTTTTATATACATGGGGCAGTATCATGGGGGAGTTATGTCTTTTAAGACAGGTTTTGAGCACCTTGGTGATATCCTGGAGATAATTTTGTGAATTGTGATTATGTAATGTCAGTATAGAATATCTGGGCTTTTTGGAGAATAATGTTTTCTAAAGTTGCAATTTTACTAGATAAATCTATACTGCCATTCAAGCACCTGATGTGGTCACAGGTGGATTTTTGCTGATAATGCTGTGATGAGTCCGGTTGCTGACTTTTTTCCTTCGGTGTTGATTACTCAGAGTTTTGCACTATTCTTGGAGATGTTGACTATAGCCTTTCACGGATATGTATCTGTGTAAGGGGGTTGTTTCCGGTCGTTTCTGGCTGATGTGATATGTTGTGTTAGCAAATTCTGTAACGATACATATTGCTTTTATGAGGGAAAAGTTGGATTAAGTATATTGTATATATTACGTGCTTTATAATGGGAAAGTTCACTTATTATTGTTGTTATTATTTTTTTTCTTTTCCTACGAGATTTGTCGTAATTGGGGTTGAGCTTACATGGCATATTTATTTTAGACAGGGATATAATTTATCGGGGTATGTGAATTAGATGGAAGGGTGTTTGGCATTATATTTCATGGGGGTTAATTATATAAACAGTAAAAGGGTTTTTGCTGTTGGACAGTAAAAGAGGTCTTACTGATTTTGTGGGTTACTGTAATATCAGAGCTTGAGAGAGCTTTTTTGGTGATAATTTGGGGGTGGTTTTGTTACTCTTTTTTTTGGGCTCATTTTCTTTTTTTTTTTTTACTTGTGAGAATTGGTGTGTTTAAAATGTGATGACAGAAGTCCGTAGAGTTTTTGTGAGTTCTGGGTGGTGTGTGCAATGCATATATGGGGGTTGGCAAGCCTTTTTTTTTTGTATTATTGGAGAATTACATTGGAGAATTTAATATTTTCTTTACGGGGTTATAATAGTGATTTGTGATTTAGCGATCTTATGAAGTTCCTTCACGAGTTGTAATTAGAAATGAGTTCAGTGGTTATATTAGTGTCATTATTTGACAGATGTATGTGTAGGGTTAATTCTTCTTTAATTGACCAATGACATGACTGACATACTGAACACCATAAACATCGTTCCCCTACGCCCAGCAAGACGTCCATCAACTACTGTGGAGATGTATGTTGCTGATGTTCCCACATGAGAGAGTTTATGCGAGTCTATGGGGTTTTACGTCGCTTTTGGACTACAGAAATCGTCAGTTGTCTTTCACGGGGAGACGTTTTGCCTTTATACAGCGTGTTTCACGTGCCTGTGCAGCTGCAGACCAATCACATGCACGGGAGCGTGAGAAAGTTCAAGATGAGGAGAATTTTCTACAATCAACTGTAATTATGGCCCATATGCAGGCTGTTGAAAATAATGTATGATAGACTTTGTACTGCCAGAGACGTGCAGTTATTTTTATTTGGTGTTTAATGAGCCGACCAATGTGTTTTTTTGTGTGTATAAGCTGTTTTATGTGAGCTATGGCTAGGCAGGTGCTAGCATTCTGGGTGGCCGAGCATCTGTTACATAAAAGAGGGATTTGTTAGGACAATATGTTTTAAATGCCGTTGTAAGGTGATGTGCTGTGACTTTCTTAGAAATTAGAAGTCATCGATTTAGTTTCTCCTCGGAGACAGTGTTAGAAGGGACAAGTTTGGGAATGCTGATGTGTCTTTTTGGTCGGCGTGTTGCTGTCTTAGCAGATCAGTGCCATGTCGCTACGCATGGGCGGGTCACAGAGGTGACTTATGAAACTGGTTCTGGGCAGTTCCTGGGTGTGAACAATGTGTGTGAGTTTGTACGTGTGTGCAAGATTTCCCTACATATGAGAATGTAGGATTACCATTGTGATAGATCCTTACAGAAAGGCAAGAAGCCAAGATGGCTTCTGCAAAGTATCTTTTAAGAGAAGTGTTGTGAATACTGTGTTGAATGGGTAAGCATACATATTTTGGCCAAAGATGTGGCTGGATTGTATTTGAATATTTATTTCAAAGATGTTCTATTTCATATGATATTTTGATTTTAATCTTGTGCTTATCGAGGTGTCTCCTGTCTTCTAACAGGCGGTTCTGGAGAAAGGGGAACTGTTCTGGAGAAAGGGGAACTGATCTGGAAAAAGGGGAACTGATCTGGAAAAAGGGGAACTGATCTGGAGAAAGGGGAACTGACTTAATTGATATGGAAACTTAAATAATGTGTCATGGTGTTACTATGGACTGTTGTGACTTTTCCAGTTTCATGACTAAAATGATGTTGGTTATTTTGGGGAATA
>NC_061108.1:109901098-109908598 GCF_015104395.2 Macrobrachium nipponense
CATTCCTTCAGTTTCCTTCTTTAGCTCTCCCCTCTGTAGCCATTGCCATGTGTCATCGCTGGCTAGTTCTTTAGTCTGTCTCATGTATTGTCCGTGCATTGGTTTGTTGTGCCAGTCCTCTTTTCTGTCTGTCATTCTCCTGTCTCTGTATATTTCTGGGTCTTCGTCTACTTTTATTAGTCCTTCTTCCCATGCACTCTTTAGCCACTCGTCTTCACTGGTTTTCAGATATTGCCCCAGTGCTCTGTTCTCGGTGTTGATGCAGTCCTCTATACTTAGTAGTCCTCTCCCTCCTTCCTTTCGTGTTATGTATAGTCTGTCCGTATTTGCTCTTGGGTGTAGTGCTTTGTGTATTGTCATATGTTTCCTGATTTTCTGATCTATGGTGCGGAGTTCTGCCTTCGTCCATTCCACTATTCCTGCGCTGTATCTGATTACTGGCACTGCCCATATGTTTATGGCTTTTATCATATTTCCGGCGTTGAGTTTTGACTTGAGTATCGCCTTGTGTCTCTGCATATATTCTTTCCTGATTGTGTCCTTCATCTCTTGGTGTTCTATATCCCCTCCTTTCCATTATTCCCAGGTATTTGCATCCAGTCTCATCTATGTGTTTGATGTTCCTCCCATTTGGTAGCTTTATCCCTTCAGTTCTCGTTACTTTGCCTTTTTGTATGTTGACTAAGGCGCATTTTTCTATTCCAAACTCCATCCTGATGTCCCCAGATGCAATCCTTACAGTCTGGATTAGGGTATCTATTTCCTTGATGCTCTTACCATACAGCTTGATGTCGTCCATGAACATCAGATGGTTGATTCTGTTGCCTCTTTTCTTATTATTATTATTATTATTATTATTATTATTATTATTATTATTATTATTATTATTATTATTATTATTATTTATTATTATTATTATTATTATTATTATTATTATTATTATTATTATTATTTCAGTAATGTTCTCTCCTCGACAAGGAAATTATAAAATTATCGTAATATTATAAAACATAGCCCGTCCCTGTATACAGCCCTTATTAATTCCAGCATGAAAAATTCGTTAGGAGCACTACTAAAATATAATTAACTTTAAAATCACTGTTAACTCTACAATGAGCGAAGTTCCTAAACCAATGAATTATTGTGTTAATAAACTATAGACTCATTATCATAATTCTATACAGTTTGTTTTTGCGTTATTTTATTAAGTCTCTGGAAATTCCTCCACCATTTTTAGTCATGATATACAATTATTTAAATCCCCGAAAATCATCAGTTTCGTTTTATTGTAATTTATGATAATTAGATAATTACTCGATTAGCACATTTTGATTTTTTTAACCGTTTGTTGTTGTTATTAGTGGTAACCTTTTGCGAATTGATAATGAAAAATCGTAGCAATTCTTATTTGTAGATTTAAATTCGAACACTAGCAATGAATCCACTTTGGTGTTTATGTTACTTTCAGTATAAGAATGGGACTGCATAAATGTGACAGTATTATGCAAAATATTTATCAATATTTCTGTGTCTTTATGTTTACAATAATAATGACCGTGAATCTGTTAACGAAGAGCAAATATATGTGTTTTTACCATTTTTATATTTACCCTTAATTATTTGTAATTAAGAAATAGTACCAATGTACAGACTGGCGATCGTATAAGAGAAATTGTTAAATTAATAAAAAAAAAAACATGAAAATGTCAAATATATCCATGGTTACAATAAGTTATCTAACCTTAGTTTTGGATTTCATAGTAATTATATATAATTTTGTTAGCCATGCCAAATAATTGCAGAGAAAAATTACACAAAATTTTAATTATTATCATAGCATATATAAATTACTAATTATATATCAAGTAGTATCTTCAGTTAAGTCCTTTGGTATCATTACGGGAAACAAAGTAAATAAAACGAATATGACCCAGACCAAAGAAAGGATCTACAACTTTAAATACGTTAATATATTTTGCCTCCTAGTTTTTTTTTTACTTTATAATATATAAAGCTAAAAGTACAAAAATTTAATGTACATGAGTATATGCAGTAAATAATTTTTTACTTTATTTTCACTCGCGTAGTCTAAGATGACCCCTATTAGAGAGAAAGCAAATTTTAGGGTATTATTTATGTTAATTCGCAGAAAAGTAAATACCGAAAAAAATGGAAATAGATGTAGTTTGGCGAATCCCAAAATAGAAGATATTAAGGATTTATAAGCCGGAAAGAATTTAAATAAATAAATTTTCTCCCTAGAGAATTTCTTATATGCATTGACTAATAACATTATCCGGAAAACATCTCCATAATGAAGACGTAAAGGACCATTATATGTTAACAGTATAGTCCAAAGAGTCGATAAGAATTTTAATAATTCATAAAAGTTCCTAAATATTCCATGGTGACTATAAATAATAAAGTAAAATGTTCTTCACCCGTCCAAACTGTATTTGTCGGTGATATCTTTCCTTCTCAATTATTAACAGCTTTCGATGTCTTGTTGTAACAGGGCTCTTAGGAAACCCCATAAAAGTGTCGGTAAGATTCTGGTTAGATGAATAATGGAGAATACCTTTGCCAACCAAAGTGCTAGCAATATGTCTGTTTTGGGAATATGTATGTCTGTGATATTCTATTTTATATTTTACCTTTATGAAACCTTCCTTTTTTATATTTACTGTTTACAATACTATCCAGTTAAACAGTTTGTGGAGTATCATTTGCAATTGTGTTTTAATTGTAGAGTAAGAATTGCTGACAATTTGGTAATTATTTATGAATCAATGACTGTTATTGAGGATTACCAATTTAAGTAACCCCTTAGCAATAAATTTGCTGTTATCGTTATTTTACGGCCAATATTCATATTCAACATTTTTGTGGGAATACTACTTATTTGGTAAGGAATGCAGGGCGGAAAGTTAAAAAACATGCTTTCAGTGAACGAAATCTTTGAATGTGTGAATAAATACTTGACTGTACTATTACAATCGTCAAAAAGTCACAAAGATATAGCGCTTCGTTGAATAATAATAATAATAATAATAATAATAATAATAATAATAATAATAATAATAATAATAATAATAATAATAATAATAATAATATACTTCTAAACAGCTTAAAGGGTTGCAACGGCTAATTACTGCCAAAGCCAATTAATGCTAACCAAGCACCGAGGTCATCACCCAGAACTTGAAATTCAGAGTCAAGGACAATCATCGACAATTTCCGCATCATCGCCATCGCTGTCGAATTCCTAAGTGCCGATCTCGACCAGATAATCTTCACTGTGGCAAGGAATTATGTCTATATTGCGTTAGTTAGATAAAAAAAAAAGTCTACTGAACTACTCACCACACAGTGTTGAAAGAAATATGAATTAGTCATCACATATAAATACCTGTGTCATCATAATTTCTAACATTACTTGAATACTATCGCATAGATTTCCGTTATTAAGATTAAATTGACAAAAAAAGGAAGAAAGTATTCAAAGCAAGAAAACCTCAGGATATAAGTAACACTTTTTAATTCAATTGGATACAAAGAAATCGCTCTAAAAATATATACGGAATTGAAATTTTTTTTTTTTTTTTTTTTTTTTTTTTTTTTCACTGTAAGGCCGGTGGGTGGTAATTTTCAGACCAAAAATCTGTAAACTTCCGACAATCTGGTAAAATTTCTCACAAAATGATCAATGTATATTTCTTTAAGTTCCCTCTTCAACAATTCATTATTATCACATCAAATTGATGACCCACAGTTTTCTTCAATCAGGCTGTGGATTTATAAATTGCCAAAAGCGCCTTTGGTCCTGAGGTCGCAGAGCATCATAAGAGATTTCAGGCAATCTGTTTGCGGTAAGACTTGAGGCTGATGCACCAAACTTCGTGTTGCCTGAAGCATGGGTGGCATGGAGGCTTGAATTTGATGATTATAAGTGCTTTAGAATCTCTCTCTCTCTCTCTCTCTCTCTCTCTCTCTATCTCTCTCTCTCTCTCTTAGTTATATCAGTTTATTTAAATCTTTATTCATTTATCTACTTGTTCATTTATTGCGCAACGCAAAGCTGAGAGGAATGACAGTATCAACTGGAATGATGATGGAAACTTGGTACGCTCAGATTATTCTGTTAGATAACTGATCAAAGGTGACGCTGATTGACAAATAGTAAAGTCAATCTAATTTAGTATAATCCTCTCACGAAAACAATCAAAACAAAACAAAAAGAAACCAAAAAACACAGGTTTGTCAGAAAGAAAAAAAAAATACGGAAAACAAAAAACTGAGCAGTGACATAACCCATATTGTTTTTTTTCCTCAGGCTTTCCTCTCCTACTCCGCCTAATAAAAATGTAGTCGATGTATCACCCCTCGAGGATTCCCTTCGGCCAATATCGTTGACTTCGACCATCCCCATAAATCTCTGAGCAGTGGGCAGACATTTGGAGACTTTATCTACGACACTCTCTCCTTAGACAAGAATGGTGACTAAAAGGAAGAAATGTACGGTAGCTAGCACGCCTTTCATCCTAAAGTGTTTCAAATGGAAATTATTGAAAAGTTTCTGAAAATATTTCATGATAATTTCGCCTAAATTAATAAATTTTCAATATCACTTAATTTGTAATTAGCTTAACATTATGGATAGCGATTTTACTTTACTTCTAATTGCGTTCAGTATATAATACAGCCGTACGTTTTTATATTACCGAAGACTCATAATTCAGTATGAAGTCCTTTAAATTAATTGAATTTAAACAGAAAACACTTTCAAGGCACAAAAGTAATGAATTAGTAAACATTCTACAGATGATCATCTGAACATCTGATTACAATTATGAAGTAAGTATCTAAACGTCTTGAAAACAGATTTCACTCTTATTTTCGTACCCAACTTTTAGAAATATTAATTCAACCGGTACTGGCTATTTCAGAGATGATTTGGAGAGCGATTCAGTGGCACAAAAACGCATCACATACTAGATATAACTCCATGCTTTTATCTGCTGAGAGAGGTCATCAGCGAAAATGTTAGTAGAAACTCGGATATATCGTAAGTACACACTGGCATGTAATACACTGTACTTTAAATTTTAAGTATTTAAACTCTTACAACTTTGGTTTTTTTACATATATATGACAGGTATACTTTATATACATAGTTAATTACATCCTAATTTATGAATCATGTGTGTTTATTTTCTTTGTATAAGATAATGATGATGCAAAAAAAATGATTATTATGCAGGTATTCAAATGCAAGTAACTGTATATATTGAGGTTAGGATATCTGTATTGGAACAAGGGCGTCTTCTGTGATATGAATGTGAAACGTGCACCACGGTCTAATTTTAGATTTTAGAGAATACTGAATCGTTGACAGCGATGCATGTTTAATTTCGACAGAGGAATGAATAGTATAACACATATTCCAGATGGACCATCCAGAATTTGAGTAACTTTGTGAGTCTGTTGACATTGCTTAAGGATTATGTCATTTAAATTTACTTCAAAGGCGAGGGATACATAGTTTTTCATCTTTTTGTATGTTTGCACCTCTGTCTGAACATCCACTCGGCTGTCGTTCTTGACTACCATAGCGTCCTTCTAATTTTGTTAATATCTACTTCTCCAACGCAACTGAAGGGATTTAGTTAAAATTGATGCAAAGCTAGAGCATCCAGCCTAATATACCATACATCTGACTTAGTATGCTTGTAGACACAGCAACAGAGATAGTGTTTCATTTGGACTCTGTGTTGTTCTAGCTGGAATCGGGAACGATTCGAAAGAATTGGTGTTAGAAGAGATGAACGACTGTTATTCAGAATGAAGAGCAGCCTTTTCTGGGAGATTGTCAACCTGTTTGGTAAGTCTGCCTGCCCGGTTAATATACGCTTCCCTTCATATTTTCCTGATTATATGAGAATTTTGGACAAAGGTGCACTTGTGAGCCCAAATTCTGGAGTGTTTGCATGTAGCCTCAATCGTTTACACGGTGATGAATAGACTACGCCTGGCTTACGTGCAGCCCTCACTAACAAATGACTGTCAGATGAGGCCAAAGTTAATGACCTGTGACCATGACCTCAATGTTCAGACGAGTTGCAGCTACCATCGGTGGAAAGCGTTTCATAAACACATCTTGTAAGAGGAATGTTCTCAGGCTCTTATTTCTAATAGCAAGTTTTGGATAGCAAAGTCATTAATCATTAGTAAGTGGATATATTGGTAATCACAACAATGATTTTGTCGTTTAGTAAATTTGGCTTTATTTTACTGGAACTTATTTCTAAACTATTAAATTAAGCATCACCATAACCCTGTTCGTATACGTATGAAATAAGTGGTAAACGCGCAACTCTAACAGAATTTTCTTTAGTACTTTTCTATAACAATTTAACTAAGCCCTAGTAGTATCTTACTCATATACCACTCAAAAAGATGCTGAGCACACTGACTCACTTGGTTAGACCTTCACAACACATGTCCACAGACAGAAGATTCGTGTGCGTGTGGGTACTTACATTGTCCTTATTTACTTGGAAAACCCTACACTCATGAAGAACACGCTGTTCAATTACAATTGTTCAAGGTATGATGGCATCTTGGATTCCTTGCCTTAGAATTTATGATTCACAATAAGTATTCTTCCTCAAGCCTTTTCATCATATCGTATAATGAGTATGATCGTGGAGCTCCTTTCATTATCCTTAATCAAACTTTCCTTTATTTACAAGGCTCGTCCATGAGCGCAATTTCCTTTCGAAGTAATTGTCAGACTGTGAATACAGTTGTTCGATTCGTCTCATTGGAGATCTAATTACATATAAATCCTGTTTAAATTTTTGAGAGTCATTACTTAATTGACGAATCTGTCATTATGTAAACAGGGAGATAAAGGAAAGAAAAAATTAAACATACAGGAGAGTTATAGAAAAGTGAGCCCTATCTCCTCCCGCCTCCCCCCCCCCACCCCCCCCCCCCCCCCCCCACCCCCCAAAAAAAAAGTGCTTTGCAGTATTCTGGTCACCCGAAAAAATAGCGAACGATAATTTAGAAGAAAAAACTTGGTAGTTCGAGGTTTTCAAGAAAGAGAGAGAGAGAGAGAGAGAGAGAGAGAGAGAGAGAAGAGGGAAATTATGGTTTTAGGGGAAAGAAGCAAAACGGCGTGAATAAACGTTTCTCCATAACCTTCATCAAAAGTCACGTATATTGAGTGTTAGAGGATATATTGGCCCTCGTTTACATCATTTCAAGATATATATTTCATCGATTTCTTTTAGGAATTTTTTTTCTATCAGGAATAAATAGCGAAATGCTTTCATTTTGTTTTAAATTCTCTTATGTATTTAACATGAGGTAATAATGGCTCCTGACATTCTGGATTTATGTGACCATTAGGATATTTTTCGGTTTTTAAAGCAATTTATGTTATTTTTTGAAGTAAGTCATGTTTTTTTGTTATATTACCCAAACGTTTTGGCA
>NC_061108.1:109911098-109916098 GCF_015104395.2 Macrobrachium nipponense
AATTTTCCTGAAACAGCGTATTACTGTTGTTCATCAAAACTGTTATCATTGGAATTACTTGTAGTTAAATGTATAATGAGAATACTGGGAAAAGGTTTTGTACATAATAGCTTAATTCACCCGTGAGGTGTATACACACACACACACACACACACGCACACACAGACAGACAGACACACACACACACACACACACATATATATATATATATATATCTATATATATATATATATATATATATATATATATATATATATATATATATATTTAGATAAGTCATATCACATTCCGTGATTCATATACATATATCGAGCTACAATGTCCTTTAATATCTAATTCGCTCTACCTCGGAATTAATATATTTTCATATATGCTTAGCCGAAGGGGAATTTTTTTCTCGATAATAGACTTGCCTGGACCAGGGCGCGAACCCATGGATCCTTTCAAATCCAGGAACGTCAGTGAAGCTTTTACCTACTACACCACTTACTTGACCAGATTCAACTCAACACACGAAAGAATCCACCGTCAGCGTCGACAGGTTAAGGAACCTAGTAACGTCCAAGTTCACTGACGCGCCATTTTCATTTTGTTTCCTAAAACTGAAGTACTGATTACGACTTAATGGTACATGAAAGTCTGAAAAATAAACAGTATTTGAAATCTGATTTTCAACTTTTGGCGCAGTCAAGGTAACTTCCCAGTTTGCTCTGTCCTTAGCGTGTTTTTTGTATTTTTTTGTTTATTTACTCGCCTATGAATTCATTCATTGCTTACCTCGATACATGTCCATCCTTTACTTAAATAATAAATTACAAGCGTCGTTTTCTCTGTGTAAATCAAACTGAATATTCATTCGATATTCATTTTTGTCATTCATTTATACATTATATTTTGGGGTTTTTGTTACTGTCTTAGTTTTCTTCATGTATTACCTTTTTAATTAAGTATTCAATCAGTGCACGCAAATTATTTCCCCCTTCTGTGAATTAAATTCATATTTATTATAATCGTAATGTCTTGAAATTAAAATGGTTAACGATGTGGAGCCCTTTGAATAAATATTCAGTATAATTTATATCAATAGAAATTTATCAATCATTCGAAAATGGAAAAATAAGTGTTGCTCCAAATGACCTTTGGTTGTCTTTGATGAATGTAATTATATTTCCGTAAGTTTCATTATATTTGTGTTTTGAAACTAAGCTTCAGAAGGCACTAATCAAACATCAACTGCTAGGCCCAGTCTTCTTTGGCCAATCTATCACCATTACGAGGTGTGCAACAATGGTATATCGTTTTAATGTAAATCACATTTTGACGTAGGTTTCTCAAATGTTATTAATCTTTATTCGTTTTGCAATTATTATCGACCTGTTTAATTAAGTCACAATACATTTCCGTTTTAAAATGCAAGTTAAAGGAGGAATAAGAATTCCTGGAAAATAATAAAAATTCCCTTAGAAATCCAGAATTTTTTTTCTTAAATGTCTATATTTCGAAATGATGAACACTTACAAAATGTTGAATGACAGGTACATCAATAAAAATTCGCTGGTTACAATTATGTAAAAAAGAACAGTGTTCTTGGTGGATTGTTGCCTCCTTTGTTTTTGTTTTTAATTGCTGGCGAGTTGACGTCTGTTGGATGGCGTCAAACTTCGTCAGTCAGGTTCTGGAGGGCAGAACGACCAGTCAGGTTCAGAGCGGCAGAGAGGCAGAATCTTGGCAGCAGAGCAGCGGAGAGTATCTGAGGATGAGTTGGTGGTTGTATCAACCCTGTCTTGATCGTCCAGTGGTCGAGGAAGACCTCCATACTGTATCTGAGGACGAGATGGTTGTTGTATCAACTCTGACTTGATCGTCCAGCGTTCGAGGAGGATGTCCATATTGTTTCCAAGGACGAGGTGGTTGTCGTATCGGCTCTTGTCTTGATCGTCCGGCATTGTGGACTGTTGTCCTCATTGTTTGAAGAAGAGTTCCCGATTTGCTCTGTGTATCATTATGCCGCTTTAGTGTAATTTTAATTATGTATTATGCTGCCTATTCCTATTTATTATATTTACAGATTGTTATTGCCCTTATGCAGCCTATTTTGTCTTTATTTTGTTTTGTTTCTGTTTACAGATTGTGTGATTTTTCATGGCTTTGTTATTGCAGGGTGGATTTTATTGATTCTTCGACTGGTTTTACATATTGTTAGTTGATAGTTTTTTGTTTTTGCCACCCAGAACCTTGACTCACTGTATATTATGTATTTAACTCTGTAAATAAATTAATTTTAATTCCCTGGAACACTGAACCCGTTTTCCCTGTTACACGGCCACTGAACGTGGGTAGTTTATACCCGATTTTGGAAAATTAAAGAAAAATAGTAAATATGCAAATTTTATTAATACCTATCCACCTTACACACTAAATATAACCCTATTACCTAGTAATGAAACTATTAAATTAGAATACTTACTTTCAGAAACTTGAATTTAAAAAAGCAAAAAAGAAAGGAATGTAAAAAAGTGAAAAAATTTGAATGTTTTTGCAAAAAAATTAAGCAAAAAAAAACCCTCCCCAAAAAATCGCTCAGATGCTCCCACACGCTTCCAAGGATGTCAGGCTCTCATCCCAGGGGGTCATCAAGGCACGGGGGATGCGGGAACTGTAGGGAAGAGAGTAGGAAAAACACCCTTTTTTTAGTGCACCAGAAATGACAAATTGTGGAATATAATGTGTTTATATATTTCTTTTTATACTTTATCACACATTATCACTCAAAATCTTAGTTTTATATATATTACCTACCTCAGCCTTATATGCAATCACAGCAGTAGGGGAAGTAGTGGCTCGGGCAAACAGGTTGGCGGCAGCTGTGACACCTGAAACGTGTCTTTTTGTCTGCCTTGGAGTCACACTTCGTGCAACGGACCATAGGGTTCCTCATCTCGGCTGCCGATGGTCCAGCACCTGCAGCTGTGCCAGAGCGGAGGTTGAGGGAGCACACCTGTCTTATGGCCAGCTTCACCTGGCGATGCTGAGAAGGGTTATTCATCCGTTCCTGCGCTGAGGGCTTGATTAGTTGCAGGGCCAGTCCATGCATGAATTTTCTTCGGTGCAATTCCTTGCGTTGTAGCGTTGGATTATTTGCCTTGTATATAATCCAGGAGTTAATGATACTTGCATTGACCATCCCAAAGAAAACACACAATGGCCAACCTATTTGTTTTTCTGCTGCAATTATATGTTGACACACTTGATCGAACGTGTCGACCCCTCCTTTTGTCTCATTATAATATTCAATTATGTTAGGCTTTCCGGTGACATCATTCACTACTTGCTGTGTGTGCATACTTGAAAGGAGGAGCACATTCTTCTTTGTTGTACACATTACCCAGTTTTTTCTATATACTCTTATCACTGAACGTGGGTAAACGGTACCCGAACACGTCTGTAGCGCAAAATCCAGGCAGAGGATTGGAGCGACGCGACTTCCCCCTATAAACCCATAGGGTAGACTGAAGCTATACTGAGTCCCAGCGCGCTGGCTTGTGGGGAAGAGGAGGGAACACGAATGACGTCACCTACTCTGGGTAATCTATACCCACGTTCAGTGTTCCAGGTAACTTTTTGGTTTTGTTATGCCCCTCCCTCCTTTGTTTGTCACCTGTCGTCAGTCATTACAGCCCAATTGCTTATTATTAAGAACCTGTCGATCTCGAGAGTCGAGATCGTAATAAACAGATATGGTAAAAAGAATATGCAGAAACATCCAAGAAAACAAAGCTATAATTCAAGAGTGAAAACTACTTAAGAACAGTTACCAAGGCCGGTGACAGTGGCGATGAATACTAAACTTTATTATGTCCAAATAAACCATTGAACATATTTCAAACTATGTGCTCGCTAAAAAATTATTTTTCACGTCTGCTTAAAAGTATGTAATAGGCATACAACGTAACATTAGATAAATAATCTCCCAAGTCTTAGACCATGGGGTGAACAGATATCACTTTTGTTTGTGAATGTCTAAAATAAGTGAAAAGCAATTTATGTCAAATCTAAGTTCCGTCCGCCTCTAGAAGGTTGAGTGTAACGTGTTCCTTTTCTTTTTATCGAACTAACTCGAGGCATAGGAAATGAGCCCTGCCTGAAATAGTAAATAAGTGAAAAAGGAAAACCACAGCCTGATAACAATTTATCAAATATTCTTACCTTTTCAGGATATCCAGTCCGTTCTGGCAAAGGATATTACCAAGATTTAACCTTGTAATAACTTCACAAATAGCCTAAACGTAACAACAAAGTAGTCTAAAATACATTTAGAAAATATAGTAATTCATGATCTCAGTATGGTTTCCTCTAATAACAGAAATGAACGAAATGAACATTTCCTTGTGTCGCCAGCATGATCCGGCATTGTCTGTAATCCCTCGCTCGCTCTCCCCTGTCTTTATCGGACTTATCATCTTCCCTCCTCAATTACTGCCCATTTTCCCCTCTAATAGGACTTTTCGAAGAGCTCAGAATAAATGAGCCACTAAATCCAGGTTAGGATGGATAATGGAGAATTTCATTGCAAAACAAAGTACAGGTAATGTTTTCGTGCTCTGGGAAGATGTGCTTCTACTGCGATTACGATATTGGTCCATTAGGCAGCCTTGCTTTTCTTCGTGTATTCTAAATTTATGTGAAGCATACATTGTATAATTGTTAGCTTGGTATCTTTCTATCATATACAGAGCAAAGAATTCTTCTTCATGCATATGTATGAATGCAAATTACACACACACACACACACACACACACACATATATATATATACACACTATATATATATATATAATATATATATATATATATATATATATATATATATATATGGGTGTGTGTTGTGTGTGTGTGTGTGTGTGTGTGTGTGCACGCCTTTCACGCTGCCTGCTGAGCACTTTGCAAGTTACCTTCTTTTCTCCTTTCGTACGCAGTATTTCTACACTTGTTTCGTTGAG
>NC_061108.1:109921098-109933598 GCF_015104395.2 Macrobrachium nipponense
AGTTTTCATATCTATAGTAACTGTGCAGTATTATAATTCAATTATGATATTTGTATTTCAATAAGGAGATAAATTTAATACTCTCACGTATAATAGAGTATTCACATCCAATTACTATTTGTGCAGCTTCTGCGGTAAATTTACTATATGGGAGATTTTAGGGCCTCTGGCAGTTCTTTGTTTTCGTTTTTCCTTAAGATTTAGGCCACTTTACATTTGACATTTTTATGGTAATGAAAATGAGACGGGGATAGTTTAGAGTTTTAACACTTCGCACTAATCGCTTTCACTTTTTTAACGTCTTTTCTTAGGAATCGAGTATTACTAATAACAAAAAGTACACACTAAAAACTAGCAGTACACACACACACACACACACACACACACATATATATATATATATATATTATATATATATATCTATATATATATATATATATATATATATATATAGAACTAGATTTTTTGTATGTACTTTTTGTTATTAGTAATACTCGATTTCTAAGAAAAGACGTTAAAAAAGTGAAAGCGATTAGTGCGAAGTGTTAAAAACTCTAAACTATCCCCGTCTCATTTTCATCACCATAAAAAATTAGAATCAGAGGTTTAATATCAGGTGATCAAATATGTTCGGGAGATATACTTGCACACACACACACACACACGCACACACACAACACACACTATACATATACATACATATATATACATATATATATATATATATATAGAGTATATATATATATATATATATATATTATCATATCTAATAAAAGGAGCCCATAAAAACACCAAAATATAGAGAAAAAAAAGTACTATATTTCAGAGACTGATGTCTCCCTCTTAAGGTAGATGAATGAGAAAAGTTTACAGAAAAGGTGGTATTTATACCAAGAGGTCCAACCACAAACAAGCCAATTTAAGTCACCCCCGCTGATAATCTTCCTTTAATCTTCTTAAGTGTTGGTTGAATGAAGACGTTGTCGATCGTATCTGAAATCCATGCTCCTTTTGAGATGTTCATTACCTGCCTCTCTTTTATTAAGGCCGATTCCATCATTTGACTCTTGTACCGGCAGTTGCTGCTATAAATTACACGTAACAAATTCCAGTTTATTCTATGGTTATGTTCATTTATATGGTCGAAAATAGCCGAGTTCTGTTGTCCATACCTAACTGACCGTTTGTGTTGTATTAATCTCTGGGAAGGGATTTACCTGTAAATCCGATGTAAGATTGGTCACAGTCCTGGCATGGGATTTCGTATACCCAGAGTCCTTTGGAGATGTCACTTTTGTTGGACGTTAATCAGGGATTTTGGCTAAGGTGTTTGGGTAAGTAAATACAAAAGGGTTCGATTTTCCGAGGGGGTTGGTTATTCTCTTAATCGTGTCCAGGTGGGGAATTATTATTTTATTGTTGGGTGTATCTCTGGTCTTGTCTTTAGGGGGTCGGTAGAAAATTACGTTTGCTTTGTGAATTGCTTTCTCAATTATATGGTCAGGATATTTTAAAGACGAAAGTTGCTTGCGAATTGGTTCAAATTCTTTTTCCAGGAATTCTGGGAACAAATTCGTAAGGCTCTTAAGAACAAGTTACTAGCTACACCTATCTTGATAGTAATGTCGTGATAGCTAAAGTAGTGAATGTATGAAAGTGATAACGTTGGTTTTCTGTATATGGTAAATTTGTATTATGTCGTATCTCTGATTATTAAAACATCCAGAAAAGGAATTTTGTTGTCTGTTTCCCATTCAGCTTTAAATTTGATGCTTGGCACTAATGTGTTTAATTTCGAGAGGAATTCATTAAAATTGCCCCACCTATTATCCCAAAATGTTAGGATATCATCCACGTATCTCATCCACAGCATGTTTTTGGGTTTTATTGCATTTATTACTGTAGTTTCAAAGTATTCCATGTACAGATTGGCTAGAACAGGACTTAAAGGACTACCCATACTACACCCGAATTTTTGCTTGTAGAATGATTCCCCGAATGAAAATACGTTATTAGATGCACATAATTCAACTAACTTTATTATTTTGTCAAGCGCCAATGGGAAATGATCTGAATAGGGGGATAATTTTACCCTTAAAAACTGAAGAACGTCCTGTACTGGTACTTTAGTGAACAGGGAATCTACGTCAATGCTTAAAAGTTTTATGTTGTGAAGTGGTATATGTGCTTCTCTGAATTTGTGACAAAAATCTTCCGAATGTTTAATGTGACTGGGAGAAAAAGTGCCTAAAAAAGGGGAAAGGAGGCCAGCTAACCATTTAGAAATTTTGTAATTGAAAGCTCCGGCACATGAAACGATGGGTCTGAATGGAAGATTGTCTTTGTGAGTTTTGGGAAGGCCATAAAAGTAGGTTAATTTAGGATTAATTACTTTAAATTTCTCTAATAGTTCAATACTCTTTTTGTCTTTGCAAAGACTTCTACCTTGACAAAATCAACCAGCTCCTTAGCGACACAAACCACATACGAAAAACTGACGAAAAACTCCTCCAAAACGTTCCACACAGAATTTTTTCGGAAAGTAAATTTGATGGCAAAGACAAAAAAGAGTATTGAACTATTAGAGAAATTTAAAGTAATTAATCCCTAAATTACCCTATTTTATGGCCTTCCAAAACTCACAAAGACAATCTTCCATTCAGACCCATCGTTTCATGTGCCGGAGCTTTCAATTACAAAATTTCTAAATGGTTAGCTGGCCTCCTTTCCCCTTTATATTAGGCACTTTTTCTCCCAGTCACATTAACATTCGGAAGATTTTTGTCACAAATTCAGAGAAGCACATATACCACTTCACAACATAAAACTTTTAAGCCTTGACGTAGATTCCCTGTTCACTTAAAGTACCAGTACAGGACGTTCTTCAGTTTTTAAGGGTAAAATTATACCCCCTATTCAGATCATTTCCATTGGCGCTTGACAAAATAATAAAGCTAGTTGAATTATGTGCATCTAATAACGTATTTTCATTCGGGGAATCATTCAACAAGCAAAAATTCGGGTGTAGTATGGGTAGTCCTTTAAGTCCTGTTCTAGCCAATCTGTACATGGAATACTTTGAAACTACAGTAATAAATGCAATAAAACCCAAAAACATGCTGTGGATGAGATACGTGGATGATATCCTAACATTTTGGGATAATAGGTGGGGCAATTTTAATGAATTCCTCTCGAAATTAAACACATTAGTGCCAAGCATCAAATTTAAAGCTGAATGGGAAACAGACAACAAAATTCCTTTTCTGGATGTTTTAATAATCAGAGATACGACAGAATACAAATTTACCATATACAGAAAACCAACGTTCTCACTTTCATATATTCACTACTTTAGCTATCACGACATTACTATCAAGATAGGTGTAGCTAGTAACTTGTTCTTAAGAGCCTTACGAATTTGTCCCAGAATTCCTGGAAAAAGAATTTGAACTAATTCGCAAGCAACTTTCATCTTTAAAATATCCTGACCATATAATTGAGAAAGCAATTCACAAAGCAAACGTAATTTTCTACCGACCCCCTAAAGACAAGACCAGAGATACACCCAACAACAAAATAATAATTCCCCACCTGGACACGATTAAGAGAATAACCAACCCCCTCGGAAAATCGAACCCTTTTGTATTTACTTACCCAAACACCTTAGCCAAATCCCTGATTAACGTCCAACAAAAGACATCTCCAAAGGACTCTGGGGTATACGAAATCCCATGCCAGGACTGTGACCAATCTTACATCGGATTTACAGGTAAATCTCTTCCCCAGAGATTAATACAACACAAACGGTCAGTTAGGTATGGACAACAGAACTCGGCTATTTTCAACCATATAAATGAACATAACCATAGAATAAACTGGAATTTGTCACATGTAATTTATAGCAGCAACTGCCGGTACAAGAGTCAAATGATGGAATCGGCCTTAATAAAAGAGAGGCAGGTAATGAACATCTCAAAAGGAGCATGGATTTCAGATACGATCGACAACGTCTTCATTCAACCAACACTTAAGAAGATTAAAGGAAGATTATCAGCGGGGGTGACTTAAATTGGCTTGTTTGTGGATGGACCTCTTGGTATAAATACCACCTTTTCTGTAAACTTTTCTCATTCAACTACCTGAAGAGGGAGACAGCAGTCTCTGAAATATAGTACTTTTTTCTTTAAATTTTGGTGTTTTTATGGGCTCCTTTTATTAGATGGAATTCTGTTGTTACAGAACATTTTTACCAGTCATATCACATATATATATATATTATATAATATATATATATATATATATATATATATATATATATATATATATATATATACATATATATATATATGTATATTATATATATATATATATATATATATATATATATATATATATATATATATATATATATATAATATATATATATATATATATATATATGTGTTCGGGAATATACTTGCACACACACACACACACACACATATATAATATATATATATATATATATATATATATATATATTATATATATATATATATATGTGTGTGTGTGTGTGTGTGTGTGTGTGTGTATGTGTGTTGTGTGTTCTGTGTGTATGCAAGTATATTCTCGAACATATTGATCACCTGATATTAAACTTCTGATTCTAAAGGTTTAGACCGGTCCTTCCGCACAATCCCTGGAAAAATATAGGTGGGCTCCCGTGTTCCCCGGCATTTTGAGAACCAGACCTATTTAGATGAGTCATATGACAGAGGAAGCTGCAGATGAGTGGAGACTTTTGGAAGATAAACCACAGAAAGGATACGAGTACCTTTGAGTCATATGGAAATTTCATTTTTCGTTTCAGGATTTTCGTCATGATTTGATGTATCTTCGTTTGTTTTGGTTAAATATATATTGACATGAATCGCCTTAAACTGACAAGTCAATTTACAGAGTAAATAAAACAATTAATTTCTCTTTTTTGTATTAATTTGTAGAGCGAACATTACGCAAAAATTTCTCCCACATATTGAGATCAATTATAGTATAGGCTTGAAATAACCCTTTCTTATAAAAGGGTTAAACGAAATGAGAGAGAGAGAGAGAGAGAGAGTGAGAGGTAAAAATATCACGACAATGGAACCGGATCCCAGAAATGTTTAATATTTTCCAAAAACGAATGGAGAGGTGCTATATGAATAAAAAAAGAATAACGATCCCACAGCACCCCAACTCCACAACGCCCCCCCCCCCAAAAAAAAAAAAAAAAAGAAAAAAGAAAAAGAAAAAGCTATATTATGTGAAACATCCTCTGAGTTTTACCTCACACACCTCTGCCTACTTTTGGGGTGATTGTCGTTGAACTAACAAAATTAATAAATTAGATTTGTTTTAACCAAGCGATAAAACATTTAACGTTACTATGGGGTGAGTTTTCATGAAAAGAAAACACACAAGTTTTACAAGTATAAAGAATAACAAAATGGAATAAAATGCTAGACGAGCCACTTATTTGCACCGAACATATGAGTCACTGGGTGTTCAGGTGTGTGACCTAGGGCACAAGAGATAAGATATATCCTTCTTTACTTACATAACAGTATTATGATAGAAGGGTCGGAAATTTTATATTTCTCAACACTAATTGTACTTGATGATGAGGTTGCCACTTAGCAAGGACATGAAGAAATTCAATAACGCCTTGAATAAATTATATTTGTTCCTCCATCGACACGTCACTGGAGGAAAGAGATCCTTGATGGCTGGACCTCAATGTTAGGCCTGAGAAGTACTGGTTTCTCTTCCGGGATTGGTAAATGAAAGTTTTACGGTTCCCCTGGCCCACCTTGACTCTGTATTGTGTCCATTGTTAGAGATAGCATGGGAGGTGATCGCCTCCCTTCAAAGGTTAATAAGTCTTAAGGACGTGCGCTGTTTCCCAAAGGGAACCTCATTTCGATACAATGAACTAGGCAGCTACTTAATACATTTACAATGGAGCAGAAGTGAGAAGGCATCTACTTAAGAGAATTATTCTAAAGACATTGGGGAACTGACCTCCTAAATAATGTAGTATGCTGTGAACGCGTGTGTTTGTCTAAGTCCTTATATTAGGTGTGTTGGAAATAATGTATTACAAGTAAATGATAAGCATTATATGTAAGAACTAATATAGAAATAAGCGAAAGAAAAATGAAATGTCGAGGGACGAGGGTGATATTTTGCCTGAGAGAGAGAGAGAGAGAGAGAGAGAGAGAGAGAGACAGACAGACAGACAGAGAGAGAGAGGAGAGAGAGAGAGAGAGAGAAGGAGAGGAGTTGAGAGGAGAGAGAAGTGAGCGAAGAGTGAGAGAATCAAGCGGGCACAGTATTTTGTTGTTCCTTCCGTAACAGAAAAGGACGACCATTTTTCTCCAATCTTGTTACGTATGTGTTTATCGATCACTTCAAGTTTATTTATTTCTGGTTTATTCTTTTATTCACCAACGCTATGCAATTAATTTAAAAAAAGGAACTGAATATGCTACTAATGCTTTTTAACTCTTATTTGGTAAATAGAATGGATGCACATACGTAAAAAAATCAGTAAACGAGGAACTGATGGATGGCACTGACAACTGCTATCATCTTATATTTGTACATAAAAATATGATGCTACATGGATAGATTTATGGTGCCCGGTTAAGCTTTTAAATTTGCATTGTTAAGGAAACAGCAAGATTTATTTGCTATTAATACAAATATTTGATTAGATTATCTATACAAACAATTGGAAACTGATGGTTCCACTTTGAATATCTACAGCTCTGTCTGAGCAGGTGTTTTACAGTATAATACCGACTTCTCAGCCCATCCAATGATTTCTTATCAGTTGAAACATATTTCTAAAATTAGAATATGAGCTCTCTCTCTCTCTCTCTCTCTCTCTCTCTCTCTCTCTCTCTCTCTCTCTCTCGATCCTCATTTCATTGTAATTTAAGAATCCAATGTAAATCTACTCATTCTTCATTCAGCAATGTATTTCATAACAATGGAATGTTTAAATCTCATTTTATATTAAGATTACTTTACAATCCAATTTCATGCCCCAGTCATTTGCTACGCTCAGTGGGCTGCATTGCTCAAGTATTGTAGATGGACGTAACACGAAGACAAACTCCATGCACGTATATGTGTATATATATATATATATATATATATATATATATATATATATATATATATATATATATATATAGATATATATATATGTATGTATATATATATATATCTATATATATATATATATATATATATATATATATATATTATAATATAATATATATATATATGTGTGTGTGTGTGTTGTGTGTGTGTGTGTGTGTGTATGTGTTGTGTGTGTGTATCATAGGTTTTGGAGAATATTTGCTTATAAAGTAAAACGAGGGTGATTAATTTTCACAAATCCTTAGATTTAAATTTTTATTTTAATTCTAATAACATTCACTAACGTAAACGTGCCTTTCTCATTTAAGATTTGCCTTGGTAAATTTTGAATAATCATCAAGTTTTTATTACGAATTATTATTTTGTTTGTGTCTTCACCAGAGATGCTAAGACCTGTATAGAATCCCTCTACTTCACTAAGACTCTTCATTTACAACTGAGGCTCTAATTGTATTACTAACATAACATTAAAATCAATTATAGCAAATTCGAACTAAATTAAGTTATTGCACAATTATATTCATAATTTTATTTCCCTTTACAGGATACATATTCTGACATATTTTGGGATTAATTATTGGCACATCCTATAAATCATCGACTGCTACTTAAGATTAAGTTTATCAGTTGTTCTCAGTAACTTGCGTCACGTGTTCCCTCGTTGTGCTTTTTAAACTTTTCCCATACGTAATGATGTGTAAGAACAACCCCTCTGTAATGAAATAAATATCATTGGCTTCATTCTTATAATTATGGGTTCTTACTTCATAGGGGAGTTTTATGGTACCTGCGTTTTGAAGACATTTATCAAGTGAGCAAGTAATGCATGCGATGGTAATACTTTTCCATTCAGATCAATACTTTAACTGTAATTAGTTTCTGAAAATAGTACAAATTTAGGCAGACTAGATATGAATATCTCTGCGGTCATGTCATAATAACAAGAAATAAGTACAACTTCCGTCCTCTTCAATAACCCTGTTATTCGGAAAAAATTTTTGACAGTTACTCTGGACATTTCAGTCATACTCCATACAATTTCCCGGACACTTTTTTAAAGAGGAGTATTAAAGTAATATAGATTTTTTAAAATAACGATCAATAAGAAAAATCGTTGATTTGCAATAATTGAGTTCGTTTTGTACCTTCTTCCCAGTGAAAAATAGTTCCCCAGAATAATATATCTTCATGACAACAGTCGATTATGTTCTTGGTCTAAGTCCCCCTTGATGGATGTTATGTACGCTCACTAACAGGGAACAGAAAACCAGGTGTCGTCCTACAAATGATAATTTATTGCTGTTATTGACTGACAAGACCCAAATAATGAAAGGAATAGTGTCTTCCATTTTGGTTTCTGGGTACATTAATCTTCATATATTAATATATGGACATGTTTATTCGCTTATTTCATCCTTCGGTGGTTTATTATCAGTTGTTTTTATTGATTAATCCTTGATTTATCAACATCTGTAACGTCTCATGATAACTGCAAAATTTTTACTAGAAACTGTATTACAACACCTATTGACAAGACTCCGTAATTCAGGAATGACCAAAACGCACATCAACAAATTAATGCTTTCGACTAAATTAACTTTAATGACATTTACGCATATACAGATTATGAGAGAAACTAAAAACAGCCGCGCTAAGGTCCTAACCAACGCAAACATATGAATGTATCTGAATTGATTTTACCCTTTCATAAGAGCTACGTCACATTGTTGAAATAGTGAAAAGTCAAATGACCAAATTCTGAGGCTGAATTTCATGAAAATTTTATCTAAGCCTTGAATGCTTAAGGTTTTGCAAACATCGTTGATTAGTCTCAGTATTTCACCTGTATTTATTCATGCGATTATTAACAAAAGCACTGTTTTATTGGGTATACAAACGAAGCGGGAAATTTTACACTTCAATTTTTGTATATTCCCTCCCTTCCCCAACAATGATAGCAAAAAATCTGTAATCTAAAAACCTCGTTAATGAACAACCTCATTAGCGTTAACGCTTATTTCCAGGTATAAAAAAAAGTGAGTCTATGATTGTTGTTTCATGGTATAAAAAGGCATGTGCATGTAAAATGAAATATATATATATATATATATATATATATATATATATATATATATATATATATATATATATATATATATATACATGAGAGATAGAGAGAGAGAGAGAGAGAGAGAGAGAGAGAGAATCTGTATAATGTACTAAAGCAGCCTCAAAATGCACACTGAATTGCGAAATCTTTTCGGGGTATTCATGTGTGAAATTATATTTGTTTTGAATACTTATCTTTTAATAGTACATATATTTTCCACTTTCACAAACTCTCTCTCTCTCTCTCTCTCTCTCTCTCTCTGTTCGGTGAAATTATAATTACAGATTGCATATTGTATAGGAAGTCCTTGTCATCTTAAAGTAGAAAAAAAAAAACTAGAATCACAAAGACAGCCTATTTCTGCATTCCCTCTTCGTTCCCTGGTTACCGCAAATTCACTGCATATTCCTCCCTCCGACGACATATGAATGACTTTAGTCGTAAACATTGTCAACCAACCTTCTAAGAATAACTTCATAAAGGTACACACCGTGATGAAAGTTTAGTCCCAATCGACAAAAGATCTCTAATTATTCACAGCGGCTGTACATGCATCATGTTCCCCTCAAGGAAGGAGCGGAACTTGTAGGAATTATTTTTATCCACCCTTTTGTAATCTGTATAATACGCGTATTGTCTTACCTCCCACGCTCGCTCTACATTGTCTTTATTAGAATAATATTCCTTTCTTAATTACTGCCCAGTCATGTGTGTCATTACGTCCAGAAACCTTAGAAATTAGCTTACAAAATTATGAAAAGATGCATAATGGATAATTTCATTGCTAGCCAATGTGCAGGTATTGTTTCTGTTTCGTGATGTCTTGCAACTTCGGTAAATCTAACAATGTGGCTCTAAACTGCACTACTGGTTTTCATTTTATTTATATTCATTTCTGTATCTTTTTTCGCTGACTGAATAATGAGTTTCTCAACATTGTATTAAGAAGAAGTTTTATTTCGTGGATGAATTACAGAAATGAACAGCTTAACAGCAGAGCGGACTGATGCCAAAGTGCATAGACTGTAAAGGTTCGTTGATTATCAAACTGCATCAATTAAAAATACATAAACAGCAAAGTACTCATACTGATTTATTAATAAGTGATATGTATGACATTCACGTTAGAAGGAGAATTATATTTTAGTTATATTAATAAAATTGTGTACCATCTGGAAAGGCATCGAAAGCTTGACACATAAGCTCGACACAGACACACTTTCGTCAATACTACTTACAAACAAAATATTCTTTCATAAACACAAATACATACACACACGGACTTCGAACAGTAACTAGACTACCTTATATGGCGCTGTCTCTCTACATCAACTTACCTAACCTAAACTTATCTACGGTAACCTAAGGATTCTGGTTTATGGAAGCCCCACTGAGGTAGAATATGCAAATTTACAAAATGGCTACGATTTGCCTTCGTGCAAATGCCAACGCCAGAACAAGGGTTAACCTTCAATAACAACAACAAAACAGAAAAACACTTCACCGTTTAGAAAAGTTTTTATCTACCTGAATACAATATTTGATCGATTTCCTGGTAAACACTTCATAAGCTTAATCCGGATAAAATGTTACCCCACGATCGCGCTCTCACTCTCTATCCCTAGAGATTATGGCTCTATTTCAGAAGACAGGCTATAGTGGAAAGATTGCGGAATTTCTAAGAGCACTGATAATGCCTAAGAGCACTGATAATGCGATGACTCTGAAAGGCTTATATGAATATCAACAGAAAACAAAATTACTTGCTGTCAGATGGCTTTAACTACTGCTTTAACTAAAGAGAATGAATTTCAGAATCTTTCTTTTTGCATTATCCAGTCAGTTAATGCGTGGCCAAGACCTCTCATTAAAAAGGTCTTGGTTAGAAATGCATTAACAATGCACACACATACACACACAAACACACGTACACACACAAAAATCCTATTGTATTAGTTATTGTTATAACACACGTACACACACAAATCCTATCGTATTTGTGATTGTTATAACACACGTACACACACAAAAATGCTATTGTATTTGTGATTGTTATAACCCACGTATACACATAAAAATCCTATTGTATTAGTTATTTGATAATAATAATACCCAATTCATTTACCTAACCGTTCACCATGCTCAATATTCATAAATGGAATGGAATAAAGATTTACTTTATTACAGACATCTTTGACCACCTATAAATGCTCGAGAAACGAAAGTGGAAACACAGCTTTAGTAACATTTAGAGATTGAAGCCGTAGACATGCTAAACGGGAATAGAATGAATGTCGATGTTAGAACGCATTCGCTATAAAACATGGAAATTCTTATTAAAATCTCAAAGATAACACATAGGAAAAATGTTTTTAGCTCGACAGTATCACAATGTATTGGAAATGGATAAAGTCTTGCAATATTTTAAATTCATCGAATATTTCGTTGTAAAAGCTGCAATTTTATGGTAGAAAGGTTTGTTGTCTTTATTAGTCTTTACTAAATTATTTTAAGGTTGATTTATACATGTGTTAAATTTTGTTGATTTGTTTTTGAATGCATGTACAGTGATCCATTCTCACACGAAAATAAAAATGCACCACCAGACGATTACTAAACAATACTTTACCATCCAACTACAGGGGAATAATACCTCAATGGACCTCAGTTTTTCTTGTTAGCTTTTACTCCGTAGAGTTTTATTTTTTTCTAATTTTTTGACTTACTAAAAACATATTTGTACCGGCAAGCGCGTTTGCTGATATATAAACTTGGATTGATATTTTTTATGTGTGTGGATCCATTAATGTCTGATTCTTTACTATAAATTTAAACTCGAAATAGTGTTACAATATCTGCAATACTTCTTTTACTATATTTTTTAACTATCAGGTAATTCTGTCCGTTGATTTGTAGGTCCTAGAAATATCTTGATTTAGTTGTAAACCATCTGTTTTACTGAGAGGATATATCATTCACAACTTCATTAACAATCATTAAAATATCTTTCTTTAAATATATCTGTAATTATTCCATTTCATTTCGAACGTTATTCTTCTATCACGATATATACTTTAGATCAATAGCTAATCCATTAAAGAAAAGAATATTTTTTTGACAATTCTACCCTCGACATTTTCTATGTTGCTTGATCACATTATTTGTTACTTCAGTTGGGTATGTATTACGGGATTCAGTC
>NC_061108.1:109936098-109941098 GCF_015104395.2 Macrobrachium nipponense
AAGTATAGGGTATGAAATTAGCGACACAAGTTTAAACCCGGCTTGATGGATCAATATGCAGTTATAGCATTAAAGTCTATTCAGATAAAAACTTTTAAAAATTCTCTCAAATCTCGTGTGTTAGAGAGGTTAGTATGGAAATGTTGCTTGAACCAAACATTAGGTAGCAGCTATTGTGTCCCTGACTTCCTAACAGGAACGCAATCATTTCTCCCGTACTGGAGTCAGTTAGCGGTGTGCTTGAAACTTGAAAGGTAAGGGTTATCCTGCTTGAGAACTGCCTTTAATATAGCTAACCGAAGTTATTCACATAAGTCGCTTATGTCACGAAATCTGAGATGAGATTGCTCGTTAGAAGATACATGGCCGACATGAATAATAATAGTCTTAGTTGTTGTTTACCTCTCTACAGCATTAAAGGTAACCTTAATACAAATTCGACGTAAGTGGGGAGAGAGAATATGACACTGTATTAGAGTTTCTTGTGTGATATCCCACATTATTAAGAAAGGGGGATCTGTTGTCTTAAATCTCGTCCCTTTTCGATTACCAACAAATATTTTCTAATCAGATACCGCAGGGGTTATATCAAAGCTCGCCTCCTTCATAATATGTGATATGTAGAAGTAAAATCTGTAATTTCATAACACTGGTTCACTGACTAAAATTAATTTAATGAAACATATTATTATTTTTGTCGTCCGTCGTTTCAATTCTACTTGTACCACAATCACGACATAAAAATAAAAACAATTTTCCATACTTGTGGACGATTTATATAGATTCCTTCCCCTAGACGTAGAAAACGCACCACCCCTTCTTTGTCCCATAATTGAAGTTGTTATTTGTATGTGCATACAATCGTATAACTGTACGTTTATAGCACATCTCAAGTATCACATTACGTATTCAAATATATTCCCATAAATATTTAATGACACAAAATCCGATCCCTCAACCCTTCTTCAACAGGTGATGATCTCCAGTAAATGGGTCATTAAATCTAGGAATCTATGCACGCCTCTTTGGCGTTCTGTATTTGTCACCCTGTCCCTCTGCTTATCTCCTTCATTCATCACCGTTTTTCTCACTGTGGGAGTTCAAATTTCTTTAAACTTTTTTTACGGAATTTTACCTTTTTACCTCTCTTTTTTATTTATTTTTTTACTTCAAAATTCTTTTAAAACTGACCGATTACTTTAGAAAAATTAAGGTAAAGACGTTATGTATTTATTTATTGATTTTCTTCATGTTTATCTTAGGGGCTATCAAGAGCGTTTTTCTTGCTCCTTTAGTCTTTAACGAATCTGATTTTTTTTCTTATTATAGTAAAACACTATTCAATGTTGCCTTTGTTGTGTTATGAAATGTTAACTAGAAGAGAGAGAGAGAGAGAGAGAGAGAGAGAGAGAGAGAGAGAGAGAGAGAGAGAGAGAGAGAGAGAGACTTGATATGACTATGTGCCGATGACATTTATTCATGAAATTTACCTATAAACATAAAACTGACTTTATTGCTTGAGTTTTTTTGTTTTATAGTTTCTCACTTTCTATAATCTATTTACAACGATCACCTGGTCACTCGATTATTGCAGTAACTTATTTGCTATTTACTTAAACATTCTTCATTAAAGCAACGTTACCGTGGAGATAAACAATAAACTATTTGCCCGCAATCACTTTTATATTCAAATGAATACCAAGATAATAGCTTGGAACCCTGTGTTGTTCACGCTCGTTGCAAGGAAGGTGAATGGCATGAGTATTTTATTAATTAATTGTGGTTTTAGCTTTAAGTGCTTTCCCAACTTTTTCTTACTGACTCGTGATTCTGTAAGCGAAATATTTGAAAAGTTTATCATACTCAGAACAAACAGCTAGGGTAAAATACTTGTTACTCTTTGACGGATTATATATATCTCATTTGTTAAGGCTCTGAAATTTTGAGTTAACAAAAATATAATGAAGTCCCTGTCAAGGTTCACAAGTTTATATCTGGAATAACTATAGTGAATACCTGACTATGATTTAGCATATGGGATATACCAAGTATATGAAAATATCGAACATTCATATTCAGAGATGGATTTTTGCAAATGTCAGTCACTCAATAAAAATGAAAGCATGAATTACAAATTGATGCTCATTATATAGCTTTCGCCGCTAAACAATTTCTCAAAGTCTAATGCAATTAGTATAAATTAGAGCAAATGCTCGTGTTATGGAATACTTAATGCCAAAGCTTTCCTGAATTTGTGTGGCTTCTTATGTAAGCATTAGCTGATGTCAAATTGAAAAGATTAATACAAGCTAAAACTGATCAATAACACGTTGACTAAAGTTTGCACTGACAAAGGTTCATTGCTTTTTATTATTGCAAAAATGTTTTTGGAGAGCAAAATCCGGTAGATCTAGGGAACTTATGCGCGGCGTCCTAGACTATGGCAGTTGCGGTTTTTCTATGCAGTTTTACCTGCCGATCAAGAATTTAAAGTAATATTTATTCGGACGACTGTAATTAACCCCCCAGGGGCCAATACTAAACACGGCGAAATACATTGGACGCCCCAATCCCTGGTGGATGTCGTATCCGCGGTTACGTTCCTTGCAGTCCGTGGGGACTGCTTCTGTAGAAATACCCAAAATCCAATCACTGATACGAATTTATTCAAGCTGTAATATTTTGAAGAAGGGAAAAAAAAGAATGATGATTCCGCACAAACCATAAAAAGCTAGTGACGGTATTATCAAAGTTTAACATTACCAGTTATACTACTTTTATATATAAGAGTAGTGTGCCTACAAGTTAAAACTACCCTTAAAAATATGACCTGTTTTTCGCTACGTACTGAATTACAGTGTTTCTTTACTGATGTATCAACCAATTTTTCAATTTCTTCTCCAAATATTTTAGGTTAATTATTGACAACTTTCGATAATGATTTTCATGTTTAGCTCTAATCATTACAAGGAACATTTAAATAAAACTATTTGTCTTATTAATGATATGAATTTGATAAATTATTAAATATCTCGAAGCGTTGATCAACAATTCTCGATTGGTTTCAAAGTATTAAATCAAACGTCTTACATTCATTCAGTGAGTAAATTGAATAACTGTGGGAATATGATATTTGAAATGGATATTGTATTTTGAATAATAAAATCTCACCATGCAACAGTATCATCCCCTGAATTCTTTACTTTGATAGCAAAGTATGTTGTATGTTTAAGACTGTCTGTTCTATTTTTTATCAGACCTCCTTGGTCAAAAGTAAATTCTTCTGAAGCCTAACCTTAAATAATACAGCTCCATACAATCAGAATCTATAAAAGTAAGGATCCGTATGCAAAATAACATTAGTTTTGGGTACGCCGAAAAAAATAAACGTTGGCTGCCAATAGTCCACGTAGCGGTTTCCACAAGTTTGTATTTTGTTAGGCTGTTCCCTAATGGTTATTGGACGTTTGTGTACAATCGTTACTGGTTTTCACTTTGATTTGTATCGGTTGCTTGTCCATTGTTTTTTTTTTTTTTTTTTTTTTTTTAACTTTTACTCATGATGGTGAGAAGAAATTCACGCAAAAAAAAATTGAAATGGTAATAACGGTATTTTTAACGCAATATTTCAAAGATAATTTTTATGAGGTCCTCGTTCAGATAAAAAAATCACTTTAAAGGAAAAGGTCTTTTCCTCCCCTTAATATATGCCACTTTACATTCATGTAAAGTGGTAATGAATGTAAAGTGGCAAAATATGAAGAATTGTCGCTTTCTAAAAATCTCTCATGATTTTTTCTTTAAATTTAGAAATAAAGGATGATATTATTTGGATGATGATTTGAGTATAGATACTTGAGCAACTCAATAAAACTATAACGTGCATCATGCAGACTAGTTGAGCGAGAAGAGACATAAAGCTGAATGATATGGATCCTACTAGGTTTCTCAGCAACCTCTTTAAACAAGGAAATATGGTGAAGGAGCATCAATAGGCTCATGTCAAAATTGCTTTCATTTATACGAACCGAAATGTGATTCCAACGAACACATAAATAAGTTTTCAATTTCGAAAATTACTACGTGGGATATGTTAAAAGATAGCTTATGATAATAATTATAATTAGCGTACACTGGATAATAAAGTCGTGAATAACCCTTGGGACATTTTATGACTAGTTAATTATATTGCAAACTTCCTGCCTTGTATCCCAATGAAGCATATGCGCTTGTAGCATTGCTTTGTATGGTGTTTTTACGTTGCATGGAACGTAGTGGTTATTCAGAAACGGGACCGATGGCTTTACGTGACTTCTAAACCATTCAAAACAAATAATAGCAATGATTTTTAATTTTGGAACTTTTCCGCACACATACTACATGCGACATCGCAGTAGTTCTGATTTTCGGCAATTCTGTAAATAAATAGGTCAGATTCGCATACTGAAGGTGAGAGTGACGTTTCCTTTGTTATGTCGTTGCTCCATCTATCGATTTTTGTTTATTCAACAAATATATTTCCTTTATTCAACGAGTATATTTCCAAGTCATTTCTATGTATCGTTTTCATAAAAAACTAATTCATTCTCATTTCTTGAGCATCATAAGTACCTCATCCATCTTACCACCATTATCATTAGATATTCATCCTTTTCCGAGGACATCTTCAGTGAAGATGTTATCACTAGTCTTCCGTTTTTCTCAGGTGTCATTATTGACATCATCAGTAAGTCAATTTTGGCTTCCACATATGAACAGCAAAATTTCCAATTCATTCCTGTGGCCTTTTTGTGATAAACTCGATTCATCTTCAAGATGTCAAAGTTATCATTAAATGTCCATTACAAAATTCCCTATTTCTACTCTGATTTATTCTGATGTTTATCAACATCACTAAAGTCTATTAAAAATGAAAGCACAATTCTCGCAATTACTAGTTACCGTTCATTTTCGCTTTAGAAAGCCAAAATCAATATGAAAAATAATAAAATTTCCTGTGA
>NC_061108.1:109946098-109948598 GCF_015104395.2 Macrobrachium nipponense
TCATGAGTTTCTTCGTGGACACTTGCTCCTGAAGCTTAACTCTCTCCCAGTCTATAACATTAAGGAGAGAGAGAGAGAGAGAGAGAGAGAGAGAGAGAGAGAGAGAGAGAGAGAGAGAGTTTTTTTTTTTTTTAAGTATATAATGAAGGGATTCACCACGGCAAACAGAGGATTTCATCGTATATGTCCTCTCGTTTGTTCTTATAATTATAAGGTGCTATACATACTGACAGAACAATTATGTCATAAATTTGTCTTTCTGTCTCCCCCTCTCTCTTTCTCCCTATCTTCGTTCCACCTGAACCCTAGAGCATGTGACTAACAAACATGTTTATTCAGAGGCTAGATCACTCGTTTTCTGGAGCGAACGCAGCCATTTCAGAATTGAGCCGTGGGACCTAACATAAGGGTACAGGAACCAGAGAGAGAGAGAGAGAGAGGAGAGATATTTTTTGTCACTACAAATAAAGAAGTAAAACATGTGCCGAAGAATGTTTTTTGTTCAGCGTATAACACTGTATGAAACTCTCAGCCGGGGCCCATACTTGCAGCCACATCCCGGTGGTTGCCTGTGTTGTTGGCACCTATGCCGATACCAGACGCACGATCATTAACTTTAAATAAAAAATAATAACTACTGAGGCTAGAGGACTGCAATTTGGTACTTTTGATGTTAGGAGGGCGGATGGTCAACATACCAATTTGCAGCCCTCTAGCCTCAGTATTTTTAAGATCTGAAGGCGGACGGACGGACGAAAGCCATCTCAATAGTTTTATGTTACAAACAACTAAAAGAAGCAAAGCCCAATCATTCCTAATCTACAGACCCGGTCTTATACGCTCACTGAGAAAACGATTGTTTGAATTTCGAAAACCCCTTAGTTCAATTAGGCGACATTTACCAACATACATTTAACACTTTTCAGTATCATATATTTAAGCTTCTGCTATTATTAAAAACATATTCTGATATTATTTGTGACTTTCGATGGTTTTAATGTCTTAAATGTCTTTAAACTATCAGTACAAGTAGAGAGCTAATTCATTAGATCTAAATATTTAGAAGGTATTTTTCTGAAATGTCTGCCATCTCAGGGTGGATATTTGATTCACAATAATAAACTTAATTGTTCTCAAATTTTCAAGACTTATTCCATATACTATTCGTGTAAATTCCAGCATTACAATCTTATGTCAAATACACCTATGAGTGTGCCATACATACACACACACACACAACACACACCCTCTAATATATATATATATATATATATATGTTATATATATATATATATATATATATATATATATATATATATATATTACATATATACTAATATCTATATATATATAATATATATATATATATATTATATATATAATATATTCTGATTGATTCATATATTTAGACTTCTGTACAGTAGTACGGATATGAAGAGCCACGCTGACATAACAAAAACTCAGCCGTCTATTTAAATATATATATGAATATTTATAGGGATATACATATATCGTCGACCTCTATTTGTCACAAGAAACATTAATGGAGAAATCCTGATAAGGTCTCATGGTTACCAACGTTTCTCAATTATATTTGAACCACAAATATCGGGTTTCCTTTCCAGCCTCCTCCTAAATCAGCTCTTTCATTTCAGGGTTTTAGTCTGGAATCTCAATTAAATGGTTGGACCATCTTTCATTTACAGCAGAGATTTGGCAAGAATGTTATTACAGTTGCATTTTTCATGTATTTTTTCCTATTGTTTATTTCATGCTATTTCTGATAACAGACAGAAACACATAATATAATGTATATATTGCATTGATAAGTCTATGAACACACCATGTTTAAATAAATGCACCAGAAGGAATAATTGAAATAGGAATACATCCTTGACTGATATCCTCCTATAAGAAAATCTTTACAATTTCCTTATTAACTATATTATAGTGTAATATTGTTCATAATTCTTTTAAGGGAAGTCGTGCGGGGGACTGTGCTCCATTCTGATAAGTATATCTTATTCAAAAGTATATATATTGCAAGTGACTGAAGACTTAACTTTGTCCTTCTATTCGTGGTAATGGCTCATGTTCTTTTCAAAGCTAGAAATATCTTTTCAGAATTATCAATTGGACAGGAATTGATAAAATTAATCGGAACAGCTTAACACCTTCAGGGAACAACTACTATGATCATTTTGAAATGTAAGACTCTCAAACGTTTACATTATTTATCCCTAATCGCCTGTTCATTGTAAATTCCGACTAGAACCGCTTTCAGCGTTGTTACATTTTAGGAGTTGCCTAAGTTTGTTTTTCACCTTGTGACGTGTTTGAAACATTTTACCATCGCCTAATAAAACAACTGTTTATTTCTGAATTAAATGCATTTTGCTTAAATATGCTTCGACATATCACCGTATATTAGACGGGATATTTTCTTTCTTAAGTTGAACAACCAAGCAATATTTTTCAAACTTCGTGTTAAAATAATCAA
>NC_061108.1:109953598-109991098 GCF_015104395.2 Macrobrachium nipponense
TCTTCGATGGGGAGGATGTTCTTCTTACTGATCTTCTTCATCGCCTTCTCCTCACGGTATTGAGAGTGCATGAAGGCCTTATAATATATCTTGATGTTCTCGGTGGCACAGCGTCATGGGTCTTCTTCCTCATTCGTATACTACCTTTCGAAGGCGGTGCGCACTTCTCGGTTGATGAGCTTTTAGAATATCCGTTATTCACGAGCGTCTGTGAAGCTCTATCAAGCTCGAGGTGTGTGTCCTGCCAGGTAGAACAATGGGAGAGGGCCCTTTTCACAAAGGCCCTGACGGTAGCGCTCTTAAATCTGTCAGGACACTCGCTATCCCCACTGAGGCACATTCCTAAATTTGTCTTCTTCGTGTAGACAGAAGTGCGGAGACCGTCTTCTGTCTTCGTTATAAGGACGTGGAGGAAGGGGAGCTGAACTTTGGTGCTAAACTCGACTGTATAGATTAGCACGCTGCATTGCTGGAATCGGCAACGAAAGGCTTCTACCTCATAGTCTATGTAACCGTTACATACACGATATCTTCGTGCAAGTCGTCACCGAGGATGAAGTAGAAGCCCTTTGTCGCCGATTCCAGCAATGCAGCGTGCTAAACTATACAGTCGAGTTTAGCACCAACGATCGGCTCCCCTTCCTCGACGTCATTTTAACGAAGACGGAACACAGTCTCCTTTCTTCTGTCTACATGAAGGAGACAAATTTAGGAATGTGCCTCAACGGGGATAGCAAGTGTCCTGACAGGTTTAAGAGTGCTACCGTCAGGGCCTTTGTGAAAAGGGCCCTCTCCCATTGTTCTACCTGGCAGTGCACACACCTCGAGCTTGATAGAGCTTCACAGACGCTCGTGAATAACGGATATTCTAAAAGCTCATCAACCGAGAAGTGCGCACCGCCTTCGAAAGGTAGTATACGAATGAGGAAGAAGACCCATGACGCTGTGCCACCGAGAACATCAAGATATATTATAAGGCCTTCATGCACTCTCAATACCGTGAGGAGAAGGCGATGAAGAAGATCAGTAAGAAGAACATCCTCCCCATCGAAGAAGGCAAGATGGTGGACCTTATAATAAACTACAAAAACTGGAAAACAAGAGACCTAATCATGAAAAATAACCCCTCACCACCATCAGGAGACCCCCTCAAGCAGACGAACGTAGTATACCAATACATATGCCCAGTCCGAGGATGCCCTGGGAAGTACATTGGAATGACTACTATAGGTCTTGCGAAGAGAATCTCCTGTCAAGCCTAAGAAGGGGCTATCAAGAATCATGCCTTCATCGCCCACCGAGACACAATCTCCCGCGACTGTATTGTCCGCAACACTAGGATAATTGGGAGAGCACCCGACCCTCCCCGTCCGCGTCTTCTGGAGGCGTTACACATCCAGGAGAAAAAGCCCTCCATGATTACGACGCAGGAGGCCTTTTAGCTCCCGACCTGCATTCGAAGGAACACACCAGTAACGGCAAACTTCACCATATCGCTGCCCAAAAATGTCCCAATTCAAGAGGAAAATAACACCGAAGGCGACATTAATGCCATGAATAATGCCAGCAGTGACGTCAAGCGGCCTTTGGCCAATCAAAATGAAGCCTGGCTTGATGCTATGCAGCTGAGAAGATCGGTGCGCCTGTTGAGCATGCGGTCGGGGGCTGGCTTCAGCCCGCAGCCAAACAGCCAATCATAAAGTAGCTCCCCATTTACTAGCCAATGAAAAGGCAGCGGCACAAAGCCCCCGCTGCACCGCCACAATAAAAGCAGACGGACTCACCCTCTCACTTCAGCCCTTCACCTACCTCCGCCTAAGAGGATGTCTGAGGTTTATTCAGGCGAAACGTCGCGGCCCCACAAAAAGAATAGAAAAGATTAGAATTTAATAACATCAATTCTACCTGCAATACACCCTACGGGATATACCCAAAATTTTGACTACCCCCGCTGGAATTTTTTACCAATAAAAATACAATCGTTTTTTACTATTACCTAATTGAGATATATCAACCTTCGGTAGGTTGCTCACCAGTTTAAGCAACAATGAGAAAACAATAATTAGAAAAATGGAGAAGAACCTTTATAAAATTAATGCAGCTGAGGCAGCAATCACTTTTAATAATAATAATAATAATAATAATAATAATAATAATAATAATAATAAAGAGTACTTATAAATTTCTGCCCCCTCCTTCGTCCTAGATCTAAACAAACCTACATCTCTAATTTCATTTACGTGAACCTCAAAGTACAGATAATAGTAGCAACATTTCATTGAATATCTTCACATACCCATCTCTCTCTCTCTCTCTCTCTCTCTCTCTCTCTCTCTCTCTCTCTCTCGTCTCTCCTCTCTCATCTCTCCTTCCTTCTCTCTCCCCAAGTTCAGTCCGTCTGTCCAGTCTTTGTTGTGACCTCCATTTATAGTCACTGTTTTAGTTGTGGCCTTTTCCTTTAACCCTTCATCTTCTCTTCTTTGTTATTTTTCTTTTATATGTGCGTCTAACATACGGTCCAGCTTCCATATTTTGTTTTATTTATTTGAGAGAAGTAATGAGCAATGAAAACAATTATACACAGTCTGATAGGAAACCTAATATCTTCTCATAAAATTCCGTTTTAACATCCATGGCTGTGATATAATATTTACGGAATGAAGCATGATACTTATAATACGGTTGCTACCATGATTCTCTTAAAATATGAAGATGCGTTTTAAGCTTTTACCACAATTACAATAACTATAGTACTTTTTTTATATCTAATTCTTTTCAATTACCTGTGGAATTTTGGATTGCATGTACGGCAATTATTATTATTATTATTATTATTATTATTATTATTATTATTATTATTAATTATTATTATTATTATTATTATTATTATTATTATTATAGTTTAACCAGACCACTGAGCTGACTATCAGGCTAATGTATGTCGAAAGGTAAGGGAAAAATAGGAAATATTTGTTTAAGACAACTGCTTAATTTGTACAGAAAGAAAGAGAGAGAGAGAGAGAGAGAGAGAGAGAGAGAGAGAGAGAGAGAGAGAGAGAGAGAGAGAGAGAGAGAGAGAGAGAGAGAGGAGAGAGAGAGAGAGAGAGAGAGAGAGAGAGAGAGAGAGAGAGAGAGGGGTGTTACTTTGGTGAAAGCATTGCGAAAAAATATGCATTTTTTCTTCATTTAAAAGAAACACTTCTTTGTTGTTCTGTGTTTAGAAATCACGGAGGGGGGCTCGGGTGACAAGTCAACAAAAATTGAATGGAAGGAACATTCGTTGGAGCCAGTTCTTTCTTCTCTTGCTGCAAACTGTTTTTGCCAGTTGCACCAATGTAAAAACTTAAACTAGATGGGCTGATGGATGAGGTCTGGCGAGGTCCTTCCGAGAAAGGGGACAAGTGGGGACAAGTGCAGCCGGAAAAAGAACTTAATTTCAAGAGACTATTTTTCACCTGTTTCTTTGTGTTTCGTATCTTTCCTTTACAACAAATGGTTAACTCGCCGATTTATTATAAGAATAATATTCATTCCCAGCCATGTGATATAATTCTTTTACTAGGAGAAACAAATCCACAGTTATGTAAATGTACATAAATATTTAAATTTAAAACTTTAAGGATAGCTATCCTTAAAGTTTTAAATTTAAATATATATACATTTACATAACTGTGGATTTGCTTCTCCATTTGAAGACTCGTGCTACTATGATGATTATTTTTAGTTCTTTTACTAATTTGTTTTGTTTTTCCTAAATCCTCTTTCTTTATTGTATATTGCAAATCTTCGAATTTCGATAAAGGAAGTAGGACATACGGCCACAAAATGATTTATTTTTATTCATAAGGCTTTTCGTGGGACCTTTTACCTCCCTAATTTCAAATGAATTGACATCCCTCGTAATCTTTCTGTAGTGTTTGGACATTAACATAAGAACTTCACCCTAACATAAAAGTTCAAAATCATTCGCTGATTTATGTTATGTTAAATTTTTGAAATAAAAAATCTCTTAGAAAGCTTAAGCCCCCGGAGAAGGCCACAATTTATGGAAATGATGCTTTATTGTATACAATCTAATTGCTACGGCATATGAAAATCCTGCTTACGAAAGTAGCTAAGGAATTTTTCATCTACAGTTATTGGTCAACCGAAAAATGAAAACGTCGCTACCCACCTAAAATACTTGAGTTAAGTATATCTTAGTTTAACCAGATCACTGAGCTGATGAAACTACGTGGGTAAGAACCAGTTGGTTACATAGCAACGGGGACTACAGCTTATTGTGGGATACGAACCACATCATATCGAGAAATGAATTTCTAATCACCAGCGGGGGAGCGAACTCGGGCTACCAAATCGATAGGCGAGTACGCAACCCACTCCTAATGAGGAACCCAATATGCTTGAAGTCTGGATTTCAGATTACTTTGATAAATTGTATTTCCCATTTTATTGCACATGCACTACAGTTTTCCTTGCTTTTTCATGGCAACATTGTTTGCATCAAATCAACTCGTAAGTGCCCTTTGAAATACTTCACCAACCAATTAAAGTAACTGGTCACATTTTGTACTTTATATCAATATACTTTTTATATACTATAAACCTTAACATTTGTCTTCATTCTAAGTATCACAGTGGCTACACAGTGAATCTACTGGCCTTTGTTATTAAAGCTATCTGGTATCCAGGCTGCATCCTTTGTTAGTCAACGTCCAATTACACTTTGCAATAAAAGAACTTATTTTACCATTGCTTGTCTCCTCTGACCTTAATGATGACCCTCATCCTTCCCACATTCCCTTCCTTTTTCTCTTTCTAATCCTTTTTACCTTCGTGCGCTGGGAGGAAGCGAATAAAGCCTTTAAAGTAATCTCAGAAAATGTGAGTTTTGTCACTTCAGGTCGGCTGTCATGAGCTTTATGGTAGAGATAAATAAGCTACTCACCCCACCCACAACCCCCCGCCCCCTCCTCTCTCTCTCTCTCTCTCTCTCTCTCTCTCTCTATAGACCGTACCTATTTTTGTCTTTGCCTGTTCTCATTCCAAAGGTGCTTTTGTTTATCATGTATCAAAAAGACTGGACATTTCCTTTTCAAGATATCTTTGCCACAAAACTCGAGAGCTATTTTGGCTCCAAAAATATGCATACGTGATGCCTTCTTTGTGGTACCGTCTCCTTTTTCATTAGTGTAATGGTTGGCTTGAATGATCAAAATTTTTGTGAATATAACTGATGTGTATGATTCATTACTCTGACATTATTAATAGTTATTTTGGCCATCAATTTTAACAGCTAAAATTTTATGTATTCTTTATTTCAGAATATTTTATTACTTTCCGAAACTATCGCTAACAATCACATTGTCTTTAGCAAATTTCATTAAAAGCATTCAGTCCCAAGCACTTTTTTTTATTATAATCTTCACCCCTTCATTTATCTTTACCATGACTTTTGCATATCATTCCATCTGCAATCATATCAACCACATATATAGAAAAGGTCTTATTATATCACTCCTGTAAAAATGTTACATCATAAATTTTTTTCAAATCGAATCTCTCTTCATTCGGTCTAAACATTTATCTTGGCCTTTGAGGTCTACATATAGCTTTGTTATTTTACTCGGAGCGCTTAAATAATTGTTTCTTCCAGGTTAAATCACACCATGTGATTTCCCTTCCAGCGATCGTATCTCATTTTGAAAACCAGACGATCAACCTTTCAGAGTATAATGAATAGTGATATACTATAAAATATTCTAGTCGTTTCTATAATCAATTTCCTTCCGCAAGGGGATAGCTATTCATCGCACACGTGCCTGTGGAATCATCCTTAATTTTACTGGTTCATTACATCATTACCAGTAATTTTAATACTTTATCTCAGATTGAAACTAAATTGTTTCTTACTTATTGTATACGTGCTGGATTTGTATTGGTTTATTCTGGATTTCCTGGGATTTCTTTCAACACTTTTACTACTAAAACGAAACAAACCTTTTTCTTTTCGTTACAGCTGTTGTATGTGTAGCACTAATATATATATATATATATATAATATATATATATATATATATATATATATATATATATATATATATATATATATATATATATATATGAATTTTAACCACATCACCGTGATGTTTATGTATTACGCTACACATATAGTGTCTCCTATTCGCAGCACCTCGTAAATAATACACGTATATGTATGTGTCTCTTTGCTGTGTGTGAGTTCATAACTATCTATATATATATATATATATATATATATATAAATATATAATATATACATATTATACACACACACACACACACACACACACACACAGCACACACACACATATATATATATATATATATATATATATATATATATATATATATATATATATATATATATATGAAAACATTGCCAATCAGTAACTACCACTTAAAATAAAATTGAAATGAAGCAGTATATCGTACATTTTAGGAACATGTTTTCAACTTTGGACCATAGAATTGAATGATGCGATCAAAGTTTTATGCGCCAAATCTTGAAACAATGGTTTATAAACCCTACAAAGTCAGGAGAATGCAATTCTAGTAATGATGCAAAACTGATTTGGGAGAAATTGCTTATGTGGTTTCATCCCAACTATTGATGATACCTTGATTCTGCTGTTAAAGAGTAGCGTATGTTTCCACTAACACCACGGGAAATTGAAAGGAGAGAGAGAGAGAGAGAGAGAGAGAGAGAGAGAGAGAGAGAGAGAGAGAGAGAGAGAATGTAATGACGCTCCTCAGGAGTATCACTTTAAACAAATGCAGCAAACAATCTAACAAGTTCAACGACTGCTACGAACGACTTAACTTGATACACCTCTAACCTTTTACCGCCAACTCCAGACCTTCTAACATGGCCTTTTTTATCTCTATCGAATGTAAATATCGATTATATAAAAATCTCTAAAATTATAAATGAGAAGAGTTTTTTTTATCCCAAGAGGGATGATTAACACTACGATATTGGTTGTCGGATATCGAAAGTAAACTGACCATATATCTTTAATTTTATATCATTGACTTATGTTGCACTGACAGTTAAGTTCGTCTAATTGCACATCCACTGTTTCTCAGGTGTCTTCTTGTTCGATTAAAAAAATAATACGTTAAACTTGCTTAAAATAATACATCATAAATGCAAACAGTATAATATGAACCAGAATAAGAATGTTGATGGTGTTGTAAATAGGATGATCAACCGTGGGCAAATGCCTACAGTTTTACTAAGGCATGTAAGGACTTATCCATTTTGGATTTAATCCAAAGGAAAATGTCAATTATTCATCATAAAGAACCTGGAACATGGTTCGAACAAGACTCACACTGGTAATATAATGAAATCATTTTGTGCAGTTGCCCAAAACATATTACCTCAAAATAGATCAGGGAGAAAGAAGGAAATAACCTCACTATATGCAATTTAAAGTTCACGCATAAATTTGTCCTGGATCATTCGTATAACTGTTCGGATGGCAGGCACGAAAAAAAAATTACCTAAGCTCATTTCGAAAAATGTGTTTATTAACGATTTTTAGCGAAATTTACATGGTCTTAAATATACTATATACATATACACGCACACACACACACACACACACACACCACATCACACACACCACACACACACCAAACATATATAATATAATTCCGAGGTACAACGAATTGGATATTAAAGGACATTTGTAGCTTGATGCATATTTATATATGTGTGTGTGTTTATGTATTTTCTGTCTGTCTATCTATCTATCTATCTATCTATCTATCTATCTATCTATCTATCTATCTATCTATCTATCTGTCTCTTACACAGTCTCAATATATGGCAAAAATTAGCGTGAAAGTTATCGGATTATTCAAGGAAGCACTCTCATTGTTCAAGTGAACAAACATGCATCAAATTATATAATTCCATTTGGGAAATAACTCATTTCTGTAAGCCAAAAATCAACCCACCTCTAATTGCATTCATGACCACTCAAAAGCAGCTATAAGAAAAACAAAGGGCTCTGTGAAACTAGGAGTATATAATTAATGCTCAAACAGCGATTAAAGAATCCATATCTTTGTTCGTCCTTTGAATAGGTAGAATTAACCATGAAACGTAGAGCCAAATATCCCACTCTCATAGGCAATTACACATGATTCAAATATCTGGAAACGGTTATTATTGTTACTGGGGGTTATATGCTTTATAATAGCGACGACCAATTAGGTTTGAAACCTGAGCTTGCGAATGATTCATGTTTTGGTCCTTTGAAAAGTACATAATAATCTAATTGGTGAAGAAATTTCACCTGGCATTTCTTTCCGGGCGAAAATTTCTATTTTTTTTTTAAGAGGGTGTTAGGAAACAGAAGTTTTCAGAGACTGTGTGTAATAAGAAATCTATCAGCAGACATTTATCGACACCTTAATGTATAGTTTACGATACAAAGGTCCTGCTAAAGTTGGTGTAATGAATATCTGATGAAAGGATCGTGATGAAACGCTTTTCGAATGGGTATTATACCTTAATTTGGGGTCTTTCGCTTCAATCCTCCCTCAAACGCCTGTTGAAACGAAAGGCATTAAATACATTTTTGTCGCGATAATCTGACAAGAATATTCATTAAATCAAACCTTTTGTATGCTGACTTTGCTGAAGCTCTAATACTAAATTCTGTTTGATGTTTCTCCTTATACAACTTATTTGGTGACGTATATAAAAAAAACTTTTCCCGGAAGTCGTCATACCTCTATCAAACACAACTGGCAAATATGTACCTGATGGTCAGTTGACTGTGGTATCGCGGCCTTAGGTGGAAAAGGGCAAGAACTATCCCTAGTTACGGTCGATTTTACTTATATAAAGGTATAAAGGATTGACCACACTATACATAATGAGACACTCGAAAGCCATGAATATTGATATGGATATGCAATATATATATATATATATATATATATATATATATATATATATTTATATATATATATATATAAAGATCATTTCTCTCATGAAATCATTATTACGATAATGACAAATTATTCACTGCAAAATGTCATAAAAATATATTTTTTTTCGAGTAAGAGATGGATGGATATTAATGTGAATATGAAAGAGAATGATTAACGATAAAACTTGAATAAAAAAGTATTTTGTTTTTAAACTATTACGTATGCTTTTCGAGATGAATATATGAATTTAAATATTTTTTTCATATGGAATATGCACCAGGCTCTACGTCAATAAATGTCAAATTGCTGGTTATAAAGTTTCAATTATGGCGTAATGGTATCTAAAAATTGCGTGATTTTTTTTTCAGCAATAATTCTAACTACTGAATTCAAAGAAAATTAACTTCGCAATCCTTCAATAATTTTTCCCATTAAAAAATTCTCTATTTTCGTAATTGCTTTAGCATCAAATCTCTTACTCGAAAAAAATATATTTTTATGACCATTTTGCAGTGAATAATTTGTCATTATTTCGTAATAATGATTTTATGAGAAATGATCTTTTAAGCTTATATGAAGTTGAATGCATTTCGTGCTTCAGTTCATGTGTCATAATATAGTCAGCTCATATAAATAAAGGTATTTTGTTACCCCATAATAGATGTAATCGTTATTCATATCCTTTGCAATTGCTCATGGGGGTAATTTTTTTATTTCTATTTTTTTTAGTTACAACAATGCAATATGTCGTAATATTCTCTGAGTACCCATATTATATGCACGGTGTATGATGTTTTAACATTCAAGATGTTGACAGCTTTTGGTTATTTCCAAACTTATGGTAAATACATTCCATAAGCTAAATTATATAATACTTTGTGAACCCCGATTAAACCCGTAACCTATTTCATACCTCCAGTTTTAGTATTTGCTAAGGGGGTTCTAAGCGTTGTATGGTAATCGATTTATTATTTTTGCTACATCATATTTACATCACCTCTATCGAAAGTCCTTTCTTCAGTAGTTTTGTTAAAGTATTGTACAATATCATAGTATGTGCTTTTCTTAATTACGTTGCAACTTTAATTTAGAGGGTTTATCTTTAACTAACAATAGTGGTTGCCTTATGGGAAATATCCGACAAATTGAGTAAAAAATATCATAAGCATATCATTTTTTTCTTTTCTGGTTATAATGTTACAATGATTAGAATCAGTCAGCAAGCAGAAAAGAACCCAGGTAAAACATCTCCCTTTTCTCATACCATTAAGTATTTATTCTATGCGTCCTAGATTTTTAACTCCAGTATGACGAATGAAGGTCACAAATTTCTGCAGATATTTAAATTAATTCTTCCAGACTATAATTGCTCAAGTTCAAAAATAAAATGTCGAAAAAAAAACATTCGTACCCTTGGATTTAATGCATTATGAGAGGGAAAAGGCAAAATAGTGATTGCAGCATACTTCTAAGACCATTAGAGTAAATTTTAGCGTTCCATACCTTTGAATAATTCGGGACTGGTTGTTCGGTGTTACGCGTGTATTCATGAGAGGAAATGAATTTCTTGGTATTCTCCCTTTCAAGTGCGCGTTTTATCATCTTCAGAGTAGGTGTTTCGAATGGGAAGGCGATTTAGTCATTTCTTCCCTCTCCTTTTATCTGTTTATGAAGGTGCGTATGTTGGTGAATGGGAGATCATTAGGGTAATGGCAGAAGTCAGGTACAGAAAGGGCAGAGAATGATTCTGAGCACATGGAACAAATATTCTATCAGATGGTTTGTTATGATTTAAAAAAAAAAAATTTCTAAGGGCTTGTAACTTTTTAACTACATGTTTCTGTTCTTAATATACTTCTATACCGTTAAACCATATCTGATTTGTAAATATGAAAGGTCTTTAGTAAATATATCTGATGATTCAATAGACCAAACTATATGAAATTCATCTTTTTTACCTTTGTAGCCTTAGTTTCTCTTGAAAATTCAGCAACTTGTTCCCTGAATACAGTATATTAGAATTTTGTAATACTGCATAGTTTATTAAAATAATAGTATTTTTATTACTCAATACTGGTGTTGCTCGCACTCATGCGACTTACATTTGCCCTTTAGAGTACGATTCATATGTTTCATCTATTTCTTTTTTTCTTCGATGGAATCGAAATTGAGCTGCGTATTTGAAATATTGGCTATGTATAACAGGGACTAGTTAAATGTGTAGTATATTCTATCCTTATCTATTAGCTAGAGGTTGACTGTATTTACGATTAGTTTGTTTCCTATGAAGCAGCTTCACCTGACAAGACAATTAGAACGTGCTTTCCTGCACGGCGGATTACGTGTAACCAAAAGAAACTGTAATTAATACGTGAACCTGGCCTGGCCATTATTCGAACCGAAACTAAATATTCCATCTATTATTTGTCTCTGTGCGTGTGGGTCTCTCTCTCTCTCTCTCTCTCTCTCTCTCTCTCTCTCTCTCTCTCTCTCTCCATCCTTAATCCTCTTTTTCTCCTCCTTTTCAGCCATATTTATATTTGTATTTCACCGACATTGGGTAGATAACGGAAGCTTCGACAGTACAAATCTATATTGACAACTTTTGTAATTCAAGGCTAGACATTAAAACCCCAAAAAAGTGACATAGATATCATGAATTCGAATGGGATTAGAAGTGTGCTTATCCGGGATTAGAGATATCAAGCGAGTGAGGGAAAATTGTAAGGAAAAGTAGAGAAAATGTTATTCGCATAGATTTATTATGCTGGGTTTAGAAAATGTTTAGTCGTTAAGGCAATATACATGTGGCCATTCATCAGGATAGACACCCAGACACTCATACGCACGTGCTCGAACGTATATATACATGTAAAATATCTTATGTATAAATACATACATACATACATACAAACACACACATATATTTACATCTATATATAAAGATGAATATATATTCGTATATGCATAATTTATTTATTTAAATATGAACACATACATACTATACATACATACATGCATACTGTAACCAAAAATTTCAATTAGTGGAACTATTATATCATGTAATTTTATATTTTCAAGTACTACAGGTTTCATCTAAACTACTAAGGATATTGTCACTAAATTACTATTAACCCAAGTAAAAATGCCTTAAAAAACATAAGGGCTTTCACTTGTACTTACATCCCTCTAATGGTACTTTAAGGGAAGGTAGATCTACTGGAAATATTTGAATCAAGATGCTATGTTTAGCACAAGCGTTATTTGGATTATTGCAGCAGCAATCTTCATCAGATCCCTGGGGGAAGAAATAAGCAAACTGAAAATATTGTCATAAGTATAACCTAACCAGAATTTCTAGCATTTACTCCCTTCGAAAAATTGGGCAAGCTTAAGGATGCCATTCTGCTAAGTATTTTTTCTATGTAAAGTTCAGTAAAGAATTTTGTCATGCAAGCTAACATTGGTTGTTGTTCTTAGAACAGTCAATTCATAAAGAAAACCAAAGATGAATAATTTAAATGACACTCGTAGTGTTACCAAGGGTTTTCGTCTTTTAATAAAATGTCAGCCTCTTAGAGTGGAAGGAATGGAATGGAATGAGGGTTACAGACAATGGACCTTTGACTTGGGACTTGCAGAATGTAACATGGTTTACGAAGTGTCATCATGAGTCTGAACTTGAGATAGTATCAACGAAATAGCATTTTTGTATTTCGAGCTTATAAATAAAATGTATTGAGCAAGATGGTATTATATTCCCTTAAAGAAGACTCTTATTTAAAATATTTCCTGAAAACATCAATTCATTCGCGCTTAAGGAGTCTTTTAGGGGGCGTTACAACAAGGTCATGAATTACGGGCCGACAGACTTAGCCTACTTAATAATCAGAATAAAAAATAGTGACTCGATTCTGGTCTTAAAATTCATGAATTGCTTTTATCTAAATATGGAAACCTGTTATAAGCTGCCAGAAAAAAAAACAAATACTAATAATGATGATGAGGACTGCCATTATCATTTTCATATATTTATTATCAATATTGTACAGGTATGTTTGAAAGAACATGACCAAGCAAACGACGTACTCTCAAAAATGTTCTTCGCAAATGAAAAGAGAAATAGAAAAAAAAAGATTACAGAATGAATATCACACAAATAAGGAAAAAATTGCTAATGTGTATTTGTACTAAATATGTAAAAGCTTAAACATATATTCTTTGAATGAAAATTAATGTTAAAATAACGTTTCCTTAATCAACGGACATGAGCAGTGTTGAGCTTTGCCCAAATTATACATTATAGTACTTTCTGGCATGTTGTTTTTCCTTGTTATAGTCATATGAGTCGGAATGGAAATGTTTCGATTTTATTATTGTAAATGGGGCTCCTGTTAAAGGCATTTTTACTACTACATCCATTATTATTATCATTATTATTATCATTCTTATTATTATATTTTATTGCGAGGATCTGATTATCATTTTCTTTCCACTGTTCCGAATAAAACCCCAAGCTTCACCAGCGAAAAATAGCGTTATCTGGGGGATAAAATCCCATTCTTTTATGAAATGTCAGTAATATCATTATACGAACAAAAATATTGATGAAAAAAGCTTTCAAATTCCTCAGACTTTCTGAATTAGCATGTAATACAATTGCTAATCACCTTAACAGATCTCAACGGTATAAAGATGAAAAAAGATAGCATTTTCCTTAGAATCCGGGGCATGTCTTCTGCAGCTTTTCCCATTAAAGGAACATATGATCCCATTTGTTTGCCGGGGGGTGGGAGGGGGGGGAGGGGGGAGTGAGGGCGGTGGACTGAGATGGTGGAAGAGGGCAAAGGCTAAATGAAGGAATGAATGTCTTTTGCACCAGACCTTTTTCTCTCATTTCTCCTGACCATTATAAATTTGAAAGATACCTTCCATTATCCGGGTTGAAATGAACTAATTGCTTCGGTCTTCTACCCCATTCATGTCACATTTTGGTACCGAGATACTCGTTTATAAAGTTATATTTTTTATACCCAAGACCAAAAAGTTGGTCAAATGCTCGAAAACTGGCTTGCAATGACCCTTCAATGCTCTACATCTGCAGTCACAATTCGTGATCATGACACTCAAGAAGAGCTTACTTTTTATTACAATGGGTGAATTTACAGTAATCTGGATACATTTATAATTTCATGATACGTTGCTCTTTTTATGTTATCTCTCTTTGATTTGATTGCCTTTCATTTGTTTAATTTCATTCGGTTTTCAATGGGACATTTTTTCTTCGATGTAGATTTTATCCCGGAAAACACAATAAGAATAAATGAAGAAACTGCAGTTTAGTTTACCTATATATTACATCATATATTCATGCAAAATGTCAATATATATTAATTTACTAGAAACAGTTTAATGTGAAAGACTGCCTAAAGACAACAATGATGCTTCCCTTTTCTTTCTCTTTATCTTTCAGGCCCATAAATCTATATTTCGTGGTAAATCAGTATCAGTGGTAGAAAAATACTAATTGTGCATATTTCTACAAATCTCTGATTAGAGAAAATAAAAATAAAATCTGCAAAGATCAGCAGCATAGGGGCAAATAGTTAATTATTTTAAAATATTATTAGAAAATGTTAGGTCACTTACGGTGATATATTACATTTTGTTTAAGAAAAAAAAAAGTGGGAGAATGAAGACAAGAATACATGCATCAAAGAACGTTACAGGAGAGGACATTATAGTCTGTTATTACGCCATATACAAATGCTGCCTTACATTCTGTTACAATCATAATGCTGCTTCAACGGACTTTTGATACCATTTATTTGCTGGTGCAATTTCAATACTGAATAAGTAATAACTTTATAATGGTGATGTTTGATTTACAGAATCGCATTCTGAAGCTTAAGTCATTTAATGGTAATTCATCATCATTTTCCTCTTTTTGCACCCATGATTTCAGCTGCAAAATAATATAATACTGTCATATATGTTCTACGACTAATAGGTAGCATATTTCAAATAGGCTGACTATCAATTCCAATACAATTAATGTGAGGTCATTCTCCCTTAAAATTCCCCACCAAAGGTTATATTCCCATTATATAGTCACAAGCCCTCCAGCTAATTAATACCTCAGCTCTAAATGACAACCCAACAATTCGGAGACTAATTCTTTACCGTTTCGAAGAACACATCTTTCCATGAATACGCTAAAAAGAAAAAAATTTGATTCTGTCCCTTTCTTCATTGTCAAGTTAGTCATAATTAACAGATGTGACCTTCGCAACATAATGATGAAGGGTTTTTCCCTTCCCTTGACGAGTAATGGTAGAGTTATTTTTTTCTTTCTTTTTTTAATCGGTAATGGCATTGAATCCAAGAGGTTTCTTAAATCATAAAGAAATTCTGAAAAAAAAAAAAAATAAAAGTCGGTATATCATCTGTTATGTAATGAAAAATAGAGAAAAATAGTTGAAAGTAAAAAACAAAATGTTTTCCTTTGTCAGCCTGTCTCCTTCTCTCTCACGTTTCGGTAATTTTTACGATATTTTACTTCAACGTTATCAAAATCGATAACACTACATTCAGATCACTATAGTAACAAGATTATATCTTTATGGTTTTATTAAAATACATTATAAAAAATTAAATAAACTATAAAGCATTATACATAAGTTTCCGTATTTAGTGTTTTGAGTTTTTATTTATTTATTTATTTTTTCACATAAGATTAAACATTTTCCCCAAAGAGATAATTCCAAGGCTAAGAAGCGATGGTTACATAAGTATTGGTCGAACAAAGTTGTTGGAAGGCATTTTGATTCTCTTGATTTTAATATTAATGATTTTGATGATTCGACTACTTATTAAATCGCGCGTGACGCTATTACTGACAATACACACGCCGTTTATTTCTACACAAACAAAATTGGAATTTTGCTCTTCGTCTAAATATTTATACAATTTCAACATTTACGACAAAATCCTGTAAGTAATGAAACCTTATTGCAACACTAATGGATAAATAACCTCCATTTCTTAAGGGATCCGGAGAACACCAGTAATGAAAAAATTACCATAGGGGTAATGGAACACCTTTAAAAAGATTGAATGAAAAGGTATGCTTGCTATGTAAAGAATGCAATGAAAAACAGGTTTCCTGAAAAAAGCACCATTTGACACGAAAGCGGGTGCATGAAAAATGATACAGAAGAGAAAGGGAACGACATGCGTCATTGAGATATTAATTTAGTCTCAAATCATCTTTTTTTTTTTGTTATTGAAGGTGTATTCAAAAGGTTGTGAACGACCTGAGGCTTCAAGGTAGAAGTATAGATTTAGGGTAAATTCGGTACACTTTCGATATGTAAAGTCTTCTCCATACTGCCAATATAAATTCGATTTTTAAAGGTTTCCTGAACTTCTTCGCCTCAAATTATTATGCAAAAGAGCCCTAACTGCTTGAAATCGATAATAACAATGATTTACCGCATTTCGAAGAAGAAAAGATGCCCATAGAGGGCATAGTACATTGCATAAGTATGTATGCTTGTCTTCCTAAACAATGGCTTTCCAACTGCATAATCATCTCATAATTTTTCATTTTCTCTAATTCATAATAACTCATATTCTTTATTCATAATATCATAACTATAATTGGTGATTTAATATAATCCATAACTCATGGATTATATTCGCCTGAGCATGTAAAAGTATAATGACATTATATTTCTTGTTTAAGCCTTGGCGATCGTGCTAATGGGGAGGACATCGAAGCTTTAAGAAATCTTTTTACAGCTTTTACGTTTCCACACAAATTTAAAAGGAACTCGAATAACTGTAAATGTTTGTGGAAACCCTCCACAGGTATCCGGTCTCAAGTAATACATTGCAACTCGAAGTATTTTATTCTTGATATCCCAGAAGAAATCACTGTAACTACTCTCTCCTATATATTTTCTTCTCAATTTATTTTTCCCTGTTTAATTTCCTATGTATTTTCATTCACCTTTCTTTTATATTCTCTCTCTCATTGCCTTTCTGCTACTGCCGGAAAAATTCCAAAATTTTCCCAAAGATTCATAAATCTCCTTCTTTCTCAGTACTTTGGCATTCGCTATGTCTTTTCAATCTTCAAGCATATACAAACTTTTTAAAATACTGATGTATATTTTCCTACGTGATTTTTATCAGGAAAGTTTCTATTTAAAAACATCTTTACTTTATTGAGGTGTTGCCGCACTCAAAGTATAAGCCGATGACTGCGCTGAAAGCGAACGGAATGGCGATAATAGTTAATTATAGCTTTAGTTATACCCAGTGCTTTTAATTAAAGGACATTTGATAACCAGATAATGTAGGTTAAGAGCAGGTTTAGAAGAAAATCTGCAAAATGCAGTATTCTGTTTATAATGATTGAAGATTCTCTCTCTCTCTCTCTCTCTCTCTACTCTCCTCCTCTTCTCTCTACTATCTCTATCTGTAGCCTATCTGTAGTCTTTCTGCCAGCACATATCAATCAGTGTTCTGAAGAGTAAAACCAAATGAGGAAAAATATCACTGGATATATTGGCACTTCCAAATAGTAACTAAATATTTACTCGATGAACGCTGAGTTTGAGTTATAATTAAGGAAATGACGAAAACAAGATAACAGGAACGTGTTTAACAGACCCTTATTCTGTATGCAAGAGGCAGAGAGAACATCGTAAGTTACAATGGCTTTAATTCTATAATAACGGCTAACTTATGACTATAGCGGCAAGTACCTTGGCCAGAGTTTCAGGGCATTACAACAATTACTAAACCAGCCCTAGAGAGTAGTTTACAAACATTGTTGTCATTTTCGCGCGTGAATTTGGTCTAACTTTGTTCAGAATTAATATCAAAGAAGCAGGGAAACTAGAAAGGTACAATAAGATTATTGCATGAAGATGAGAAAGAGGATGGAAAAACATGTTGTATTTAATAACTGAAAAATAAACTTTTATAAAATTAAACTTTGCTACAAAACGAATCTAAAACAAAGAAGCACATAATAAAGTTATAAACTCCCCCCTCTCCTTCTAAAAATGAATGAAGAATGACGAAAAAGTACTAAAAACACTGAATATATTTATCAAGGCAAGGAGCTGCATTTATTTTGAATAGCGTCAACTGCAAATAAATAATATACAAAATAATAAAAAAAATATGTATTTTAAAAAAATTAAATGAGGCCAAGGTTGCATATACCTAGGTTTTGAAAACACCTTAAACCTATGTAGTAGTCAACAGAATACATTTACCGCTTACGCCTTTAAAATGCTGACCATTAAGATCAAGGTTTAAGAAACTCACGAAATAGTAAAAGAGGAGTATAGTGAAGTAACGAAATAAAAATCTGGTGGCGGTACTATTAGGGTCCTGAACGTGACAGGGAAGCAAAATGGATTGGGACTTCGATTGCTCAGACGTATTGGGAGTGAAGCGAAAAGAAAGAAAGAAAGAATATATATATATATATATATATATATATATATATATATATATATATATATATATATATATATATATATATATCTTTTGCAGATTTTCTTCTAAACCTGCTCTTGACCTAAATCATCTGGTATTAAAATGTCCTTTTATTAAAAGCATTCGGTATAACTAAAGCTACGACTATTATTGTCCTATTTAAAAAATCATTTTGGGTAAATTCTTTACCGGACTGTTCGACAGTTATTATATAAATAAATATTTTACGAGATTGTGAGATATTATTGAAGAAATAATATCGTAAAAAATTCATATGAAAACAACGTTCTCGTTATGTGAAGCTATATATATATATATATATATATATATATATATATATATATATATATATATATATATATATATATATATACACTAAACCAAAAGAACATGCAAAAGTAAACTATCATATTATGAATTTGTACTCAGGAGGCTTCAATGATGTAAGGGCAACTATTAAAGATACAAAGAAATGGAATTACTGTACTTGAAGAATGAAGAGATAAACCACAGATGGAAAGAAGAGAGGTGGAAAAAAGATAAGAGAGTGAGATGGAGATGGAGAAATAGGTGAAGAGACACTTAAAAGGACACAAACGGAGAGTCCACATCTACGAATTCTTAAACGATCTTTCCTGTATATTTGTATAATCATTTTAATTAAGTAACAATATCTTTATTTTGGGAATTTTGGTATCGCTACTCTATCGAACGAGGAAGTTTTAATGTCAAGATAAAGAAGAACTTTGTTACAATTGCATTCATTAAATTTTTTTTCTCTCTCTCTCTCGGTCTCTCTCTCTGACTGTTTTAATCAAACAATGCTCTTTTTCTTGCATTGACGAGGGTGAATACTTGATTCATCAGCAAATACTCTTTGCATTGAAATGCATCATTATCTTGATATCGTCAGGTTTATTTAATGGGGCCGAATATTAATGAAGTAAAAGAATGGCGTATTTTCTCTTATTGCACAATATTATAAAGTTTCAGCAATATTCTTATAGTATCGAGGTCAACATCCACAAATGGCATTACTTTTAGATATATATATATTGTCTGTCTATCCATTCGTTTCTGCCTGTTTGTCTGTCTTTCTGTCTAGCTGTCTTTTTCTATTCATATTGGTTCGGTTCATAACTTTCATAATTATGCCCTGGGTATTCACTTCAAATGAGGGACTTGCTTCAATATTGCCACTGAATGATTTGCTGAATACCAGTATCTAATTTATAAACTTTATTTACGATTCCAATAAGTTTTTCAGATGAATAACTATTGATAAAGTCCTACTTTCGCATAACGACAACTTTATCTTTATATGATTTTTTCCAATATTATTTTTTCAATAATCTTCGCATAACGAGAAGTTTATTTTTATATGAATGTTTTATGATATTATTTCTTCAATAATATCACACAATCCCGTAAAATACTTATTTATAAAATAATTGTCGGACAGTCTGGTAAAGTATTTACTCAAAATGATTTTTTAAATGGGACAAAGGTGTTTCTTTAACTGATTTATTTTTTCTAGACAACCAACGTCACAAAAAAAAACTTTGAGGCTTACCACATTGTTCCTTTAAAAAACTTAATGTTCTTTGTGAACAGTAAGTATTATCTTCCACATAACAATCAAAATCCTTCTCACTCCCATTACGCATCTTACATCTGTATTTTACACACGACTATTGTTGTTATGTCTTTCAATTTTCATTTCATCCCAATTATACTCAAGTATTCCTCTTATCTTTGCTTTCCCTTTTACTTACCTTTTCCGACATAATATTTTTCAGGAGAACAAAATGCAGTCTCACTTTCATTTTATCACAAACATTTACCAAAGCTGGACTTATTTCGGATTCAACTTCCTTCTCATTCTTTATGTTATGTCGAGACATTTACATTTACAGTGAGCATTCTAATGTCAGCATGTTAGCTCCATAACTTCATCTGCTTCTCGATTCTGAACAACTTTGATGAACCAGACGCTTTCATTTTTTAGATAACTATGCTTCTTTTAAACCGTCATAGATTCACGCTCAATTTTATCATTGTAGTCGTATCCTTGCTAGCTTTTAATTTCGATACTGTCTTACTGAATTCGTTTTCATTTTCCTGTAGAGGGTCGAGCAATTTCTTTTCGGTTAATATAACATAAATTTTCAAATTAATCCTTCCGATATTCCATATTCTATAGAGAACATTCGTGGCAAAAAAATGTTACAAATATTTCCTATTCTTTCAGATATCCTCAAAGTAATGTTATACATAAATAAAGAAAAACATAAGGCATAATAAGTCATAGAAATGATCTAATTTTAAAACAGTTATCTTATGTTTACAAAAGTTATAAATAATTCTTTACAAGTAGCAACTTATGCCCCAGTAGCTTAAATATCAGGGTATAGTTATTGACTTCTCCGTTTATTTTTACAATTCCATCTTCTCATTCAAAACGTGTCTAATTGCCATTTTACATATACTAATCAAAGGTTTATTTCACAGAGTTTATGTCCTACTTTAGTATTTTTACTTCTTACAGCAGAATAATTATTTATTTAAACCCGTTCTTTTGTACCTACCCTTCTAATATTCATTTTCACTATACATTGATATTACATTCTGAAGACAGATCTTGGTACTGTAAATCTTTTAATTTGAACCTTTATTTAAACATCTGCATATTAACGTTTAAAATTTAATCTTCAACCATGAAAGATCACTTTCCTTATATAATTAAAAATAATATATTACAGAAGTCCCATGAGTTCAAGATCACCTTTTTCTTCTCAAAACAAATAATTTCAGAGCAATTTCGTCGAGACCTACTTTGTTCGATAAACATTTCCTTGGAACATTCTATAAACGATTTTCCATTGTTCACCAAATTCTCCCCCTAATTTGCCATCAACTTCTTTCTTTTCCTTGTTTTGCTGTATCATTCCATTGGTGTCAAAAATCTACACGGCGGTTATCTCCACTTTTGCGAACAATGGACAAAACCTCACTTCCATATTCATACACACGGGCACATACACACACACACACACACAGATCCTCGTCTTCCCCCTCTGCCTTCCGTTCAATCTACCTCTCCAACCCGGAACCCTTCCTACGACTAATTACATTTCCTACTTCAAATTATATAGCTGCGACTAATACAGTAACTTCCACATCGTAAAAAGAATCATCAACTTTACAATTTGATCACAAAACTTCTCAAATCCGATAATTTTTCTTAATGTTGTAAGGCTTGGACGCTAGCAAAAATCTCCATTGTATAAAACTGTAAAAAAGGCCAATACATTCTGTTATTGTTAAAGTTAGAACGTTTACAAAAACACACAGTTACAGTTACGCAGTGACCTATTCAGAAAAAAATAGGTAAAAAGAGTTACGACTCTATATCATTTTCAAGGATAGATATGTACTTGAATTATGTCTGTCAATTCCTTTCCCATATGAGAATGACTGGTTCCTAAAAAAAATCCTATTCCAAGTTTAATATAGGAGCATACATCCATATATAAAATAAAATATATATATATATATATATATATATATATATATATATATATATATATAATATAAATAACGAATACCGGAAATGATAGTCAGGAATCCAAGCGCTTTCGTCAGACGAAAGCGCTTGGATTCCTGACTATCATTTCCCGTGGTATTCGCTTATTTATGAAGTCACGTGCATCTACTGTGATTTTTTAAGCATATATATATATATATATATATATATATATATATATATATATATATATATATATCATATACATAGTATATATATATCATATATATATCTATAAAATAATATATATATATATATATATATCTATATATATATAGATATATATATATATATATATATATATATATATATATATATATATATATATATATATATATATATATATATACTATATATATATATGTATATATCTATATATATATAGATATATATATATATATAGATATATATATATTATCATATATATATATATATATATATATATATAGTATATATATATACTATATATATATATATATATATATATCACATCACCGTGTTTCATATATACGCATCAAGCTACAAATGTCCTTTAATATCTAGTTCGCTCTACCTCGGAATTAATATATTTTCATATATGTTACCCGGAGGGCAATTTTTTAGTTGATAATAATTTCGTCGGTTGACGGGCGCGAACCTGGAACCAAGAAATCAGGACGTGCACTGAATCACGAAAATATGGAACGTAATGAATATATCAATATACACAAAATCCAAAAAGGAAAGAGAAACGATGGAGTTCTGCAAGGCCTTTCGATTTCTTGTCCTTTACTTAGGACAAGAAGTCGAAAGGTTCTGCAGAACTCCATAGTTTCTCTCTCCTTCGTGGATTTTGATCCTATATATATATATATATATATATATATATATATATATATATATATATATATATATAATATATATATATATATGTGTGTGTGTGTGTGTGTGTGTGTGTGTGTGTGTGTGTGTGTGTGTGTGCGCGTGTTGCAAACCTTCAAAAAGTTAGGGCATGTTTAAGAAGGCTTAAGGAAGAGACTTTTGAGAATATATCAACTGTAATTACAACCATGGTAAACGGCAAGACCAAGAATTATGGGTCTAAGGCTATATGTAGTACAGTGGCAAAAGTGTAAGAGGCTTACAGGAGTTTGTCAAGGATGTCTCAGGGCGGGAGAGGGTCCCGAAAAATAGTAAGAGGAAAAGAATAATTGAGCCTCTCCTAGAAGGGCATAATGTTTCTTCGTCAAGCAGGGAAGGTATCTAGTACGATTCTGCGTACGAAAATGAGATCAATAAAAAAAATGAAAGGCGGGGAACCACGTCGTTTTAGAAAAGTGTGTGGATCCATTGTTTCCTGAGAACCAGTTTTATGAGAAGGAGAAAGAGAGCGAACGAGAGAGAGAGATCTTTATTGCGAATACTCTTTTCTGATTATTATAGTAGGGTATGTGTAGGCACTTGGTTTAGTAGTCATATTCAGTGGATCATTGTCTATTTATTATTATAATTTTTTGCTGATCTCAAGACGTAAGGTTTGTTATTGGTATAACGAATTCTTTTTAAGCAATTCTGGTAAATCAATATCTATAAACTTTCTATCAGTCAGATCTTATGTTATCTGGTCAGATCCTCGTGAATATCACGCCCTTCGGAACAATTATCCATTTACACAAGATATAGATTTAAACTTAAAGTGAGATTGATGCGACATTAATCGGCAACGTCCTGGAACAGGGCTACAACAAGCGGAGAGACAAAAAGGGTTTAAATGAAAAAGCATACAGGGAGGTGTACTACACAGCTAGGGTAGACCACATACGGAGGCGTCAGTCTATATGTGAAGCAGAGAGGGAGTTACATCAGCACTAGGCACGTCTTGATAGTGGTGCTGAAAATATTTTCTTCACAATGAGTAAAACAAATGTACGATCAAGAATCGGGGTCCAGTGAGCAGGAAAACATAGGAATAATGTAAGGTCACTGATGAGGAGCTAAAATAGGAAAAGCATTTTGAAAAGAAGCCAGTAGGTGACTTACCACAAAAGTTAATAAAAAAGGAATAGCCAAACTTGATAACAGAAGAGTGGAACATATGGGATGAAATTATGGAATGACAGTCATATTTTGAAAACCGTAGAGGGAGATAGTACTTTTCCAATATTTCAGAAAATCTACTTCCAGTAAAAAAAACATATTTTACACACTCGCAAACACTTACATATATGTGTACTATGTGTGTGTGTGTTACTTTTCTAATATTTCAGAACAACATCTACTTCCAGGAGAAAAACGTATTTTACACTCTCACACACAAACATATATGTGTAATATGTGTACATATATATCAGCAATAAGTCACCAAACAGCACGTGACAAATATGTACGTAAATAGCCACATGAAAGGTGAAAAATCAAAGATCAGGTACCAAGCGCTTTCGTGTATTGCGTACACTTCTTTGGGGTACAAAGTAAAATAAATAAATAGAAACATAAACAAGAAAATTTCACAGAACAAAGATCAAAGCCATTAACAAGCAAATTATCAAATTGTCACTACCAAACAAGTAAAATTATGCGTTAAAGATTGTAAGTTTGTTTTTAACGGAAATTATTACCATCAAAAGTTTGGAATGGCTATGGGAAATCCCCTTTCCCCAGTACTTAGCAACCTGTATATGGAATGTTTTGAAGTAAAAATATTACCCGGTATTTTGCCTAAGGGGGTTCTTTGGTTTCGATATGTTGATGACATATTCTGTGTTTGGCCCATGAGCGAAAATTTGAACATATTTTTAGAAAAGTTAAATAATTCGGTACCTTCTATTAAATTCACCGTTGAAGAAGAAAATAATTGTTCATTACCGTTTTTAGATGTTTTGGTTCATAGAAGGGATAGAAGCTTTGTGTTTGATATTTTACAGGAAACCTACCAATGTCTGTTCTTATATCCACTATTATTCAGACCACCCTGTTAATGTAAAACTCTCAGTTTTTGTAGCATGTTTTTAAGGGCACTATGGATATGCAGTCCGGAATTCCTATCTCCGAGAATTGTAAAATTTATGACGTAGGAAATAGGTTAAAATACTCAAAGTTTTTAATTGACAAATCTTTGCAGAAAGCTAGAAATATTTTTTTATTCCACTAACAATAGGGAGCCTTTTGTGAGAGAAAATATCTTAACACTGCCATATAATGTAAATCTTTCTTTTATTCAGAAATTACTGAAAACTTTCAAGATAATGTGGTATACAAAAATTCAGGAACACTTCAAAATATCTGTGCGTAATTCCCCAAAACAAACTAGTGGCTGTATTTACACGATTCCTTGTGCTGGCTGTAATTACAAATACCTTGGTCAAACTGGTAAAGAACTAGATTACCGTCAAAAACAACACCGTTACGCAGTTAGAACAGGTCAATCGAACAAGTGCTTTATTTGTACACATGAATGATTTTAACCATAGTATAGACTGGAAAAATGCATCTGAGGTAATATTTTGTAACCATATTGTAAAAAGAAACATAATTGAATCTGCATTTATTAAGCATTTTAACGATCAACTTATGAATCTGAGTTCAGGTCTTTTTAAATTAGATAGTTACCTTGTTTATAAAATTGTAGGGAAATACAATGTCACATTTTAGCAACAGCCTATTATACTAACTGCAGTTTCAGTTCTTAAGCACTTTTAAAGTATTCTTACTTGTTTGGTAGTGACAATTTGTAATGATAATTTGCTTGTTAATGGCTTTGATCTTTGTTCTGTGAAATTTTCTTGTTTATGTTTCTATTTATTTATTTTACTTTGTACCCCGAAGAAGTGTACGCAATACACGAAAGCGCTTGGTACCTGGTCTTTGATTTTTCACCTTTCCTGTGGCTATTTACGTACATATTTGTCACGTGCTGTTTGGTGACTTATTGCTGATATATATGTACACATATTACACATATATGTATGTGTGTGAGAGTGTGTAAAATACGTTTTTCTCCTGGAAGTAGATGTTGTTCTGAAATATCAAAAAAATACTATCTCCCTCTACGGTTATCAAAATATGACCACCTTTCCAGAACAAGGAACATACATTTGTATTTATATATACAAGCATATATATATATATATATATATATATATATATATATATATATATATATATATATATATATACATATATATATATACTTGTATATATATAAATGTATGTTCCTTGTTTTTATATTCAGTAATACTTAATTCAATAATTATCATTCTTTCATTTTCGATTTCTTTTATCCTTTATCTTTTGCCGTTAAATGTTTGTTATACATGCTCTAAAAAAGGCTAAATTATTTCTATAACGGTTTATTTTTTATGAGCCAAAATTTCACACATCATGAAAAAATGTTTTTAGTGGTTACTTTTTTTGTGGTTAGTTATGTAAAGGAGCTCATTACCAACCGCCTTTCAGACCCAAAACGTTGTGTAAGGAAAAGTAATTGATTCTGGGGTGATTGATGGCATGGTAGCAAAATTAGGAAAACTTTTGTTTCATACTTGATGATTCGACGAGTAAACAATTGGTGAAAAATAGTAGTTGGTTGCAGTAGAGGGCTGAAGGGGACGATAAGAAAAGGAATAAAGGGAAGAGTAAAAGAAATAAAGTATCAAGGGATATATTTTTCCTATTTGGCGGTGAGTATATTGTGACTTCATCAAACTGGTTCATGTGATGGAAATAAGGAAAACAAATGATAAGCGTAATTCTTGTTCTGTTTTAGCAAGTTATATTAAAAGGATAACTTACTCTCACGTCCATTTTCAATCTGTATTTAATAAGACTATTTACAGTAGACGAGACGAGACGAGACGACAAGGGAGAGAGAGAGAGAGAGAGAGAGAGAGAGAGAGAGAGAGAGAGGTTATTGATATTGTTAATTATTAAGTAACTGAATCTTGAATTATTCTCGTTTGACATGATAGGCTCCCACTAAGAACTATTTTCTAGTTTCATATATTAGTTTAACTCTGACGGACAACATGAAGGCAATATGTCAGATTAAAGATCGGGAAAAAACATATATCTATGAAGCATTACTTTTAACTGAAGACTTTCTATCCAATAGACATTAATACAGTTATTATTGGCAGAATTTTTAAGAAAGGACAGTATGGCTTCGGTACTGAAGTTGGAATTTAATTTTTGATTCGTGGGAAGGACAGTAAGAAACATATTTTGGCATATATATATATATATATATATATATATATATATATATATATATATATATATATATATATATATATCATTTGAGCTACAAATGTCCTTTAATATCTAATTTGCTCTACCTCGGAATTTATATATATTCATATATGTACCGAAGGGGAATTTTTAGTTGATAATACTTTCGTCCCCTCATGGAATCACGGTGATGTGATAATTATTCATATATATATATATATATATATATATATATATATATATATATATATATATATATATATACATTTCAACTGTTAGTCATACACATTAAATCAATAACAATTTCAAGCGCCATTTTTCCATGGATTACTATGAGATGAAATCTATATTCCAAACTGTCTTGCTGCTTTGTGCTCCTTATGTGTGCTGATTAAATTTGTACACACAAGTATGCACATACAGGTGTGTCGACACACTTTCATGATAAAATTAAATTTTAGTAATATATGCCGTAGCTTGCCTAGTCCCAGTTCTTATTAACATCAAGATAGCTTCAGGAGGTTGTGTGCAAAAGCTCATGTAATATCCAGTCCACAAGATCAAAAAGAATTTGTTCTCTTAATGCTGGATACAGCGAGGTCTCTTGCCTCAAGACCTACTGTTAAAACATGCTTATGCTAAAAGAGAGAGAGAGAGAGAGAGAGAGAGAGAGAGAGAGAGAGAGTTTATCCAAATATTTTTTGGGGGATGGCTACCAAAACTATTTCAATTAAAAAAAATGAACGAATGAAGTCACAGAAACGGAATGAATACCCAATCTTTGTTATACTGTTGCATTAATTCATTACACGCGTGCTTGTAATTCTTTTTCCTTTATCAATTATAGTGACCATAGAACTGTAGTTCAGTGCTGCTGTTAGGAGATCATCGGAATCATTTTTCATTTAATTTCATTCTCGATCACATGGAGGCAGGAAGGAATATAGAATTTAGGCCAAATGCCAAGTGATGGGACCTATAAGGCCATTGAGCGCTGAAAGAAAAATTGACAGTACAAAGGTTTGAAAGGAGTAACAGGAGGAAAACCTCGCAATTGCACTAGGAAACAATTTTTAAAAGAAGGAAAGTCAGATGAAAGAGAGAATGTGAACGGATGTACAGTAGAAGAAAGAATTGCCGTTAGGGACCGAAGGGATTCTGCAAAAAATGCCTACAGGCCACCGCTTGAGGTACAGCGACGGCATTAACCCCCAACGGGATGATCAAATAGAGCATTTGGTAGAAAATTGTTTTGGTGTAATTATTAAGTCACACTTCTCAAGAATCATATTTTTAATGGAGGACATACTTGTTTATTATTTATGTTACAGAATTCAAGCTAATGTAGGCAAGTGCCTTTATTGCTCCTAATGCAATGATAATTTACTCCTAAAATTGATTTAGAAGAACTATTAGTAAGGTGAACTGGGCTGCTCTTCTGACTCGAAATTATAACTATGCTTGTGATCGCTATGTTGCTGGCTTATCTGATTGAACACTTGAATGTGGAGAATTTCTACCATATTTGGACAAATATCCCGACAGAATGATTATGAAAAGCACTGACTGAGTCCACGACTATTTTGATTTGCAAAGGGGAAAATCTCTCTGATATAGATTCTGAAAACCATCACACCACAACACAATAGTTTCCTGTTTGGTTGATTTTAGGTTTGAAACACTTTCCATCTTAAGTGTTTTGCTTCGTCCGTCCTACCAAAGACTTCCCGGTTTTCAGTCAAGCTTAAACCTGTAACGAAACAAAGATATATGAGTAAATCATACCTCCTGAATCATTATGGAAAGAAAATGTTTATAAGTCTTTTTGATTAGCGAAAACATTTTGAATATTTTCATAACTATTTTGTAGTTGAAATGAAAATGTAATTTCTTGGTATTTACCACTATTACAATGCAATTTCTTTGGCGCCTACTGCATAGATGTATATATACCTTTATTCTGACAGAAAGATTTCTCTCCTTCAATACGAGAGTATGTTTGTCAGAGTTCCTCTACCTGTCTGTAAGTCATTCTGTCTCTAAGCATATCTCTCTCTCTCTCTCTCTCTCTCTCTCTCTCTCTCTCTCTCTCTCTCGCTCTCTCTCTCTCCAACTTGATTGGATTCGCTTTTCCAAAATATCACCTTCAAGTATTTCTCCCCCTTTCAGAAATCCCATGATTTTATGTTCTCGTTGTCTTCTAGCCACATTTCTTTATTTGGGTTTCCCTCTCCTTTAGTGAGTTATCTTCTCCATCTCCTAACTTGATTTTCTTGCGTGTATTCCCCGCGGGGCAAACGTATCTTCTTTGTAATTTGTTTCTCTCTTGGGTCTTTCTTTTTTCTTATCCATTTATACACAGCGGAGATCAGCAGAGGACGTAGTTGATTTTGAATATGCATTTAACAAGTGTACAAATTTATGAATTTAAATGAATAGGGTTTAATTTTTTCTTATTTTATATCACTTAGTATTTGCTATCAGAAATCAAGAGGTGGGAATTTAAATCGTCGTCTTTATAAATAACAGCAATCCGTGAAGTACAGAAGGATAGAATCCACTAAGAGAAAACATGGGGGAAATATTGCTATTCTACTCTAGAAGATGTAAAAAGATATAAAAATAGAACAAGTCACCAGATTACATATACTAATCACAAAAACCTAAAGATAGAGGCAGACATCAGAAATCTCATCACACACTCACACACATACAATATAAATATATATATATATATATATATATATATATATATATATATATATATATATTAATATTTATTAATAATTATAATATACATATATATATATATATAATATTTACATATATATATATAATATATATATATATATTATAATATTATATTATTATATAAAACTATATATATAATATATATATATATAATATATATATATTATTAATATTTATAATAAAATATATAAATATATAAATATTAATATAATTATAATATATATATATAATATTATATATATATATTATATATATATAATATTAATATACATACATTTATTATATATATATATATATATATTAATATATATATATATATATATTATATATTATATTATACATAATAAATTAATTAATTATATATATATTATATAATATATTAATATTATAATTTAGTATATATATATATACATTATATATATATATACTACTATATAATATATATATATATATATATATATATATATATATATATATATATATATAAATATATATAAAATATTATATATATATATATATACTATATATATATATATCTATTATAATATATATATATATATATATATATATATATATATATATATATATATATATATATTATATATATACATACACATAATATATATATTATATATATATATATATATATATATATATATATATATATATATATATATATTATATACCTAATATATATATATATATATATATATATATATATATATATATATATATATATGTATATATTACATATATATTCTATATATATATATATATATATATATATATATATATATATTATATATAGATATATATATATAATAATATATATCATATATATATATATATAATATATAATATAATATATTATATATACTACAATTATATATTAATATATATATTATATAATATTATTATAATAATTATTAATTATATACATAACATTATTAATTTATATATATATATAATTATATATAATATCATAATATTGTATATATATATATATTTATTTATATTATTATATATATATATTTATATATATATATATTATTATAATTATATTATTATATAAAATAATATATAATATATTATTATATATACAACAAGGAGCTGAAGGAGACGTCAAGTACTAGTAATTGTCCATTTATTAAACAAGCTGACGTTTCGAGGACACAGCCTCATTTTCAAAGCTGAAAAACGTAATTATAATATATAAAAGACTTAAGAATTGAGAAATTTATGGTTTACCCAAAGTGCATAAGGACGGTGTCCCTATTAGACCAATTCTTGCTTCCTACGAAACCCCTAATTATAAGATGGCTAAGTTTTTGGTGCCCTTGTTGAATGAATTTTCTATGAATAATTATTCAGTCAAAAATTCCGAACAATTTAGGGACAACGTTCTTATGCAAGATTCTGATTTATTTATGGTAAGCTTGGATGTGGAGTCTCTGTTTACCAATGTCCCTGTGGAGGAGACAATACAAATAATCTTAGACAAAATTTTTACCCAACGAGATATTTTATTACACGGTTTTAATGATGATAATTTTAAGAAAATGTTGCAACTGGCAGTGCAGGACACTGCCTTTATTTTTAATAATACAGCTTACACTCAGGTTGAAGGTATGGCCATGGGCAGTCCTCTTGGCCCAGTTTTTTCTAACATCTTTATGTGCCATCTAGAGGAACAGTTGCTGGACAACTGTCCCCTCTCTTTTCTGCTGTTATTTTACAAACGATACGTAGACGACACCTTCTTACTTTTTAGAACTAAAGAGCAAGCCGATCAGTTTCTTGAATACGCCAATGTAGCCCATCCCAACATTAAGTTCACGATCGATTACGAAGAAAACAATAAACTTGCATTTTTGGATATACTTGTGTCCCGTAATGAGCAGGGCTTCTGTACTTCTATTTTTAGAAAACAAACCTTTACTGGCTTAGGTACAAATTTTTATAGCAGTTGTCATTTTAATTTCAAACTAAACTCCTTAAGTACTCTCTTCCACAGGGCCTATATTTTATCCTCCACTTGGTCTGGTTTCCACCAAGAAATCTCATTTCTCCAAAATTATTTTTTAGAAAATTGCTACCCATCCAAGCTTTTTTTTAAACAATTGTATAATTTTCATAATCGTAAGTTTGTTCCTGTTTTTAATATTCCTACTGTACCCAAGTTGGCATTTTACTTCAGTATTCCTTTTATTCATGATAAGTCCTTTTATGTTCAGTTAAATGACCTTATTCACCGACACCTTCTGGCAGTTAACAGTAGAGTTATACCAAAGAACCCGTTAACCATTGCTTCGCTTTTTAAATATAAAGACAGACTAAGCTCCTTGATGACTTCCAATGTCGTTTATTTATATACTTGCCCCAAATGTAAGGTGGGGAAATATGTGGGGGCATCTCGTCGCCTGCTAAAAGTCAGAATTGATTGTCATCGGGGAGTTAGTTACAGAACAGGCAATAAATTAACTAATCCTGAATTTTCTAATATACGCGATCATGCCAAAAAATGTAAACAAGATATTGAATATAAAAATTTTAAAATTCTCTCCAGAGCCACCTCACCTCATCAATTAGCAATAGCCGAATCGTTATATATTAAGAAGCTCGTTCCTCCTTTAAACAATCAAACTACCTCCACAACACTGTACCTGTCTTGAGTGTGCCCCTGTCTCTGTTTTTTGTCCTTAGGTCCTTGGTTCCCGTCCAGAAAGGTAGCGGTCTATTTCTTTCATTCTGTCTGTTGCATTTTAGTTTTTATTTTTTTTATTTTTTTATTTTTTTATTTTTGTTTAAAGTGTAAATATTTTTTAAATTGTAAATTTCTCAATTCTTAAGTCTTTTATATATTATAATTACGTTTTTCAGCTTTGAAAATGAGGCTGTGTCCTCGAAACGTCAGCTTTTTTAATAAATGGACAATTACTAGTACTTGACGTCTCCTTCAGCTTCTTGTTGTATGTTGGTTGATAGCAACGCTTCCCATATCCATATATATATATATATATATATATATATATATATATATATATATATATATATTATATATATATATATATATATATATTATATATATATATATATATATATATATATATATATGTATATATATATATATATATATATATATATATATATATATATATATATATATATATACATATATATATATATATGTGTATATATATATATATATATATATATATATATATATATATATATATATATATATATATATATATATATCTATATTACTCTATTCAACCAGGGATTCAGTTAATTCCAGAGAAAGTGTTCTTTCACGAAGAAAGAGTAATTATAATAGATTAATCCATTCTCTTCCATGCCTAAGGATGTATTTATCCGGAATATACGTATGGGGAAGCCGGAGCTGAAGTATCCAATAATATTTGCATATGTATTTCAGGTTGTTTTGCTCTTTCAACTGTTCTCCATTTAATCTCTCTCTCTCTCTCTCTCTCTCTCTCTCTCTCTCGTCTTCTACCTCACTCTTTTTCCTATTTTTTCTTCCTCTTAATTTTTCTTTCACTCGTTATCATTTGCAAAATATCAATGATGGATTGTGCTAAGACATCTCCTGCCTGAGAGCAAGCAAACAAGTCCAATTATGTAAATTCTTTCCCGGCTTTTGGAATTTTTGTGATAACCAGATTTATGGCCATGGATTCTGAACCAATTCACTTATCTGTGTAAAGATACAAAAAATACAAACGAAAGATGGCATTACCATTCCTCTCATTCTCATCTTATGGATTTATAATCATTCTTTGATAAATTTCTAATTTTATAGAGTTTGTAAATTAGTTTCCGGTACACTTCTTTTCATTTTGTCATTATTAATATAATTATTATTATTGTATGCTGGAAGTAAACCCTCTTTTAAACATGTTTTATTAAAAGTGATTGCTGACTCAGCTGCATTAATTTTATACAAGTTCTTCTCTATTTTTCTAATTATTGCTTTCTCATTGTTGCTTAAACTGGTGAGCAACGCACCGAAGGTTGACATATCTCAATTCGGTCAAACGATTGGAAATTTTAATTGGGTATAAAAATTTTCCCCCAAGTGGGGTAGTCAAATTTTCGGGTATATCCCGTATAGTTTATTACAGATAGAATTGATGTTAAATTCTATTTTTTTTTCTATTCTTTCCATTCTTTCCGGACGTTTCGTCTGAATAGAACTCAGACATCCTCTTGGGCGGAGGTGGGTGAAGGACTGAAGTGAAAGGGTGAGTCCAGTCAATTCTATCTGCAATAAACTCTACGGGATATACCCGAAGATTTGACTACACCAACTGAAATTTTTTACCAATAAAATCCAATCGTTTGACCTAATTGAGATATGTCAACCTTCGGTGCGTTGCTCACCAGTTTAAGCAACAATGAGAAAGCAATAATTAGAAAAATAGAGAAGAACCTGTATAAAATTAATGCAGCTGAGGCAGCTATCACTTTTAATAAAACATATTATTATTATTATTATTATTATTATTATTATTATTATTATTGTTATTATTATTATTATTATTATTATTATTGTTTTTGTTTTTTTTTTTTTTTTTTCAAAATCCTGAAAATACAACCACAAATATACACTGATTTTTTGTTGCGCACTGTTTTCTTCCGAGACAACTGTAAGATTCCACGTTTTACTTTACCTTTATATAAATGTTATATGTTAAATTTCCAGTTCTGTGTATTACCTCAGTGCTCCGCGTATCATTCATGAGAATAGACAGTAACATCTATAAACAATTACCATCCTACACTGAAAAATTTAACTTTTACCAATGAAGACGAATTAAAAGCTATGCATATTATAAAAAATTGCAATGTTCTCCATAATTACGAATGAGAAAATTATCATTAAAAACAGTGATAAAAAAGACATATCCCAGTGCGAAAAAGAGAAGTAGCTTACTATAACAGTTGGATCGAAGGTATTTTTCACAGACTACCCTTATCGCTGAACAAAGCTGAAAACCTCAGCATGAACCTGTTGATCTTTTGACATGCCATTAACTTATTTCCGTAGTTCCAACAAACTTACATCCACTCTCATATATTCCGGTATACTTTTAACACATTTCAAATATCTTTTCTTCAGTTCTTTACTTGGCAGTAGCTGATCTGTGATGTTCCCAATTTCTTCTGTTTAATTCCTAAAATTGCTAGGGGAAAAAATTTTTACGGGGTATATCAACAGGTTAACATTTTTGAAAATAATCCATAAACTTGACTCTAAAGATGCCCTACTCAGACACAACCCACCAAAAATAAAAATAATAAAAACCTTAAAACTTGAAGATCTGCACGTATTACCTACCACACTTGCAAGTAAAAACATAAGGAATAATGAATGTGAAAATATAGTGATCAGTTAAAGTCTACTGTAAGGAATAACTACAACAGATACATTTACGCACGATATAATCTTAAAATATCTTATTTAAAGTATATATACTTAGTTCTGTTTCACGATTCTGTCAGTGGTGAAAAGCAATAGCAATTCCACTTATTTTAACTTCTCTCTCTCTCTCTCTCTCTCTCTCTCTCTCTCTCTCTCTCTCTCTCTCTCTCTCTCTCTCTCTCGTGAATAATTTTAATTATATCAGTTACTTGACCTAAAAATTACTGTACATATGTCTGTCACTCTCGTGATTTTTTGACAGGGAGGCATCATTTTTCTCATAGTAATACGATATTTTTGGGGAAAAAAGTAAAAAGGTAACAATAATGTGTAAGCTAGAAGTCATCTGCTTCTAAATGGGATCGTTAGTGGCTGATTGATAGGTTGATTGGCACTTTGACAGATACCGAGGCTCTACGGTGCCATCCCTTAATGCTTCGACAAAATTGCTTTTTTCTCCTTTAACCTTCTACTTTTTTTTACATAAAAAATGCTGGATTCCATTTGAAGTTAATAAAATAATTATATTCATAAATATAGAAAGGACTAATTTTCTTGACATTTTAGTTCTACTTTTATTTTTATAACATCAATCCTCAGTTTCGTAAAACAAACGGAGAGAGAGAGAGAGAGAGAGAGAGAGAGAGAGAGAGAGAGAGAGAGAGAGAGAGAGAGAGAGAGTATAAAATCATTATGTAATTGTATCCTTTTTGTTTAACATCAGTATTATTTCTTCATCTCGTATATTGTATATTTAGTTTAATTCGATCCTAAGCTATCTATTATCACCACATATCTACCTGTCCTCCATTGAAATGCATCTTTTTTCTTACAACGCATTTTTTTTGGCATGTACGCAATAGCAAATCGTACATAAATGAACTGGATAGGTTTCCTAGATAATATATGTATTTTTGTAGCCTTCATGAACAGTAACATTATTAATAAACATAAATTGGGTAACTTGGAGAAGCCTTTTAAAACTAGACTAGATGTTAAATAATTTTGAATGATTGAGCTATTCATCAATAAAACACTTACGTGTGCACACATCACACATCAATGAGTTGTTAGAGAACAGTTTTACAGTTATCTAATACTAAAAATCGTTACACCTACTGAGGTCTCTGTAGAGAGATTACAGCTTTGATTTATTTTGAGCTTCAGAGATTACACAAAGTTGATTGCTTTGGATGTTGTGTGGGAAGTCTGTTTTCATTTATCTATCATTTCTCAAAGGATATATCAGCATGTTGGATAGAGAGAGAGAGAGAGAGAGAGAGAGAGAGAGAGAGAGAGAGAGAGAGAGAGAATAAATAAAATGTTCAATCTCCCCTGAAAACGTTACCATTTTACTTCTTTCCAACGCGAAAAATAAAAAAAAATAAATGAAAAATCAAATAATTTGCCTCAGATTCTGTTTGAAATTTAATCACTGTTTCTTATACGTTTACAAACCATATTACCTCCAAAGTCTTGTAGCGCCCTTTGCGTAGTAATTAACCAATAAAGAGAGCGGTAATTGCTTTAGGAAAATTGGGTCTGAGTGATCTTTGATGAAAGCTTGGGTGGCCATGAGGGGAAAATTCAGTTACTTTGGAGATCACAGGCCATCAACGAAAAATGTTAGATTCATAATTGCCAAAGGACATAAGAACGGGAATCCCATTCGACAAGTAGGTTACGTCACACTGAAGAATATTTTTACGGTACATAAATGGCATCATGGGATGAAGGAGAATTATACAAAGAAATCCTTTCCTTAGAAAGTGTTTTTATAATTCTCTCTAAAAAATAGTTTAGAGCGGAATTTAGGTCAGTAAAATAGTAGTGGCAAATGCGGAAGTAATAATATATTAATTATAAAGTGGCAGCGCAATAAACTTTTACATATATTTTGAAAAAAAATGGAATGTATAGATATGTATCAGGATCCTAAGATCAAGTGGAATACACTCAGACACAAAATGTTACAATTTAGTTTTTGAATATGGATGTAAAT
>NC_061108.1:109998598-110003598 GCF_015104395.2 Macrobrachium nipponense
CACACACACACACACATATATATATATATATATATATATATATATATATATATATATATATATATATATATTATTAATGTGTGTTTGTGTAACTATGTAGGACATATTCTTAAAATCTAGTGTTTAACTTTTCCTTCAGTTCAGTTTCCATTGTAAACTGATGCTCCCTAAACCTAAGGGAGCGACAAGCACGCTTACATACATACTTACGTACATACGTGTGTATATATATATATATATATATATATATATATATATATATATATATATATATACATATATATATATAATGTGTTTGTGTAAGTTTATGGAGGAAATATTCTTAAAATCTATTTTTTTTTTAATATTCACATATTATATTTCAGCCCCTTGTACCTAGACAATATTCAGAAACTGAATAAACCTTACCAATTTAGGCATACGTTATGAGAGAGGGTCATCGGAATTTACGTTTCTTAATCTAGGCTAAAAGCATGTAATTAAGTTGCTCAGGACGAGTGGGTTCCGTACTCGACTACCAATCACTTAGCCCCAATTTGCTTCCAGCGGCTGTCAGCAAGGAATCAGAGGAGTTTATTTCTGGTGATTAGAGATTCATTTCTCCGTATAATGTGTTTCGGATACATCAATAAGCTGTAGGTCCCGTTACTAAAAAACCAATTGTTTCCTAGCCACGTAAACAAAATCTAATCCTTCAGGCCAGCCCTCGGAGAGCTGTTAATCAGATCAATGGTCTGGTAAAACTAAGATACCCTTAATTTAATAAATTCAGTCTATTGAACCGAACACCTACGATGTAAAAGATAGTGTCGTTAACGAAAGCGTTTCATATGTTTATCCCCTTCTATCCATCTACATTTCTTTAAGTTTAGGAGACAGTGGTTTTCCCGTAATTTTAAAGACTGATATAAACTCAAATTCCAGTGCATTTTTGGAACGTTGTTACCTGTATGTGTACACACAAACACACACACACACACACACACACATATATATATATATATATATATATATATATATATATATATATATATATATATGTAGTATACATATATATATATATATATATATATATATATATATATATATATATATATATATATATATATATATATATATATATATATATATCAGACTGAACAACTCGGCACTGCTTAGGATATCTCTGTAAGACAACCAATTAACTTTTCTCTCTCTCTCTCTCTCTCTCTCGTCTCTCTCTCTCATCTCTCTCTCTCTCTCTTTCTCTTCACTTGTTCCGTTCTTTTTCCTCCCTAACACCCCTTCTCTCTCTCTCTCTCTCTCTCTCTCTCTCACTTTTTATCACTCTCTCACTCACTGACTTTCCCTCTTTCTTCTCCTCAACACCCTCACTGCTCTCTTTCTCTCGCGACCTCTCCGACACACTCTCTGTCATCCCCTTTCCAACCACCAACCCCACCCACCTTTGGTGCCATTAATATGCCCCCCCCCCCCTCCCTACGTTATTCTTTTCCAGATAGTAGGTTATATATACATATACGAAATTAGGGATAATAAATTCGACAATTTTATTTAGGTTTTAAGCCTACGGGCATAACTAGCTCTGTTTCACGGGCAGAACCTGCCCAGCTTCAGGGAAGCCATTCCCACCCCTTTTGGTGTTATAGTTCGACAACTCTAAACTGAGAGATTGTTTTCCTCTTTGGGTAAAAACCCTGTGGCCACATCTACCAGTATCCAGTTTTGAATACCTTAATTTATAACACATGAATCAGCAAATGGGTAGTTTAAGTTTTTAGCATGTTTTGTTGAACTTAAGCATTCGCATATTGTGATTATAATTTTATTTGTAAATAAAATGAGACATCGCATTTATAAACGTGACAGATGTTTCGAAAGACGCTGCCACTTTTCTTGTTACCTTTGACAGGCGATATGCAGGTGGGCCAAGCCTATTAAACTATGAAGTTTAAAGGATTTATCTCTGAAGCTACCCTTTGGATAAGCCCCACCGCCCGGTCTAACTGAGAACTTTAGTGCTAAAAAGAATGACTTCTTGCTTTAGGTTATCGAGAACAACAGTCAGTAGTGAAATTAATTCATTCCTACAGAAAGCACGCTGTGAAATGGGCAAATACAGTTAGGCATTCCGAAAACTTCCAAACAGGCGATGCTGCAAAGGAGATCTGTTATTGAACTAAGATCATCTGACGACAAAGATTCGTCGTAATGTACATTTTGTATAAAATCATATAACAATTCATGCGATAATTATTGTAAATAAATTATTTCTCTCCCAATGATGAGTTTATGTGCAACAACCTTTTAAAAAGTAAAAATTGTTACATGCATTAGATTTATGATTGATAATAAATCTTTTTTTTTTACTCTAATATGTTTTATTATCTGTATGTCATGTATTTTTCAGAAGATAATGTTATAAGAAATACTGAAAGGTAATGTCAGATTTTTTTTTTACTTTAGATGAAAAACATCGCCAAATAAAATGCTATGTAATACATGCAAAACTTAAAAGGTATAAATTACAAAAACAAGAGAATATTACAGCCTTAAAAGTAATAACCAAATAGAATGGAGATCAATGGAATTGTAGTCAAGAGAGAATATGGCAGAACACTGTGTGGTTTTAAAGACAAAATATACTATGAAAAATTAAATGAAATTTAAATAAATCATAACTTGATGAATGAAAATGAGGGGAAAACCAAAAATAAAAAACAATGAAATCCAAAATAATACAAACCTTTTTAGGAAATGGATACTATGGCAGACGGAAAATTCAAATAATACAAAAGAATAAATAGAAGTTACTCTAGTGACAAGATTATAAGAAAATGTCATAAGAGACAATGAATGGTAATTACGGATATTTATTACTTTTAATGAAAAAGAGCATCAAATAAAATATGTAATATATGCAAAATTTAAAGGTATGTTGTAACGAATAATAACAATAAATAATCTCAAAAGTAATAACCAAATATAATGGGGATCGAGTTTAGGGGTTAGGATTTATACGGTCAGTTTCATTCAGTACTGTCCCAAATATTGCCTTTCTGGCAGATGGCTGAGGATTTAAGAACGAGACGATTTAAAGGTTTAGAGAGAAGTGGCCACACGGTTTTTCTCGAGGAGGTAAACAATCTATCAGTTTAGATCTGTCGAACTATATGATGTCTTATCCCCACAGGTTGATTTCTACATATTAAGTTTTATGAATACCTAGTTTGGCTGAAATTGCTCATGCGTTTCAGAGTTATGCTGTAACATAACAAATACACAAATGATACATACATAAATATATATATATATATATATATATATATATATATATATATATATATATATATATATATATATTATATGTCATATCACATTACTGTGATTCAAATACATACGTCGAGCTACAAATGTCCTTTATTATCTAATTCGCTCCACCTCGAAATTAATATATTTTCATATATGTTAATCCTTCAAGTAACATATATGAAAATATATTAATTCCGAGGTAGAGCGAATTAGATATTAAAGGATTATTTGTATATATATATATATATATATATATATATATATATATATATATATATATATATAGAGAGAGAGAGAGAGAGAGAGAGAGAGAGAGAGAGAGAGAGAGAGAGAGAGAATAAGTGCTAGTGGTAACGTTTAAAAAAAAATCAGAGTTGATGTAAAAGTAAGATATTGCAAATTTTCATGTCACCCAAGGTATATCTACACATTACAGAGTTTTTTCGTTGAGGTCATGAATTCTCGAATCCTTATGAACGGGCTAAAAGTACCTGCAACCAGGAGTCATAAATACAACAGATTGAAAAAAAAATGGATGGCAAGCTATGTACAAGAAGCACTATCCCACAGAGTGGGAGAATTTAGGTGACACCAAAAGACCATTAGTTCAATCAATACAGGCTGAGGATGATATAAATGAGGTGATCAATAACAAGAACTGCCAGTTCCATAACAGCTAGTGCTCGACCTTTCTCGAAAGCTTTTCCTCACTATATCTCTTTGTGTAAATCTCTCTCTCTCTCTCTCTCTCTCTCTCTCTCTCTCTCTATACACTGTGACGTGTTGGATATCCTGAAGATTTAATGTTTGGATGTTTCATTCGCTTGAATTATCAGTTATATGTAAACTTTCTTTTTAAATAGAATCGTTTTTTATTTTTATATCTTTGATACAGAAACAATATCCTCAGAAATTTTGAAGTGCTTTTTTCAGAAGCATCTTTCTCTGAAAATTTACGTACACAACAAATGGATTCTAATTTCTGAAGCTTGTGGTTAGTTAATAGTTTAAGTCTCCGCTGAAATTTATATAACTAGAATCTCCCGACGATGACAAAACGAGGCTTATTGTTTAACAATACCAGTTTCATTGTCTTTCATTGAACACTTTACGTATATTGCCTTAGAAATATTCTCACCGTCAGATGCAAAAGATATAATATCCACCATAATGCATCACAACCTTCAATCAGTAAGTCTTTGGAATTTTATACTTTGTAGATCGAAGGATTATATCTCTATATTCATGTACAATAAAGAATCAAAGTCTGTATAGTAATTATGAAGCAATCTTACAAACGCTAACCTCAGGAGAATAATTTATGTAATTCATGTTGACCTTTGGTATTCTTAATATCCATATTGACCTCTCTCACTTTAAAATGATATATCTCACAATGGACGAGGTTACAAGAGCTTTCATAATAAATTGATGGTAAAGAGAGATATTGAAAATAATAATTCACGTTTAGATGACCTCAGTCTGCTACAGATTTGGAAATTTAAACCCTATATTAAAAGTGCGAAGTGGGATGCATTGTATGTACACTCAAGAAAGAAATATCACAATAGACATGAATCTTAAGACTATGAAATATATTTTCCCGTAAAATGTTGTTGCTTTCTTAGAAACAAAATTGTATGGCCTTCACGCAGCAGGTAAAATGTTGCTTTCACAAATGTAGCAAG
>NC_061108.1:110008598-110011098 GCF_015104395.2 Macrobrachium nipponense
TATTGTCAAGAGGTGGGAATAATTTATGTCTTCGTACCCTCGCACTCTCTCTCTCTCTCTCTCTCTCTCTCTCTCTCTCTCTCTCTCTCTCTCTCTCTCTCTCTCTCTAATATATATATATATATATATATATATATATATATATATATATATATATATATATATATATATATATATATATCACAAATATCAAAAGACGTAATGCATCGTTGACGGAAGTTTGACGATGGAACTGCAAAAGAAAATAGATCCAAATAGTGAGTGATAAAAATTGTTCAATATTAAGACGCAGGAAAACACGGTAATAATAGGAATATGAACTAATGAGCACAGATGATCCATTTCTTAATATAAAATAATCAAATAAGCCGGGAAAAATTCAATCGTCACATGCAAATGCAATATTGAAAAAAATAACAATACAAAAACAGAAAAATAAATAACATTAGGTTTCAGCAGAGTAAGTAAATAAAGACAAAATTTGAAAATTGCATATTAAAAAAACTAGAAGAATGGATTACGTAGAACAGAACAAATCAAAGAGTAATCCGATGTAATTAAACGCTATGCACAACGAATTATACCGCCATAATCTCATACTGAAAACAGACAAACAGCTACTTGTTGGATACCAGAACAACAACCGCGGTCTCTTCATTGCTATTTTCATAGGAAACGTGGCAGAAGAGGGCCCCCGAAACATGAAGGATTTGCATCCCCAACATCGCTCTGCATTGTGTGTTGGATGATTCATTGATAGCAAGACTGACAACTGAAGAGAAAGCGGATGAAAGGCTCATGAGATTAATGGTGTAGGAGCATTCTTATTCCAGACACTTTAATAAGGAATGAAATGGCCACCTCACCACGCCGCTCTGATTCATTATCCACGGCCTCACAATGGCTTCAACATCGAAAATGCCGGAGGGAGAACGAGGCGGTGTTGGGGTATGTTAGGAAAATGTCATTTCTGTCGTTTACAATAAAATCATAACGTACAGGGCTGTGAACCTTTGACAACGCACAACCACAATTCGCGTTTTCTATTCACATATTACAGTCACTGTCAGCCGTTGTTTCTCAACAAAGGTAATAAAAACAAAGAAATACGTTTGGGATCTGAGATCTGATGAGGGAAATTCTATTGTTAGGATAATTACAGTTCAATATTTCATAAACTGAAAATAGGCATTGAGTAACACAGCTACCAACATTTAACTACCCAGGAGTATAGCATGCTCTCACATGTACAAAACTATGGAATATCTCTTATTTTGAGTTCAATTTGTTATAAACTCAGTGTCTTCACCCAACCACCAAAAATACGCTAGGGCCTCTGAAGTATGATGAGTGGGAATCCACTGCGAAAACGAATACAGTTCAGTATTTTTACAAAATAAAAACAGGCTGTTGAGTAACGCAGCTACCAATATTCAACTACCTAGGATTACAGCATGATCTTAGATTTACAAAATCAATGCGTGATCTCTTTGTTGAATGAAACTGTTAATAAACTCTTTTCATACCTTATTTCTGTTGGTCTTCAAGATTTTATAAAGTGAACGTTTTTCACCCATATAATGCAAATGGTAATCCTTCTTAGATATTATTGCTGATGGCGCTGTGGGGCTCATTTGAAACATTCTGGTAACTCTGTTGGAAGAGTAACGAATTTAGAAAATACTGAAGGAAATTGAATTTAGATTGCACGCTGCTTCTGTTTGTATGTAAATAATAAGACTATTTCATCTGCAGTTTTTAGCTTTGATCGAAAAAGTAAGGAGTTAAAATGGGTTTCCTATTGTCTCCGGCATTAGCTAATCTTATGCACAGAAATCATATCGAGATAACTAAGAGATATTCGGAGCTGTTTAAACCAGGTAATGGTGGTAAAATAGGTGACATGTCAAAACAAATCCAGTAAATAATCTCTCTCTCTCTCTCTCTCTCTCTCTCTCTCTCTCTCGCATTTAGGAGAATACCAGAACATGGACGAACATGTTCCTTTATGACTAGTTATAATGAGTCTAGCAAAAGAAATAAAATGGACACACCGTAGCTGATAACCAATTCATTCTTCCATCTGCTGCCTGTGAAATTTGTCTCGTCGTTGATAACAACAAGCAATGGCGAAGATGCAAATCCTTCGTTTGGTAATAATTCTCGGCAGAGATAACTAACGATCTTACTAAGTAATTAAGAAGCTGCTTAGGAGGATTCTGTGAGGCAACCAGTGCTTGATTGCAGAAATTTGTTTTGGTATTATTCTCATCGTCTTTTATCCTCTTGAATTTAGACGTGCTACCTTTTTTCTGTTGTTGTTTCGTTAAAGATAATATTGCAATATTACAATTCTTAAAAAAAAAATTACATTCAAGTAAATTCATCATTTACGCTGCTATGTTAATCTTGTCTTATTTCATAACGTATTTCGTTGGTTTCTGTCCCTTTTATTCCTCTTAAAATTTTAATTTTGTTTTTGTGTTTCTTGGGCCACTTC
>NC_061108.1:110016098-110023598 GCF_015104395.2 Macrobrachium nipponense
ATATATATATATATATGTATGTATATATATATATATATATATATATTATATATTATATATATATATATATATATATATATATATATATATATATATATATAATATATGAATACACACACACGCGCGCGCGCACAATGCATACTTCCTAGTAATCGCATGTTCTGAGAAAGGGCCTGAAGTTCGTTTGATCGATGATTACAGATTCCAACATCTTTCTTTTCTACGGATAGCTACTTCTGAAAACCAGCTCTGGCCAGCTCCAGTTTGTGGTATGGCCTTTATCCCTAAACTGTGGAAAAATCCAAAAACCTTCACAACACCTCAGACCTAACAATCCTTTCATTTTCCATTATCACAAATCCATCACGAGTTCGCTCATTAACGTATACTTGAATTTAAAAACGAGATAGAAGCCGGAGTTTACAAGATACCGTCGAAGAATTGTAATGAGATTTACGTTGGGTAGACGGGTAGAGCACAAAAGATCAGTGCAATGTGCTTCAGAGAGCTCGGAGAATTCTCTACATATCAGGGATAATGTCCATTCCAGTAACTGGAGCGGGGCAGAACTGGTTTTCAAAATTAGCTGTCCGTACAAAAGGAAGGTGCTGGAATCTGCTACCATCATCAATCAAACCAACAATATGAACCTTTCAGGAGGACATTGGAAATCAGGTGACATCAACGAGATAAACTTCAGGCCTTTTCTCAGGCAGGTGTTCCAGAACATACGACCACCGGACTCACCGTCAGACAAGAGTAAATGAGGTCCAAAATACCAGGATATACCATAATTTCTATCCTTCATAGGTCAACGGTCACCTGCACACCATCAGCGACATACTACCACACCTACACACACGCGCGCCCGCGCATGCATATATATATATATATATATATATATATATATATATATATATATATATATATATATATATATATATATATATATATATATATATATATATATATATATATATATATATATATATATATATATATATATATGTGTGTGTGTGTGTGTGTGTGTGTGTGTAAACTACAAATTTCCTTTATATCCAATTCGTTCTCCCTCGGATTTAATATATTTTCATATATGTTAACCGAATGGGAATTTTTTAGTTGATTATAATTTCGTCCTCTCGTGGATTCGAACCAGCGTACAGAGGGGAAATCAGGACTTCAGTGATGTTACCGACTGGCTCGGAGCGAATTAGATATTAAAGGAAATTTGCAGCTTAATGCATGTATATGAATCACGGTGACGTGGTAACAACAACAAATAGAAACAAATCAACAAATGTTTCACTTAATTCAATATATCAATTTTACTATTTGTGTGAGTTATTTTGTTTCTCACTAATTTTATCATCCTCTCTCTCTCTCTCTCTCTCTCTCTCTCTCTCTCGAACACACACACACGAAAACACTTAGAAATTTATAGCATTTATTTATATTATTCATAACAATTTGACTAAAATCTCGATCTTTCATTGGGTAATAAACGCTGAAGAAAGAAGAACGAAAGTGGAGTGAAAACTCATTATCTTTTCTGAAGTGTTTGCGCGGAGTTTTTCGGAAATTCATTCGTCTAAGGAAACTTAAGATGAAATTTAACTGTTTTTGAGAAATACCTGCGCGAGTAATTAATCCCTGACCTGAAGGTGCATTTGCATTTTCTGCATTTTTCTTTAACATGCAAAGGGAGTGAAATGTTCCACTGAGGTATTTAATCCCCAACTCCAAGCAAATGTAATGTTTTATTTATTAATCTTTTTAAGCATTATCTGGCCTCGTATATAGGTTGCTTTAGCATTTGTAACTTTTCTTCTTTTATTCTTAAAAAAAGTAGAATAGCTGTCTTGCTGCAACTTGTATTTTTTACATTTAGCTGATGTGTTATTCACGTCAAAGAAAGCTAAATAAGCATTACATCAATGATAAAGTGTATCCGAATAGGCCAAATAATGCAAAGTTATGGTCAACTGTTTATTATATAGAAAAGAAGCACACTAGAGTACCTTACCGCTCAAAATCAAGCTTGTGATCTCAAGAACCAAACGTAAGATAGAATTACGGAGGTGCAAGGGAAAAATGGACAAATGCCTATAGGGAAGGCTAAGACCAGGATATCAATAATATGGAAAAAACAGTATGGGAGCTTCTTTGTCTCAGAATTCCTTTTAGTATCATACGATATTATAATCCATATCAATCCTGATGAAGGACTTAACCAAGATTTTAAGATGTGATTAACTATATTGATCAACGCTTATTTTTCCCCATTTTATGTTTTTTTTTAATTTATTTTATTGTTTGTAAACCACAAGATTAAAATTTAGCCTTCGCAGTGCATAAAAAGTATTATAAGGATAAGAGGTAAAAATTCCATAAGCTATTTCAAAGAACCACTCATTGGAATGAAAGCATTAAATAACGCTTAAGCCCTCTCTGTCACAATCAAATGACAGAAGAGTTGGAAAGCTTAACAATGGGTTGGGGGGTGAGACATTATAACATATGAATAGTTGCATGCTACATCAACGACGGTTGCTCAATCATTGTAAGGCAAGTCTTTGCGTATTGCTTTTCACAAGTATACAATGAAGGTTGTTTATTGCCTCAATAGTTATGGTAATTAAAAGTTTAAGAAAAATGAACAATACGTAAAAATATTGTAGGATTCTTGAATGAGTCACTGCTTCTGTCTGCTTCGTTCTTTTAGTATAAGTATTCCTTTTCGGTAAACATATAACTTTCATCATTCTAAAAGATTTCCCGTCTAAATAAGTCATGGTGTAAAAAAACAAAAATACTTTTTATTCACTGCTTTGATCAGAAATTGTCATTGTCATCATTAGCATCTGAATCGCGTCCAGCTCCCGAGATGAATGATTAACATTCATCCATGAAGGATTGTTTAGCTATAATTTATACTTCACGTTTTGCCTCTTCAATGCAACAGTCTGAGGTTGACTGGAAATCACAGATAGGGCCCTGTATTTCATGAATATCACAAGGGACTCGATGAAAGGACGTCAGAGATTAATTTTGCACAAATTATAGCTAGTGTACATCCCAGGAAGGGAACATTTTTGAACGTTCTGATACATTTTCTGTTCTCGTATTAAGGGATATTTTTTTAAGAAATGACAATTAACCACTAGATAAGAATTTTCTCCTATTATCTATTTGATTTATCTTGTATGGCATTTTTCATGAGGTAAATAGAGCAGATTTAGAATTCGTTACATTTTACAATTGAGTGCTAAATTTAACAAGTGGCAGAAGAGTGTTTAGCTGATATACTGGATACCCAAAAAAAAACTGAAACAAAAAATAACAGAACAGGTCTGTCATATCAGTTGATTACATTAAATTTCTCAATTTAATTTTAGGAAACAACTAAAATTTACATTTCCTTTTCATTCATCATAAGAACTATTATCAATCAAAGTGAGGCAGATTATAAACTAAATAGTCCATCTATGGATAATTTCAGAAACACAAGTATTCGACTTTCATTTTCCAGATTTTACCATTTTGTTCCCAGGCAAATTCACAAATTCATCTTAAGTTTCTTTACTGGATTTCTGTTTGTATACTAGCTCATCCTTTCTCTCTCTCTCTCTCTCTCTCACTCTCTCTCTCTCTCTCTCACGCATATATATATATATATATATATATATATATATATATATATTATATATTATATATATATATATATATATGTATATATATATATATAATATATATATATATATATATAATATTATATTATATTACACGATATATATTCAGAAAGCTAAGAATATGCAAATGGAGAAAAAATAGACAACTTCCAAGAGGGATACGGCTATCACTGCATTTAATGTTAAATACACAGACTCACAAACACACAAACAACACACGTGTGCACATATATATATCAATCAAAACAATTTGGTTAAAAGCTAAGGTCTATATTTCGGTGGACGGACTCCCAACCTTATCAAGTAGTGAATGACAGGAGGAGTTACATTTGCAAAATATATAGTGGGAGATATGGCCTTAGGTGATGCCTGACATTGGTTCTTTTAACTGCCTTAATAATCCGCTTCATCGTTGCCTTAAGGAAGATATTGCCTGTATGGTTAGGATCCCGCCTCCATTGAAAAGATTGATCCTATTAGCTTGTTGTTTTATCAGTGAAGATTCTACCATTTGACATTTATATTGACAGCTGCTTTTGTATAAAATTCGGGATGAGTCCCAAGGCATGGTATGGTTAATGTTATTTATATGAGGAAAATTGCCGAACAATTTTGTCAATATCTAACTGATCACTTATGTTGCGTTAATCTTTCAGAGATTTTCCTGTGATTCCATAGTATGACTTATCACAATCCTACTGGGGATTTCATAGACTCTTAGATCTTTGAAAACTGCTCTCTGCTTAACGTTGATTAAGGATTTCCCTAATCTCTCATAAATTATCCACATGAGGGATTATGGTTTTGTAGATGTAGATGTTGTCCTTCATATTCTTCTGTCATTCACTACTTGATAAGGGTGGGAGTAAGGCCACTGAAATATATAGTGATTATCTTTAAGCCAGAGTGTTTTTATGGGCCTTGTATACTTGAGACGTTTATATATATATATATATATATATATATATATATATAATATATATATATATATATATATATATATATAGTATATACTATATATATATATATATATATATATATATATATATATATATATATATATATATATATATATATATATATATATATATGTATGTAATATACATATGTATATGTATGTATATATATATATATATATATATATATATATATATATATATATATATATATATATATATATATATATCTATATATATATTATGTGTGCCCGTGTTTGAGTCCATTTCAGTTAATATCGAAAACTTTATTATATTATATTTTTTTTTATTTAAGAATCACATGAAAACAGTCATTAGGGCCATCCATTACTGTCATTTGTGGTGATGAGTAGTTGGTTTTCGATCAGTTTATGTTGTCTCCAAGGCTTTGGTTGTCTCATATATATATATATATATATATATATATATATATATATATATATATATATATAGTATATATATATATATATATATATATATATATATATATATATATATATATATATATATATATATATATATATATATATATATATATCGTTCATTTATTGGTTTCGATTCTCTCCCTTGTATGAGACAACAGATACTGATCGAAACCAACTATTCTTCACCACAAATGACAGTATTGGATGGCCCTAATGCAAATGCTCTACACACGAGGGACAACATACCATCAGTTTTACCTTAAGAATGTTTATACAAAGGGGTAGCTATATGTCATTAATTTTGCCTCATTGTAAATGCTACCAGAGGGTCGTGCAGTAATGACTGTTTTCATGTAATTCTTAAATAAAATAAAAAAGTATAACATAATAAAGTTTTCGATGTGTATATACGTATATATATACATACATACATCAAATACATACATATATTATATATATATATATATATATATATATGTATATATATATATATCTATATATATATATATATATATATATATAGATATATATATATATATATATATATATATATATATATATATATATAGATATATATATATATATATATATATATATATATATATATATATATATATATATATAATAAACAAGAATCAATTGCATCTTGTCTCCTAGCGGAGATTTATCTATCATAAAAACTATTTTGATATTAGTACATTAAATGCATCAATGTAACATAAAAAGTACAACACAATCATGCTAGTTATTCCAACTACACACTTCTCTTACCAATCTACTGCTAGAAGAGTGAGTGTTTATTTCTTTAATGTAGAGTAGTAATATTACTTGACATGTCCTGTAGAGGAAGAATAACAATGTTAAAACATGCAATTTTGAATAACGGGATGTCAGTCGTAGTAATAATATTCCTTTAATTCATTTAATTTCCTTAATTTGAAAAGGATGAGATTATTAAAACTTTAGCCATATATATTTCTGTATGGCTGAGTTAATATGAACATTGACATGATTTAGCACAATCGATGAGTGCTTTCTATCCTATATTGGTATCGTGTAAATTATTATAAAAATCAAGAAAACTTTATAATAATTAAATTACATATGAAGAACTTTGGATAACTTATTCATGAATAAAAATAGTTAACTGAAAATAAAATTTTGCCATTATACATTAGTGCTGGAAATGAGCAGGGTGTAATTATCATAGCAATTTGACGTATTTTCGTACAGACACAATACACATGAAGTAGCTCATTATCTAATCATTACCAATGAAGCATTATTACCTGTAATTGCTCCTCCGTTACGTCAATTGAATTTGCAGCAGAGATTAATTATTGCTTTGTTTCAGAAACATCAAAGCTGCGTCCATAATACATAGTATATCAACATTACATATTTAATGTATATGTATATATCGCTGAAACCGTAAGTCAGTTGGACCTCCTTTTCGCATCAGTAGATACTGTCAGCAGCAAAAGACTCTTTCGGAACAGAAATGTTAATATTTACTCCAGGCTGTTCTCGGAACCATTATTGCATGGTAGAACGCTCTGCCTTAATCACAAGTAAATGTAACAATAAATATAATACTATAAAGTTATATTTTCCTAGATAGACGTAGAGAATATTCCTATTTTCCTTTCGAATATCACCCTTTATTCATCTATACACTCATGCAAATTAACATATGTTAGTAGAAAATCATGCACAAATACATATGAATATATCGTACATGCCACTGTAAAGTGTCATGTTTCAGATCTTCAATTTTCTACGGAAAGATCAAGAGGAATAAAGGTCTAAAGTAGCATGTCCGTAAGGGGTTGAGGTAACAGATTAATAGTGTAATGAAAACAATCTACTTAGGGAAAACACTTAAGGGGAATTGCAGGATATTCAAACAGCTAACAGGATTTTGCATCAACGTCACTGTTAATCCCCATTCACGCTAATCCTTTAATAAGAATTATTACTCTACCAAGATGGGAGGAAATCCGTTTTAGAAGCGAGCACATACTAGCCTATGCACACAAAACCGTCGGTAGCATATTGCAGGAGGCAGCTTTTCAACTGTTTTCTTTGGCTTCTCGATGTGTTTATTGATACAGAACTACGAGTAATAAATATAACAAAAGAAATCGAGTAAATGGTTACCTGTGTCAAGCAAACATATATGTATATATATATATATATATATATATATATATATATATATATATATATATATATATATATATATATATATATATATATATATATATATATATATATATATAATATATATATATATATATATATATATATATATATATATATATATTATATATATATATATGGCTGCATAACCTTGAATAAAAATAGACTTGCGTGCATGGAGATGGGCACAAAAAAATCCATACT
>NC_061108.1:110026098-110038598 GCF_015104395.2 Macrobrachium nipponense
GTTTTATTTGTTTTCCAATAAAAGGGCAATATTATATTTCCACTAAAGATCTTTTGCAAAACGACACTTACACTGAGCAGTTTCTAATACATTTGCATAAAATTTTTTTTTTTTTTTCGCATTTCAACTCGCAGTTACTGGGGAATATTCTCTTAATTTTACGAGGTGACAAGTTGAATAAGTCCGTTATCTTTAAATTTATAGAGGAAAGTGTCCAGTAATATGTTTTTGTAGGCAATACTGCCTTCCTTATTTCTACTTCTTTGCTTTTGTACACGCAACTTTAACATATATTATAAAGATCAGGAATATATCAGTTTTAAAGCCATTGCATTACTATTAACGCGAAGTCTGAGCCATAAATCAATAATACCAGCTAAAATACAAATTTATGTTAGCAAGCTAAAGTTGTCTATAATTTAAGACTAAACAATGTGAAACACTCTGCTAAACTGAAGACGTTAATTGTTAACGATGGGCATCCCTTGGGTTACGACGTCACTTGGCCAGTTGAAAGTGAACAAAGTTACCGACAGTTAATACCTTAAGTTATCTGCAATATTCTGACACAGCTACATTGTGAATATGGTAATTTATATCTTTCGTCTGCATTTAATAATTTTACTGCATACGTACGTTGTTCCAATCCAGTTATCGATGTTTACTGGTTAATGTTGATTTTTTTAAAATTTTAACATTGATAGAAAAAAATAATCTTACTCATGCATTCACAAAATCGTTACTTTTATGTATTTCTGTAATTTTATTTCAATCTTATACTTTCAAGCATTTAGCAGATTCATCTTTTGAACAAAAATCTCTTCTGGATTCACGGTGTATATTTTAATTATTGGAAGCCAGTCAGCACCATACAAACCAGTTAGTGTGTCCTCCCAGCCAATGCCAATGAAAGGCACTCAGCGGACCCTTTGTGTAAGCAATCATAAGTCAACACGGACTCTCTGTCGTCCCTCAAGGGTTTGGCATTTTCAATTGATCCACCGGTTGTTGACCTTTGTGGAACCACTTGCCCGACCAGATGTGGAACTGCGTTTACCGAGACCATTAAAACTCACAGGAACTTTAGAGCACTGATAACTTTTAACATATCTCGGTTACGGAATACTATAAAATTACAGGTAATTTATTTTCTAGGGAAGAGTAACTATATCACTGACGATATTGTCCTTAGAGTCATTAATCTTACTTCAGTAGTCTCCTGATCTACTCCCTAAAGAAAGAGGTTAAAGTTAGCCTCTATTTTCAGGCGTTATTGCCTACCTATACATCTAAAGCTTTAAGCCCATAGAAGAGTAGGCTTAAATGTGTATGCTGATATAAATATACAACTATATCTATCCGTTTATCTGTTATTTGTATATAGTGTATATATATATATCTATATATATGTATGTATATATATAATCATAAATGTACACACACACACACACACACACACTCACACACACACACACACACAACACACACACACACACATATATATATATATATATATATATATATATATATATATATATATATATATATATATTATATATATATAGGTACATCTCATCAGGGGAACCTTAGGGAAGGGCATCGTATTCAGGTACATTTATTTCGCCGACGTTTCACGACTCATAGTCGCATCCTCAAGGCTATAATTAAAGATAAACACACGAACATTAAAACTACGCACTGCATAATTCATAAAAATTACGCAATATTTAAAAATTCAATGAACATCAACATCAGAATGTAGAACATTTAAAAATTTATGATCTCTTAAAACAGAAAAACATAGTAAGCGCTAAAATGATGTACAGTACTGTTACATTAAAATTATTAAAAAATTACAGAAAAAAATACAAAAATTATGATATGTCTGTGAAAAATTGAAAATAAATAAATAACACTAAAACAGTAAGGCTACTCTGTACCTTATCCTAGCAAAGGACGGGCAGTGACTGAGAGAATTTTTAGAAAATATAAACAAGCACTCTAGGCGATGAACAACTGAACAGAGGAGGATTGCGTATTTAAGGACGGAACTATCTTTTTTATCATAATGGATTCCAAGGTTGTTAGGTCGTTTTCGTTCTGCGTTTGGCCTATAATAGTAAAATCCTTATCATTAATATATGTTTTACATGATTTAGAGTGGTTCCTATATTTGACTGTTCGGGGTTTATTAATCTGCTGCCAGTTCTAAAACTTAAGCCCCTGTGGGGATCTATTCTCACTTTTAGTAACCTCTTCGTACAACCCACATAAGTCCCGTTCTCGGGCACGTATATTTATATACTACATTAGATTTTAGAAGAGGACTAAGGCGGTCTTTCGTTGTAAACAGGGATCCGATAGTTAATGGATTTCTTGGGACGATTTTAAGGTTCAGTGCCGGGAATTCCTTTTGAATAATTGCCAGGAACTTTTTTCTAAAGAGGTTGTCATGAAGAAAAGGGAAGCTAGCAAACATTTTTTATTTTGGTACTGTCAAAACCGTTTGCACCTCTATGAATCGGGCATCAAGCATTTTCTTAAGCATTTTAAACAAAAGTTTTTCTGGGAATCAGTTATTTTTAAGATATTGGGAAAGAAAATTAATTTCTTCATTAAAAGTAAACCAATTAGAGGTATGGGTGAAGGCCCTGTGTAGGAGAGTTGAGATAGTATTAAGTTTAAAATGAGAAAAACACGGGTGTTTTTAGAAAAAAGACTTTTACTGGGTTAGGTATCAACTTTTATTGTTCTTGTTTTTATAATTTTAAACTTAATACTATCTCAACTCACCTACACAGGGCCTTCACCCAAAAAATCCATTAACTATCGGATCCCTGTTTTAAACGAAAGACCGCCTTAGTCCTCTTCTAAAATCTAATGTAGTATATAAATATACGTGCCAGAGATGTGATCACGGGACTTATGTGAGTTGTACGAAGAGGTTACTAAAAGTGAGAATAGATTCCCACAGGGGCTTAAGTTTTAGAACTGGCAGCAGATTAACAAACCCCGAAAAGTCAAATATCAGGAACCATTCTAAATCTTGTAAAACATATATTAATGATAAGGATTTTACTATTATAGGCCAAACACAAAACGAAAACGACCTAACAACCTTGGAATCCATTATGATAAAAAAGATAGTTCCGTCCTTAAATACGCAATCCTCCTCTGTTCAGTTGTTCATCGCCTAGAGTGCTTGTTTATATTTTCTAAAAATTCTCTCAGTCACTGCCCGTCCTTTGCGAGGATAAGGTACAGAGTAGCCTTACTGTTTTAGTGTTATTTATTTATTTTCAATTTTTCACAGACATATCATAATTTTTGTATGTTTTTTCTGTAATTTTTTAATAATTTTAATGTAATTGTACTATGTTTTTCTGTTTTAAGAAATCATAAATTTTTGAATGTTCTACATTCTGATGTTGATGTTCATTGAATTTTGAAATATTGCGTAATTTTTATGAATTATGCAGTGAGTAGTTTTAATGTTCGTGTGTTTATCCTTAATTATAGCCTTGAGGATGCGACTATGAGTCGTGAAACGTCGGCGAAATAAATGTACCTGAACACGATGCTTTTTCCTATGGTTCCCTGATGAGATATATATATATATATATTATATATATATATATATATATATATATATATATATATATATATATACATATATATATATATATATATATATATATATATGTATATATATATATATATATATATATATATATATAATATATATATACACTGATAGCCAGAAAGATATAGTTATATATTTATATCAACATATGCATTTAATCCTCCTTCCCTATAGGCCTAAGTTGATGTACAATAGGTAGGCAACAACGCCTGAAAATAGAGGCTAACTTTAACCTTCTTCCTTATGAAGTAGATATAGTCTAGCGGTTCTTAACCTGGGAGTCGTTTGGGGTTTCTCATGGGGTCACGTCACAAAGGGTTGGGGGAGAATGTAATTTATTTTCATATATATTGGGATTTCCTGTCGAGCACTACTCCTCACTTTGATAGAATTATGGCTGCAAAACAATTTCAACCCCGCCCCCAAATGAATGAGAAGTAGGTTTGTTATCTGTATGCTGTTCAATAATTCTGTGGAATTTGCAACGGCATTTGTAGAGTCCATGTGAAAAATTTCAAGGTTTTTGTTCATGGTATTTTCAATAAAACGTGGTCTTCCTGTCATTTTGTTTTACCTTACCTTTTTACAAGGTTCACCTTTTCAATATATATTATAAGGGTTACGATAATGTCCTGATGTCTCAGGGTCATAGAATGAAAAAGGATAAGATCCAATGATAGAGACGCTTAGACAACGCAGGCAAAAAGTCATATCATAAAAAAAAAAAAAAAGTTTGAACCGCTGATCCCTAATTTTGGGATATTCCGTTTGTTATTCCATTCCATTATCTCACGTTCCTAATTCCCCGTTACAGCTCTATAATTGTGTTATACGATAATATGTAAATGCCATAAGTTCTCATTTGCTAGGATTATTCCTTATCTGCAATAAAGGAAAGGTGGCAAACCTGAACTTTTGACCTAATTACGCTTTATCATTTTGTCGGTACAATGTCATATTCCTAAAGAGAGGAAACTTGGCGTACAGAATATTTCATTTGAGTCCCAGCCTATAACACAATTAATGTTTCGCTATGGGAGAGTTTTATCATTTAAAATGGAGAGCTGTCCACTACTAATCCTTTCTATGATCATTATTATAATAGTAAATAGGAATAGTGTATTCAGCAAATTATGAAAATGTCCACATCATCATTATGATTATCATCGCCTTTTTCAGGATTTTAAACTTGCTATATTAATCATTAAACAATTATAGACGACATAATCTTTCGACAGGAAATTAGCATGTATATATTTCATTATATACTGCAGTAAAACCAGAACAAGCGGTGCAACACCTTGACAATAATAATAATAATAATAATAATAATAATAATAATAATAATAATTAAATAATAAGTAACTAATAATAATAATAATAATAATAATAATAATAATAATAATAATAATAATCATGGCTACAGAGGGGAGATTTCTAGAAGGAACCAGATATGTCCAACGAACAATAGATGGAAATCACATCCCACCCATATGAAGGAAGTGTAATTTGAAAAACGAGACCATAAACCACATAGTAAGCAAATGCCCGGCGCTTGTGCAGAACCAGTACAAAATGAGGCATGATTCAGTAGCAAAGGCCACCCACTGGAGCCTATACAAGAAATACTAACTACCTTGTAGTAACGAGAAACCAATAAGGCAAAACTCCTCCTCTGGTACTATGGTATCAGAACAGATAAGGTGATATGTAGCAATAGACCAGGAGTGACGGTGACTGATAAAATCAAGAAGAAAGAATCTCTTATTGATATCGTAATACCATGGGAAAAAATAAATAAGTATCAAGACATGAAAATAGTGATAAGAAGGATATGGGATATGCCAGTGGAAATAGTGTCCATAATCATAGGAACATCAGGCACGATCCCAAAATCCCTGAAAAGGAGACTGGAAAAACTAGATGCCAAAGTAGCTCCAGGACTCATGCAGAAGAGTGTGCTACTAGAAACAGCGAACATAGTGAGAAAAGTGATGGACTCCTAATAAGGCAGGATGCAACCCGGAATCCCACACTATAAAAAAAAAATACCCAGTCGAATAGGATAATAATAACCTTATTTCTGTATTCAGGTCCTGATACTTATCAATTATTCAACACCTGAAAACAGGAATTATATGGGATTTGCCAGTGGAAATTTTACCCGTAATCATAAGGACACTAGGCACGATCCTTAGATGGAACCTGGAAAAATTAGATGCTGAAGTAGCTCCAGGACTAATAGAGAAGAGTGCTCCTGGAAACAGCGTACATAGTAAGAAAAGTGATGGGTTCCTAAGGATGCAACCCGGAACTCCACACTATAAAACCACCCAGTCGAATAGGATGATTGTGATAAAAAAAATAATATTCTCACTAAAAAGTTACTTCATTATTCTCAATGGTACTCTATCTTTCCTCAATATAATGGGATTCAAGGAAATCTACTGGAATGATTTATACATAAAATATTCGATAGGTTAGATGTAAGGTTGATCAAACGTAGAAATCATGGGTTATGAAAGGAGCCTCCATATAATATGCTACACATTGTTATGTATTATAAATATCTATAATACATATTTATAGGAACTATAAACAAATTTGCGGAAATCTAATAGGTTACATAAAGAATAGAACCCCTCAACACATACAAACTTCAACTAACTGGTAAAAAAAATATCAGTAGCAATATATAACCCGCTCGTATTATGCTATAAAAAAGAATATTTCCTATTATTGGTTTTAATATTGGTTAATAATAAAACACTCATTTCCAGATGTTTAGATTATCATGATGGTAATGAAAGTATACTTTATTTCCTAAATAAAGATAATGACAGACACAAGAAAAAGATCAAAGCTAGGTTTCGTTATATATGACTCAAGAATGTCCAGAATATCGTACAAACGTGATTTCATCATTGGCATGTAATATATTATCATAAACTTAAGGGTCAAGTGACGTTCCGCGCAGCGGATTCAGGTGGCTCTTCAAGAAATGAATGCAATCCACTGGTTTTGCGTTACAGTCGTCTTATTGTATTCAAAAGGAAAGCGGAAAGTACAGTCAGATAAGTCCAGCCAGATTTTCGTGTCACTAAACGAAGGGTATAAATTATAGCCACATACTCGATCATGTTGCATGCTGTTCAGCTGCTCAATCATGTCGGGAACCTAGCGTGATTTTAATGATAATGACAGCAGGGAAAATGCCAGTCTCAGTAATAAATAGGGTTTTATATTTTCATTTAGCAGGGAATCCCTTTTTTCGAGGTACTACCTTGATCTTTTTTCTAGACGTATTCTCAGGATTCAAAGACGACACAATAGTACTGTGATTTTTTATCGTGGTAAGGCATTTCTGGCTTTTAAGTTTTAGAAACAAGTGCAATTTAGTCCAGGTTTTGGTGAGGGTACTATTTATCTATGTGAGGAAACTTGTTAACATGCCTAAAGGTTGGTAATTTTAATTATAGTTTGAGGATTTGTGGCCGGGCATAAACTTAATAGGTACCATTATGTAAATAGAATCTGTTCTCTGAAGAGCAATGAATTACAGAAAAGCAAATAAACTAATATATATATATATATATATATATATATATATATATATATATATATTATATATATATATTATATATCTATTGTTGGCAAAAAGTTCTATTTTTACTTTTAAGAAATAAAAAATGTTGGGATACTGAACTAAATTCGATAAATAGTTGGAATATTCTTTCAATGTTCATGACATACTCCTATCTAATCCGCATATCTAATAAGGGCACAGAAAGAATGGAGTTGAATTACTTATAACCCCCAGAAACACGACATTATCTATGGAAAAGAAAAATAAAGAAAAATATAGAGCAGTTCCAAACCCAGCCATTTAGCGGAGCTTCGATCATCATGATATTCTGAAAAAAATGCTTCACTAAATTCCATATACGTCTAGCGGATACATATTTCATCTTAAAACATTAAAAGGACACTGGAACTTAAGGTTTTAAGTCGATATCATTTATCCACGTAGGATGTTGTCTGAATCTGACAAAGGTTGCACGAACAAATTTCCTATTTAGTGCAGTACTTGCCAAAACGTTTCAGCTTTTCATAGTTATCGAAGAGGAAGGGCACCCAGCCCTCATTACTCCCAATAAATGCATAATATTTCATCCGCGCTAACTGATATTACCCAATTAAAAATATAAAGGGAAACTGATGCCCGGGGGAAAAGCTTTAACCATTCAGATTAATTATTAGTATGTCTCGTATCCTTTGCGTAGTATTTTGATAAATTGCTTCCCTGATGAGCATAGGACATTTTATTGTGCAATTACACACGGACACGTAAGTGCACACAAATGTTGGTCTCTATATTGTGACCTATATTTCCTCGAATAGATTTAATACTTGAGCAAACGACCTGGTTGATGTAACTGAATGAGAGCATCAATGAATATTAATAAAAAAAAAGTTTTGAATTGAAAAATATAATTATAAGAGGTTAGGCATTGCTTCAACTTAAGATTACAAACTATACAAACTTTATGATAAAAAAATAATATTTTAACTTTAAATAATCACTTGTTTCTAAACAGTAAGATAATCTATATAACAGGTAATCATATTTTCAACTAACAATAATCAGGAAAGATCATATTAATGCACTGCTGATCACTGTCCTGAAGACCCTATGATGAAGAGTTATTTAGTAATAATAAACGAAGTAAAATGAATTTATAAGCAGAAGCTTTTGCTACAAGATCAAAGTTTTAAACTTAACATCGAGCTTAGTCATTATGAACAGTAATAGAATCCAACCACTTTCCTATGACAGAGTTGCTTCATGCAGGCATGCCTTACTTAGTGCAGCAAAGTCATTCAGTCACACTTTAATAACCGTAACTCAACATTTCTCTGTATTTCTGTCAGATCAAAGCTCATGTCCTTTCCTCGGCGCTTCATATACTCATTTCTATTCTCCGTAGTCTCTACCACTACACCTCTTTGTTATTTTGAACCATTTTCTAACAATGCATAATTCTTTCTCAAAGAATAACCTCAGATGTCTTTATTACATTCATATTCAAATTCTGAACTATTTTTTTGGTTACATGTAAACTTCATTTTGAGATTTTGATTTAGTATATTAATGACTTCTTGGTTTTTCACGCTTATTTCCTTTTACCACTTCCCGACTATATATGTGAGTGAATATTTAGTGACCATAATTATATTTCTAACAATCCAGCCATTTAACCACTGTAGCGGAAAGTATTTAATTGCCATTCACGTGAAGATCTCTATATACAAAACTGAATTCTACAGAAATTTTCAATTTGCTTTCCTTGCCAAATACCACTTATGAAGTCGTTGTTGTTCCAGTTATCAGATGCAGGAAACCACACAAAAAATTAATAAAAATGAAATATATTATGAATAATATATTATCATCTGCCTTTTCCAAATATCTTCTCGCACCTAATTTTACCTTTGGCGAAACCTTCTTTAATAACCGTTCGAGATATTACTTACATCATAATCGTCTGACATTTTTCTTTTTGTTAAATAGCTAGTCTCTTTCATGGTATATACGATAACATTTGCATCTACCAAGTATAAGTTTCTAGTTACGACTTTTGGGTTTAGACGGGGAAATGGCCATCTTTGTTAAAACAAGGTTGGTTTTTAAGTAAAGCACTGAAATAGGAAACTGAAATTTTAGAAATCTGTCGTTGTCGTAACCCAGTTGAGAAAGAAAATGAGGCTGGTTACCCCATCTCAAACGATTTGCTGGCAACCAGTAGCCTAATACCTTCTATATATATATATATATATATATATATATATAATATATATATATATATATATATATATAGAGTCGATTCACTGGAGGCGGATTCTTGTGTCTACGAGACGTTTGTTTGGCGGCCTCTGATTGGCTGGTACCAGGAGGTAGGCCGCTTGCTCAGTGCCTCATTATTTTCGTCTATGGTTTAGAAAACTAGCAATATGTTTATATGTCTTCATTTACATCACGTTTTGCACAAGATAGGAAAGGTTTGGTCACACCATAGGATTCGGTATCAATTGTGCAACTAAGTCATCTTTCCCTGAAATCAATAAAATAAAACACAAGGGAATTACTACGAGTAAAAGTGAAGAGAGTAGCACTTAATTCTTTATACCTGTTTTTACTTAACACCGGATTTTGCATCATTAATGTGATCAAGATAAAATAAAGTTTATGTTTTCATACAACAAATTCACCCCAAATACGCTGGTGCTTTCAGATTTTAGATGCGCGTGATATATAAAGAGAAAATGAAGAATATGTCTTGTTATGTTCCACCGTAAATGATTCAAGTTTGACGGTATTGCAAAGAGAATGTGATCTGCAAGACCAAAGTCTAATAAATAAACAAGACATCGTTGTTTGTCGTCTCGGGGAGAGATTTGAGTTGCCAATTAGTAGCTATATGAAAAGGTTGCAGTTTCGACAATAATTACTATGTTATATCATTCCATTTCTGTAATTAAATACACAGACTTCCCATTACGATTGTCGAACATTTTCAATCCATATTATATAGTATGTCTGGACATATCTGATAAAAAAAATAATAATAATAATCAGATGGATGCATCTGGTATCGTTAGCTCAGATCTAGACGGGCCCCGGAGAATTCATTCCAGCAAAGAAGTTGAACTCTGTGGACAGACTTCGCACTCTTTAACTCAGCCTAAGATTTAATCAAGTTGTTTCAGAATGTTGTTTCCAATTTTATTATATGATATATTTTCAAACGAAAGAGATATCAAAGACTTATTTGAGTGATATATGAAATAATAATCTGAGTGAAATAATAAACAACAAAGATTTAAGAAAGATTGACTTCCTTTCAGGCTGAGTCAAGTAGGATGCAACATTTTAATACATATTCTTCTTTTTCTCTTTACACATCAAACGAATCTAAATTCTGAAAGCACCAGCGTATTCAGGGTGATTTTATTGTATAAAAATACTAGTTTTATTATATCTGGATTGCATAAATTATTAAAAATCCTATGATAAATAAGAACAGGTATAAAGAATGAAATGTTTCCCTCTTCACTTAGTCGTTGTAATTCCTTTGTGTTTTATTTTATTGATTTCAGGACAAGATTAATTAGTTGCACAATTAATACCGAATCGCTTGGTATGACCAAAACTTTCCTATCTTTTGCAAAACGTGAGATAAATGAAGAAATATAAACATATTACTATTTTTCTAAGCCAAAGACGAAAATAATAAGACACTGAGTGAAGGGCCTACCTCCCGATACCAGCCAACCAGAGACCGCCAAACAAACATCTCGTAGGCACAAGAATCCACCTTAAGTGAATCGACTATAGTTATAACCAAAATGGAAAAGGCGAATGGTGGCAGAAATAATTTGCGCGCACAAGCTTACATACTTGGAAATTCTTTTTCCACCATGTTAGCTTATGTAATTTACTACGATGACATGTCGTGAGCTGCTGTGTAGAAAGACTCTTTTCGCTTGGACACACCCAAGCAGGCAAGTATTATCATTTGTAATAGTCTTCATCAATCGTAGATAAAAATGTTGACGCTGCATGCAAAATAACAGAGGTGATGTAAAAAGAATCTTACTATCTCTACATATCCCATATAGTTATATAATGAGAAATAATTCTGAACGCCTTAAGCTCTCGCCATATATTCAGTGCATATTGCTTTTCTAAATCATATACAAAAGATAACGACAGTTCAATGGTGCACAATAGAAAAATAGGACTCAGCAAATAAAGATTTAGAGACAAAACGAAAATACTATTTAATTCTGGTGTAAAATTATATAAAGTTCTTCAGGTTGAGGTTTTTGAAGCAGTGACTATAAACAAGGGATGAAAATGTTAACAAACATCCATATCTTCAATTTGTTTTTATTCTGTGGCAAAAGAATTTAATCCAAAATATGCTACAATTTTTAATAATCCAGAACATTGCTGCATTTCAGAACCTGTCGAAATTGTTTTCCAGTATATATATAACGGCTTTAAAGAGTCCTCTTTTTGATGGGGTAATGTTGAACCCCCCCAAAAAAGAGGATTAGAACTATGTATGTTATTTTCCAGCCAGAAATATAATAGAAATTTGAAATTCGCGTTTTTCCGATCCTCCCTTTCTACTAAATCATTATTTTTATTGCACCTAAATTCTACCATAATTTATCTGCAATACCCTTATTGCTTATGTTATAATTTAGGCGTAGCTTTTTCATGGTAAAATTTGCTACTCAACATAGCTACTTAAATGCTTGGGCATATCTACAATCGCTTTAACCTAACCCGTGAGAGGTTGCACTGTGCTGTCAGTGTTGTGAATCTAATTTACATTTCAAAATCCACAGATGAAGAATTTCTAAACATTCAAATTCCAATCATTATCGTTCATATGTACCAAAAATACTGAACCATGTTACTATTCTTTGCATATTCATAATAAGGAACTTTCATATCATAGGAATTACGATGCTAATCAATTCACGAATAATTTGAATAAAAAAAAAGCTGAATTTAGTAACATTATTTTTTTCCAAACTTATGTATGGGAAATACCGAATGTTTGTGCGTGAGTAGCCGGACATTTTTATTTTCTCTGATTTCCATTGCTTGCTTCAGATCATAATATAAAAGAGGGTAAAAATTGCTTGAATAAAGAAGTGCAACAAAAGTTGAATAGGTAAATTAAGAATATTGGATAAAATGCTTCATATTTGTGAATAACAATTATGCAGAGATATAAGTAAAATAAGAAATCCGGTTTACGGAGCTTTATTCTTTATTCTA
>NC_061108.1:110043598-110103598 GCF_015104395.2 Macrobrachium nipponense
ATTATATATATAACTAGTATATATATATATATATATATATGATAGTATATACATATATATATATATAGGTATATATATGTATATATATATAATATATATATATATATATGTATATATTATACAAATATATATATATATATATTATATTATATATAGTATATATATATATATAATATATATATTATAATATATATAATATATATTATATATGTATATACATATATATATATAATTATATATTAATATATCTATATATATATATATTATATATATATATATATATATATATATATATCTATAATTTATATGTGTGTGTGTGTGGTGTGTTGTGTGCAATATTCTATGAAAGATATATAATTTATTATATGATATATAATATGTATATATATATATATTATATATGTATAGACATATATATATATATTATATATATATATATTATATATATATATATATATATATATGTATATCTATGTGTACCTACAAACCTCTATCTATATCTCTATATCTCTATATATAGATATATGTAATATATATATATATATATATGCTATGTGTGTGTGTGTGTGTGTGTGTGCATATATATATATATATATATATATATATATATATATATATATATATATATATATATATATATATGTATATATGAAGACTTTTTAACTGCAAAAAAAAAAAAAACTAAATAAACACCTAAAATATTACGATTCTCTGAAGCCGGTATTCTCTCTTCTGTTGAGTTTCTCCGGTCTAACTGCCTCAGATATACAATGAATTCCTGCTCCTTACGTCTTGATTAGAATCTTTTAAGAACACCGCACTGACAGCTTCCGCCTTTGATCACGGAAACATCTTTAGAATTTCACTTTATATGCAAATGGAAAAGGAGCAGAGGCTTTCCTTTCTAAGTTTTACAGTTCTGTATCACGAAACTGGTGCGTAATACGGTGAGCGATACAAAAACTATTGTTGATGTTCCATTGGAACCGGACGTCGAATTCCCCTTTTCCTTCCCTACATCACTTCTCACTCCTTCAGCATAGAAGATAGATCTTCCAAATACTGATACTTTCATAGACAAATATCCAAGTGACGGGACATACCAACAGATATAAAACGTACATACAAACAAACGAAAAAATAAAAATAATAACAATAAAAATGACATAATACAATTATACGCGTATAAAACCGAAAATTTATGTAAAAATTATGAAAATGTAAATTCATATTGGAATACAAATAATGAAGTACATACATAACAAAAATAAAAAGAAATAAATCAAAATAAAAACCCATCAAAACACAATACTTGCTATTGCACAAACACATAACCATATGATTGTATACAACACTAAGGTCATTCACCTTATTGAGAGACAAGCATCGCATTGTATACCGGTAACAGTCAGGAAGAGCAGCAGGCACCCATGCAGATACATCAGCTAGGACACAACCACGCTTAATCATTACTTTTTGTTTTAACCATTTCTTTAATTTGCAAAAAGAAGTTTCGCTATCCTCCGGGTAACGTAAAACTTATTTATTAAAAGCTAATCATATCTATATCTCTCTATACTTTTAATTGTATACCTTCTCTTATGTGTATTTATTAAGTTAAAGAAATTTCACAAATTTAAAATTTCGGATGAGTGTTTATCGCTGACAAAGCGTAAAGACACACATGGGAAAACTCGCTATAAAAATTTCTATGTTAGTTTACATGTATATTAAATTTGTAGTACAGATCAATGTATAATTTTGGGAGTTTGATTACTGTCAGTTTATTTTCGATGTAGAATCCAATTGTTTTTTGGGATCATAGTCTTTATCAAACAACTCTTTCTATAAGACGAATTCTTCGCATAGTTCCGCAGCAATGATTATCACATACAATAGGCATTTCAATCAGAAATATATTCACTGACAAAAGTTCCTACAAGAGGATTCGTCCTTATTTTTAACTAAATAACATAGTTTCAAAATGTGTGCCTAAATTGTTAACCATAATTAAAGGATAAAAATCTTCCATTTTTTAAAGAAATGTGATAATTCTTACATAATTATGGTTATATTTGAAAGTTTTTTTTATTTAAATTCATATATAGTTCTTAAAAAATATGACCAGTCGATAGAAAAATTCCTTTATTCAGTTCTATTCAACCAGAAAATTACATGCCCACCCTGAATTACATCTGAATTGTAACTTTGCTGCAAGCTGATGCGTCTTATCGGATTTATCTGACAACAGCCAATTCGCTATGATTTATATGGCGGCAAGTCTAATTCCTTGCGGGCCAGTATATCATGAACCACTAAGGACAAAACACTGCGTAACAGTAAATAGAATTTTTAATATAACAAATGTTCTCGCGCTTTCATAATTATAGTCTTTTCTCTTCAAGATATGATTGAGATCTTAAATTACTGGACATGCTAATATAAATGTTAAATAAACATTCATAGATTAACAATTAATAATGACTAGACACGGCAGCTCTATAGAAATTAAGATATCCATGGCTCTTGTTACTGTCCATTTGTATAATGGTAGCCATTTAGAATGTTCATTATTTTTCAATGAAAAGAAGTAGGAATTTTTTTAGAAATATGCATTTAAAACTGTTAATAAATTGAACTAGATCAAAATCTATAGTTTATGATATCTATCAATTGATGTGATACTGCTTTTTATTTTCAAGATTGCTGAAATATTAAGCACGCCTGAACGTACGCGCAAGCTCACACACACACACACACACACCAAAACTGTTCTTGAACATGTTCCAGTGACCAGCACCCAAATCAGGATATAGTGGAAAACCATCGACTGAGATGATGTCACATACTGGCACCTTAAACTCCCATGTCATAGTAATTAATTAAACGAAAAAAAGAGACACATGTTCAGGGCATGTATGGTCGAGGTAATATGTAAGTTACTTTTTGCATATTCTATTATGAGATTATACTGAATACTACCACAGTTCATGTGAATTCAAAATCAGCGGTGGCTGTAGGTGTTGCATGAAACGTTCTCATTTTAACAAATTTTATGATAATTATATTATTCTGCAGGTGAACATGACAAACACAATTCGTTATGAGGCATAACAAACATAGATTGTTATGAACAATACCTTAGAAGATTCAAAAATGGATAATGAAGCCCCAAATCCATAATATAACCGCTGGGTTGAAAGAAATGAAATGCGATAGAGCTAGAATACAAATTAATAAAGCAAAAAATATTGACACAGTGACAATATTGTGTTCTAAAGCCGTGCAACATTTTTGCGGAATAGTTACCACACAAAGTATTTAAATTACCTTTACAGTTGCTCACCAAACAATTGGTAGCGTAATTCCGTGGCTATCCCTGAAAAATCACATGTTCAAGCTTTGTGAACCCTCCGGGATTAACTCGTAAATTGTTAATCCGGTTAATGCACCATTGAGTATTGTTTATATCTCACAAATCTCGAATAGTTCATATCTAAAAATAACCTGTATTCAAGCGTGGTTAGTTTTTTTTTATTAGGACATTAAGTCACACTGTTGATGAAAAAAAGTGCCGAGAATTATCAGATTTATGTATAGTAGAAATTCAAAATGTATATAAATATAAGAGTAATAAGGACACACATTCAAAAGATGATTATTTTGTAATGTTTTAAATTGTGATTTATACAACTAACTGAAACAATATTATGCTCGCACGCATTTAGTGTTTTTCTTTTTCCGAAATTACTGGTGTTTATTACAGTTCTTCAAAGATACTTCGCGTTCAAATAATGCATGTAAAAAAACAATTAAAAAAAACTATATCACGGTTATGTTACAGTGGAGTGTCATGCCTAAATTATCATTAGAGATGAATCAATTAAGACAAATCTCCTAGAAAAGTGACTTGGCGTAGATGTGAAACCTGGCAAAGAGTGCGATAAATCTTAGATCGTTTCAAAGGGAAAATAGCATGACACAGAAACAAATGCAACACCAGCCGTCTGCAAAATATAACATAGAAGATTCTACCAATATATATATATATATATATATATATATATATTATATATATATATATGTATATATATTTAGATATAGATATATCTGTATATATATATATATATATATATATATATATATATATATATATATATATATATATATATATACACACACACATATATATGTATATATATATTATATATATATATATATATATATATATTAATTATAATATATATAATATAGATATAGATATATATATTATTTATTAAAATATCTATATATTAATATATATATATATATAAATATATATATTATATAATATATTCACACCACACTATATATATATATATATAATAATATACTATATGATATATATTATATATATAGCTATATCTGTATATATAATCTATTATATATATATATATATTATATATATGAATACCTTGATCACGTAATATATAAGACGTGATGCTAGGTATAAATGAAGGTAATGCCACGGAGGAAAATGAATAAAGAGATCTGCCTGAGAGCTTTCGGTCTTAACGACCCTTTACTAAAGGCATGGCTTGCCTTCAGTAAAGGGTCGTTGTTCATCTTCCTCCATTACCTTTGTGTGTGTGTGTATATATATATATTATATATATATATATATATATATATATATATATATATATATATACATATATATATTATTTGTGTGCATGTGTGTAACTGGTGTTGTATGCAATGGCATACAATAAGAGATATTCTTTCAATCCTCCTGAATACCATGAAGTGTGTTATGTATAGCTTATTCTGTTTACCTTTGTATACGTAGCACTTGAAAAGCTCTTAATCCTCCGGCTAATTGTCATTTTACTGTGGAACGCGTGGTATCAACAGCGATCTTACGCCCACAAACTAGTCTCTCTATAGCGATATCTATTACTTACTATTTTCTCTGTTCTATTAAGGGCTCTCTAAGCTCGCATATATTCAAGATACAAGTTATGAAGCGAATGCTGATTCTGTAGAGAGAATTCTGGCTGTTATCGGAATGTGGAGAAGCGCATTGTGCTTTCTTTATTATTGTTGTAGCCGTAAAGGTTTGTTGCCCTTTAAACAAATTAAGCACTGTGGTTTCATTACATCATATTCACTCTTGCTAAAACAGTTTGTTGTCAAACGTATCCTCAGCCTTAGACCACCAAAAACTAATAACAGGAAAAGTAATGTAATATCTATGCTGTAAGTCTTTAGAAATATTGGTAGAAAATTACGATTAAACATATCAATGGACCGGAGGGTCTATGTTATTCTGGGGTTATTCTGTTCTTGAACAGATGTGTATGTGTGTGTGACATGAAACTGATAAAGGTCAATAACCCGAAAGGCGTAAAAATTGGTCAGGGTATGGAAAAAAATATTGTTTATCAGTTTAGTCAAGCAACAGGAACCGTGATCATTATTATTCGGAATATAGCTATCTTTATGATTCCCATTTTCATACTGCCTTTCAACTCAAAGTCAAACAGAGGAAGAGGATTTTTTTTTTACATTCAACGTTTCCTTATCATTTATAACATGTTAGGCACATATATACAATTTACAAATTACTATGTAAAAATATTTTAAAAATAACCTCGGTTATTTTCATATGACGCTGGTATATTTCAAGGACGTATTACTTTAAATAAGGTCTGAGAATAAGATTCCTTGCCCTTTAGAAAATATGACGTAAAAATACGTAAAATATGTAACATTCCAATATCATAACGAGCTACATTACACAACTGACACCTCGATGACGGCTGTTATCACTCTGCCAATTTGCCAGCGCATAAACAAAAGTAAAAAAAAAAAAAACATTATGAGTGATGTTTCTCTTATCTTTTGCTCCCCTACGACCTCCTCTAACGAGTTTACCCTGTTTATTATTTTGTGCAAACAGTTAATTGCGGAACACACCACTAAATCTCCACTGGCATGAATGATATATATGTGCATGAACACAGTTGCATGCACTTGAAAATAACGATTATACCAATTAATTGTTCGTATAACTGTACGTTTTTGCGCATGAGTTCCTAGCTGGGTTTCTAACATTTCTCTTTCGTTTAGTCAACTAATAAAAGTTAATTTAACTTAAATTTCAAAACATTATTACTCTTCATGCATAATTAAAGTCTTTCTTGAAATTCCGAATGAGGCCCTGGGATACAGTTACTTCAATTCAAAGCGAAATATAAATCCTTGAAATTCGTGTTTGAGAAACAGTGAGAGATTATATATTTGCCATCCTCATGTTTCATGTCGTATATCTCAGCAACTGAAGCATCATTTGAGAATGTGCACATTGAATAGAATGCATAAAAGTCTATTTTTTCAGCAATATAAATGCATCGTAATTACAACTGTTTGTAAACTCGAATTAAATGGATAGATGTAGCATTGCCACTGATATACATTGCACATGAAAAAATTACGTTTTGTACACATTCCGGAATAACTTATCTCTTATCTTTATTAATTTTCAAACACACCCCCCCCCTCTCTCTCTCTCTCTCTCTCTCTCTCTCTCTCTCTGTCTCTCTGTCTCTCTGTCTCTCGTCTCTCTCTCTCTCTCTCTCTCTCTCTCCTTTGTAATCAGTTTTCTGTCATCGGTGGCCCATGAATATAAAAAATGTAATTAAGACTAATGAATATAAAAAAGGTAATTAAGACTAGGTTTGGAGTGACCTTGACTTGACTGTATATTTTTATAAATTTGAGTTATTTCAACGTGAGACCGTGATACTAGTTTTCATAGCTAATGCGCTACACAGATAGTCTAGAAATTAATGTGTTTTCTTAAAAGGTCAGTTGAGCTAACATAATTTTCGGATAATTTCACAGACTTTAAATGCATTTTATAGTTCCACATCTTGATGTTTTAGGTTACTCCTGTTTCATTAAAACAAGCCTTTTTTTTATCATCTTGGAGTATATGCGTCTGTTGTTACTTTGTAAAGCCTTGACTACTTCATCAATGTTTTTCATTGGAAATGTGTTCCACAATAATCCAACTACAGTTACATTAAATTAAACTATAAAAGTATATGTTTTTTTTTTTAAACTCTCACCCGAAGTTTAAATGCAGGTAATCTCTTCTCTGAATTTTGCTTATTTCTAGCGTCTCCACTTGGTATAGTGTCTTGTAAAAAAGGATAGCTGTCAAAAACCTACAGCCGTTTTCATGAGCTATTCTTTTCAGTTGGAAGTTACTGTTAGGGTAGAAATGTATATCACTGGAAACCATAATGCGCAATGCTTAAACTGAATCCTCCGAGATGCATAATGGCAAAGTAGTTTGAAGCTGGCCTATCTGCATATCATAAAAGAAAGTTACAAACAAATGTTATAATAACAAGAGTGATCAAGTTAATAAGAACATTAATAATAACCGTTCTCACACGGCCGAAAACATTTACTAATGAATATTTTTTTTATTTAAAATAAAATTTTAATTCATCACGTCATATTTTCAGAAAGACAAACACCACATATTTCGGAAGGCACTTACGTACCTATTATCTACGTGCGTTCAAATTTCAAAAAAGGAACAGTAGGGAGATTTGTAATATAAATATTTTTCCCATGATTTAATGTCGGTGATGCGGATTTCTATCTCATTTATAATAATCTCCTTATCACACGATACCATTCGCGCTCCAGTGATGTTTTAATAGTCATAAATGTAAGTCTTAGGGGCATTCACCTTTGTAATACGTATTTATAGTATGATATAAATTGCTGCGTAATTATTTTCCTCTAAACCGTTGTGGAGGTTACATCAGCATGAACAGTCATATCAATACTAGTTGTGCATCAGTGTTTAGTAAAGTTATGCAACGATAAATAAAGGAAAAAGCGTTAGTAGGGGTTAATGGGGAGCTTTGTGTGAATGGCCTCGTCTGATTGTCGAAGTCGTGTATTTGGGTAACTCTCTTTTCCCGTTCAGGCAGTCACAGGAGCATGGATTTCGTGTAGATGGCAGTGATGTGGTCAAGAGGGCCAAGGAAACAAGAACACTGAAGGAGTGGAGTGATTCACCGACCTTCTTGAAAAAAATTAGATAAAATACAAAGAGCTTTATATGGGAGGGAAACTGTCAGTTTGAACGAGAGTGAGTGTGTGTGCGGTTGTGTGTAAATCAAATGTTTGCTAAAAGAAGTTATGAGGAAAATTTGAAAAGGAAATCTCTGTATAGCACGTATATAAAACAAGAGAAGCATGCTTTATAGTAAGAAGACTGGAGAGAGACTGGGTGGTGCAAAACTCTGTTTAATGTCCCTATGAACCAACTATCCGAAAGCCAGAGTAAATAAAGTAGATATAATTGAAGTTCGTGGAATAAAACAGGAGGTCATGATTAGGACACTGAGAAGCTAATATTTGCAAAGAAAGAATGACAGCAGCTTACTGACCTACTAGATGATAACAGTATATGAAGAAAGGTAAATCACGACATTAGTGAAGCAAGTGAACGGAAAAGGACTTGGATTTGTATGGTGACAAAAGCGGAAAGAATGAGGATATAGTTAACCTTAAGTGTGAACGAGTGAAGCTACCAAGAGTGCCTATTACACAAATATGTTAGTAAACGTAGTAGAGGGTGGCCGGTAAAAATGTCACAGGAAAAAGTCACAGGAAAAAAATGTCACAATTTCGGCTAGGAAAAAAGTCACAGGTAAAAATGTCACAATTTCTGGTAGGAAAAAAGTCACAGGAAAAAATGTCACAATTTCTGGCTAGGGAAAAAAGGTCACAGGAAAAAATGTCACAATTTCGGGTAGGGAAAAAACAAAAGGTCACAGGAAAAAATGTCACAATTTTTTTCTGGCTAGGAAAAAAAAAGGGTCAACAGAAAAAAATGTCACAATTTGGGGTAGGGGAAAAAGTCAACAACGAAAAAATGGGTTCACAATTTCGGCCTAGGAAAAAAAGTCAACAAGGAAAAATGTCACAATTTTGGCTAGGGAAAAAGTCACAGAAAAAAATGTCACCAATTTCGGCTAAGGAAAAAACACGGTCCACCGGAAAAAATGCACAATTTCTGGGCTAAGGAAAAAAGTCACAGGCAAAAATTTGTTCCACAAAATTTTTGGCTAGGGAAAAAAGGTCAACAGGAAAAATTGTCACAATTTCGGAAGGGAAAAAGAAAAAGGTCAACAAATTTGGAAAAAATGGTCCACAATTTTGGCTAGGGAAAAAGGTGAAAAAGGAAAAAATTTTGGTCACAATTCGGCCAGGAAAAAAAGAAAAAGTTCAACATGAAAAAATGTCACACAATTTCTCTGCTAGGAAAAAAGTCACAGGAAAAAATGTGACAAATTTGGCTAAGGGAAAAAGTTTCACAGGAAAAAAGTCACAATTTCGGCTAGGGAAAAAAGTCACAGGAAAAAAATTGTCAACCAAATTTTGCTTTAGGAAAAAGTCACAGGAAAAAAAAAATGTCACAATTTCGGTAGGAAAAAAGTCAACAGGAAAAAATGGTCAAACAATTTCTGCTAGGAAAAAAGTCAAAGGAAAAAATGTCCACAATTTTGGCTAGGAAAAAGTCACAGGAAAAATAATGTCACAATTTCGGCCAGAGAAAAAGTCACATGAAAAAATGTCCACAATTTCGGCTAGGAAAAAGTTACAGGAAAAAAATGTCACAATTTTCGGCCAGAGAAAAAAGTCACATGAAAAAATGTCACAATTTCGGCTAGGAAAAAAGTCAGGAAAAAATGTCACAATTTCGGCTAGGAAAAAAGTCAGGAAAAAATGTCACAATTTCGGCTAGGAAAAAAGTCAGGAAAAAATGTCACAATTTCGGCTAGGGAAAAAGTCACAGGAAAAAAAATGTCACAATCGGCACAGAGAAAAAGTCACATGAACAAATGTCACAATTTCGGCTAGGGAAAAAGTCACAGGAAAAAATGTCACAATTTCGGCAATGTAGAAAAAAGTCACAGGTAAAAATGTCACAATTTCTGGTAGGAAAAAAGTCACAGGAAAATGTCACATTTGCTAGGGAAAAAAGTAACAGGAAAAAAATGTTCACAATTTCGGTAGGGAAAAAGTCACAGGCAAAAATGTCACAATTGCGGATAGGGAAAAAGTCACAGGAAAACAATGTCCACAATTTCGGCTAGGGAAAAAAGTCACAGGAAAAAAAATGTCACAAATTTGGCCAGAGGAAAAAGTCACAGGAAAAAAATGTCACAATTTCTGCAGGAAAAAAGTCACAGGAAAATGTCACAAATTTCTGCTAGGAAAAAAGTCACAGGAAAAAATGTTCACCATTTCGGCTAGGGAAAAAGTTCACAGAAAAAATGTCACAATTCGGCTAGGGAAAAGTCACAGGAAAAAATGTCACAATTTCGGCTAGGGACAAGTCACAGGGAAAAAATGTAACACTTTCGGCTAGGGAAAAAGCTCACAGGAAAAAATGTCACATTTCGGCTAAGGGAAAAAGTCACAGGAAAAAATGTTCAACAATTTCGGCTAGGGAAAGTCACAGGAAAAATGTCACAATTTCTGCTAGAAAAGTCACAGGTAAAATGTCACAATTTCGGGCTAAGGAAAAAGTCACAGGAAAAAATGGGTCACATTTCTGGCTAGGAAAAAAGTAACTGGAAAAAATGTCACAATTTCGGCTAGGGAAAAAGTCACAGGAAAAAATGTCACAATTTCGGCTAGGGAAAAAGTCACAGGAAAAAATGTCACAATTTCGGCCAGAGAAAAAGTCACAGGAAAAAATGTCACAATTTCTGCTAGGAAAAAAGTCACAGGAAAAAATGTCACAATTTCTGCTAGGAAAAAAGTCACAGGAAAAAATGTCACAATTTCGGCTAGGGAAAAAGTCACAGGAAAAATGTCACAATTTCGGCTAGGGAAAAAGTCACAGGAAAAAATGTCACAATTTCGGCTAGGGAAAAAGTCACAGGAAAAAATGTCACAATTTCGGCTAGGGAAAAAGTCACAGGAAAAAATGTCACAATTTCGGCTAGGGAAAAAGTCACAGGAAAAAATGTCACAATTTCGGCTAGGGAAAAAGTCACAGGAAAAAATGTCACAATTTCGGCTAGGGAAAAAGTCACAGGAAAAAATGTCACAATTTCGGCTAGGGAAAAAGTCACATGAAAAAATGTCACAATTTCGGCCAGAGAAAAAGTCACATGAAAAAATGTCACAATTTCGGCCAGAGAAAAAGACACAGGAAAAAATGTCACAATTTCTGCTAGGAAAAAAGTTACAGGAAAAAATGTCACAATTTCGGCTAGGGAAAAAGTCACAGGAAAAAATGTCACAATTTCGGCTAGGGAAAAAGTCACAGGAAAAAATGTCACAATTTTGGCTAGGGAAAAAGTCACAGGAAAAAATGTCACAATTTCGGCCAGAGAAAAAGTCACAGGAAAAAATGTCACAATTTCGGCTAGGGAAAAAGTTACAGGAAAAAATGTCACAATTTCGGCTAGGGAAAAAGTCACAGGAAAAAATGTCACAATTTCGGCTAGGGAAAAAGTCACAGGAAAAAATGTCACAATTTCGGCCAGAGAAAAAGTCACAGGAAAAAATGTCACAATTTCTGCTAGGAAAAAAGTCACAGGAAAAAATGTCACAATTTCTGCTAGGAAAAAAGTCACAGGAAAAAATGTCACAATTTCTGCTAGGAAAAAAGTCACAGGAAAAAATGTCACAATTTCGGCTAGGGAAAAAGTCACAGGAAAAAATGTCACAATTTCGGCTAGGGAAAAAGTCACAGGAAAAAATGTCACAATTTCGGCTAGGGAAAAAGTCACAGGAAAAAATGTCACAATTTCGGCTAGGGAAAAAGCATCAGGAGGTGTCACAATTTCGGCTAGGGAAAAAGTCACATGAAAAAATGTCACAATTTCGGCCAGAGAAAAAGTCACATGAAAAAATGTCACAATTTCGGCTAGGGACAAAGTCACAGGAAAAAATGTCACAATTTAAGCCAGAGAAAAAGTCACAGGAAAAAATGTCACAATTTCGGCTAGGGAAAAAGTCACAGGAAAAAATGTCACAATTTCGGCCAGAGAAAAAGTCACATGAAAAAATGTCACAATTTCGGCTAGGGAAAAAGTCACAGGAAAAAATGTCACAATTTCGGCCAGAGAAAAAGTCACATGAAAAAATGTCACAATTTCGGCTATGGAAAAAGTTACAGGAAAAAATGTCACAATTTCGGCTAGGGAAAAAGTTACAGGAAAAAATGTCACAATTTCGGCTAGGGAAAAAGTCACAGGAAAAAATGTCACAATTTCGGCCAGAGAAAAAGTCACATGAAAAAATGTCACAATTTCGGCTAGGGAAAAAGTTACAGGAAAAAATGTCACAATTTCGGCTAGGGAAAAAGTTACAGGAAAAAATGTCACAATTTCGGCTAGGGAAAAAGTCACAGGAAAAAATGTCACAATTTCGGCCAGAGAAAAAGTCACATGAAAAAATGTCACAATTTCGGCTAGGGAAAAAGTCACAGGAAAAAATGTCACAATTTCGGCCAGAGAAAAAGTCACATGAAAAAATGTCACAATTTCGGCTAGGGAAAAAGTTACAGGAGGAAAAAAATGTCACAATTTCGGCTAGGGAAAAAGTTACAGGAAAAATGTCACAATTTCGGCTAGGGAAAAAGTCACAGGAAAAAATGTCACAATTTCGGCTAGGGAAAAAGTTACAGGAAAAAATGTCACAATTTCGGCTAGGGAAAAAGTCACAGGAAAAAATGTCACAATTTCGGCTAGGGAAAAAGTTACAGGAAAAAATGTCACAATTTCGGCTAGGGAAAAAGTCACAGGAAAAAATGTCACAATTTCGGCTAGGGAAAAAGTCATAGGAAAAAATGTCACAATTTCGGCTAGGGAAAAAGTTACAGGAAAAAATGTCACAATGCGACAGATCTTTGAATGTCACAGACCTTGAGGCTATAATTATAAGATTATTGGGGTTGTTTTCATTTCCAAGTAGGTGCTACTCTAATCTCTTTCCTAGTCAACCCTGCTCTCTCTCTCTCTCTCTCTCTCTCTCTCTCTCTCTCTCTCTCTCTCTCTCTCTCTCTCTCTCTTCTAAATCTTACAGCTTTTAAATTTTTATTTTATTTTAATATAAGTCCAACCTAACTATTTTGTCACTACTTATAAATGTACATTTATCATTATTACATAACTAGATACTTACAAGTATTTAATTAATGCCATGGAATTAGGAGATACATTTCTTGGGAGTCAGGCCAACACCTTTTTGCCATATCGTATTCAAGCAATATTCAGTCATTGTTCCCAATCTATCATTTTGTCAGAGAGAGAGAGAGAGAGAGAGAGAGAGAGAGAGAGAGAGAGAGAGAGAGCTGTCTGTATATGATTGTTTATTTTCTCACTCGTCAAACTTATTCTGCTGTGCTTTATTTCATATTTCCTTGCTTACCAATTTATTCTTTTGCTACGTTATTAAGAAATCAAGTTATTTGCAGAAAGGAGAAATGCTTCCAGACATATACCATTTTTCTTTCTCTGCTGGTCGCACCCTTGACACTCCACGCGACTGACAACAATATGATTTATATGCTTTTTTTTTTTGTCTCCTAAAGTTGTATTACCTGGGCTCCAAATTTTAGAAACATTTAGAAAACTCACACACACATACACACACACAAACAGTGTGCATATGTGTTAATACCAATTGGTTAAATTGGTCAATTTAGCAGTATATTTTCAAGACAGAGAGAGAGAGAGAGAGAGAGAGAGAGAGAGAGAGAGAGAGAGAGAGAGAGAGAGAGAATTATTTAGGACTCTTAAGGCTTGGCAGATGTACAATTATTTTATTATCTTCGGGGATTTTTTGTTAATCTTGGGATTTTTTATGGTCAGTTCTTGGGATTTCGAAATAAAAATGTTACTTTTAAAATATATAGGAAACTAACGAAAAACTCGTCATATTAATTTTCCAGTATGTATCTCTGAGCTCTTAGAATTTGTAGTCCGGAATTATTAGAAGAAGAGTTTAAAATTATTGATAAAATAGGAAATTCATTATGTTACCCATAATATTTCTTGGAACTTTATAAAAATAAAGCAAATAAGACGTATTCCAATCCAATCAGTATTAAGACAGAATTTAAGGATATTCTCTGTATACTATTTCATCCTAATTTCATTCCTGCTGTACCTATTTTAAAAACTATTGATATAACTTAGTATTTGAATATATATAGTATATATATAATATATATATATATATATATATATACTCATCCATATATATATATATATATTATTATATATAATATATATATATATATAATATACTATAGATATATACATATATACATATATATATATATATATATTCTATATAATATATATATATTATATATATATATTATATATATATATGTGTGTGTGTGTGTGTGTGTGTGTGTGTGTGCGCGCGCGTATATATAAATATATAGCTTACGATTAGGTTTCAAAGAAAATACCTGAGTGGGCGTAGCTCTATGACCTTAACGAAAAGGTTAATCTAAAGTTGTATTGCAAAACAAGCCAGACGTTTTTCCTAACTGCAAAGAATAGTACAGCGCCTATGCAATCTAAAGCAGAACTGACCAATATTCTATGCGATTTTTTTTCTCGAAAGGACACTGTATCTTCATCAGTATTAATTATATTGGTTACCATTGACCGTCCCTAACTCCATCATTTACAGTATTTTGATACTTATTATGGGGTAAGAGGGTATAAGAACATATAAGCCTGTGTAGACCAGTACTGGGAAGATTTTGATAATTGCAGCCTTTTTTTATTATTTTGAAAATACAGTTCTTTTTCCCTTAAGTATTAAAACTCTTAAAATGATTCAGTTTTTAAAGTAAATAAATTTTCATATATCATATATAACGATCTATATTTCTAAGTGAATTCCTGGTAAGTAATTAAGTTTTTAGTGCAAGATTTACTATCTACCGAATACAGTTTTAACTGAGAACTTCTTGTTCTGAAATTCTATGAATTCTAAGTAGGGGACGAAATCTTAATATGGAATTTTTTTTTCGAAAATGACATCGAGACTAATGATATTATGAAAACAGGCATTATATTACTTATGGTGATCAATCAGTCGTCGGTCCTTAAAATGTAATGTGACCTTAATGGAATCGGCCCTTCTTTAAAGATTAGAACTATAATCTCTCATGATTAATGGCATTCTAATATTTCAGTAAAGTTTATGACATTCATTCTAATGACTTTTCTTGCATAACTTAAGAAATCGTAACTCCTCAAATATACCTACAACATACTTTATATATATATACATATATATATATATATATATATATATATATATATATATATATATATATATATATATATATATATCCACTGACATATTTTATGGCGTGTTTTATACACACACACACACACACATATAACAACATTTTAACTACTATTAAAATACCGTATGTCTCTTTTAGGCTTGAAAATTTTGCAAAATTGGTCATTTTGCAAAATTGCCGGCCAATATGCAAAAGGACCAAATCCGTGGTCATTTTGCAAAATGACCTAAATTTCTCAACATTTTGCAAAACGACTAAGATTTTGGTCAGTTTACAAAATTATCGTTGGTCAGTTTACAAAATGTCCATACAGCAAGCAGCTAGATGAAAAAAAAAGCGATGGAATGATAAAACGTAGTGAAACATAACTAATTTTATTCATTTTCAGAAAATACAACTTTCAAATACATCAAAACGTATAAAGTTTTAGCAAGTAACTAGTTGAATGCACACAAAGTACTGCGTTGGTCGTCTTCTCCTGGCTTTCAGCAGTGCCTTACTGACAACAGTGTCACCAGTCAGCTCCCATTACTATTGTGGAGAGAGAGAGGGGGGGAGGATAATAAGTGAATGATCGACAATTATACAGTACAATTACCCGTAGTGGGAAACGAGTAAATGAACCAGTAAATGAACCAATATTATAAGAGATGATTCACAAAAGTTGGTCGTCTTCTCCGGCTTTCAGCAGCGCCTTACTGACAACTGGCACCAGTCAGCTCACATTATTATTGTGGAGAGAGAGATGGGGAGGGGGGGGGGGGGATAATAAGTGAATGATCGACAATTATACAAAACAATTACCCAGTAAATGAACCAATATTAAAAGAGATGATTTGCAGAAGTGAATGACAAGCTTTTTTTTCCTTCTTCGGCTGCTTGCTGTATGGAGATTTTGTAAACGGACCAACAATAATACTGTTTATTTTGTAAACTGACCAAAATCTTGGGTCGTTTTGCAAAATGTTGAGATTTAGGTCATTTTGCAAAATGGCCACCAATTTGGTCCTTTTGCATAATGGCCGGCCGCCATTTTTGTAAAATTGACCAATTTTTGCAAAATTGGCCGTAACATAATGTGTATTTATATGTAGTAATATATATAATATAATTATATATTATATATATACTATATATAATATTAATATATAAATATCTTAATTATATATATATTATATATCTATTAATATAATATCTATATATAATTATATATAATATATATAATATTATATATGTATATAATTAGTAATAAATTATATATCATTCATTGAATAGAATGGCTTTTTCACTGTTAACCAGCTTTTTTGAAATTGCTTCATATTTTCTAATTATTTTCTTTACTTCATTGTTCAGGTTACTAATGGACACATATTGGGGTTCTTCCATTTACTCCAGTATTTTTACACGTGACAGCTGTTTCGTCAACCTGTACGTATTGACGTTATCAAGCGTACTGATACAAATATGTTGTTGTTTAAGATTAAGCTGGCCTTGTGCCAGCACGGGCTCTTGCTCACAGAGCAGCCCGTATAGGTATACAAATATGAGCCTACATGCGTTTTGTGACGTCATGAGGACGGAAAGGTAGTACAATTGCCAGATACCTAGTTTTAAGTATTTACAAAAGACTGTGAAACATAAAATAAGACAAATAAATAAATATGTTAACAACAGATATTATATAAAAAGTTGAAAGTAAGTTATTATATACAATTTATACATAAATATATATTAATTACATATATGTTTAATTTATTGAATGTCAGTGTGCGCTCCTGTCCGCGTGATGGGGCCGTACTATTTTTCATTATCAATGAGGCCGTAAGGTTTGGTTTGCAGTAAATTCTTGCTGTTATTTTGTTATATGGCGCTAGGGGGGTGGTTCCTCTTCGCAGTATACCAAGGATGGCTTTCCTTTCATCTTCGTGGTGTTTGTTGTATGTTATCTGATGGTATATCACTATTTCTTTGTCTTTGTCTTGTGTGTTGTCCTTCGGGGTCGGGTTATGGAAAGCCTCTCATCTCTTTTTGACAACTTGCTGGATCATGTCATCTGGGTAGCCGTTATTTGTGAGCAGCTGTTGAACTCTGTTGATTTCTTCGTTAGTCGCTTTCCACGTCGAACAGTGTGTATGGCGCGTTTTATGTATGCATTTACCACAGATCGTTTATATGCATCAGGGCATTCTCCTCTAGCATTTAAGCATCTCCCAGTACGGCCTCATTGATAATGAAAAATAGTACGGCCCCATCGACGGAGAAAGAGGTTGAATCTGATATAGTGTACAAGTTTGTCTGTGCTGACGAGCAATGTCAGTCCCCCCAAAAATGCTATATCGGACACACAACCACTACACTCAAACGTCGCATGCAGGCTCACAGAAACCAAGGAGCCATTCATCAGCACTTTGTGGATACCTACAATAAAAAACCATCATTACAAGAACTTCTCACAAACACCAAATAATACAAAAGGAAGGCAACTACAATCGTTTATTGATATCAGAAGCAGTCAGCATCGCCATGCAACGTCCCAGCCTTAACATCCAACGTGAGGCAGACCGATCCTTGCCCTCGTATAGGAGGCAGCCCTTCAACCGCGTGGAACAAAACCACCACACGCGGACAGGAGCGCACACTGATTTTCAGTAAATTAAACATATATGTAATCAATATATATTTATGTATAATGTGTATATAATAACTTACTTTCAACTTTTTATATAATATGTTGTTAAACATATTTTATTTATTTGTCTTATTTTATGTTTCACAGTCTTTTGTGAATACTTAAAACTAGGTATCTGGCAACTGTACTACCTTTCCGTCCTCATGACGTCACAAAACGCATGTAGGCTCATATTTGTATCAGTACGCTTGATAACGTCAATACGTATAGGTTGATGAAACAGCTGTCGCGTGTAAAAATACTGGAGTAAATGGAAGAACCCCATTATGTGTCCATTAGTAACCTGAACAATGAAGTAAAGAAAATAATTAGAAAATATGAAGCAATTTCAAAAAAGCTGGTTAACAGTGAAAAGCCATTCTATTCAATGAATGTTTATCCGTGAAAAATTGTGCCCTAGAAGTATATATATATATATATATATATATATATATATATATATCTATATATATATATATATATATATATATATATATATATATATATATATATATATATACATACATACATACATATATATATATATATATATATATATATATATATATTTATATATATACATACATAGATTATCATCTTTGTTGTCAACACTCTGTGCTAAATTACGTACGGTTAGATTTATGCATGGCGTCTATGTTCCTTGACTATCGATCTCTTTTTATTTGTTTGGATTTTTCAAATTATGATAGAACACGGGGGAATAAGGTGATTTCATGGCATAATACATTTGTTGAATAAAGCTACAGTTTTAAAAAATTTACCTACTATAGCATCTTTTTAAAGTTATTGACAGTTAATTTTTCAAAATTAGAATTCTTTATATTCGTGTAACTTTTTAAAGTTATTCACAGTTAAGAGACAATTACAATTTTTCAATTAACATTTTTTTTACCTTTTAGTAATTTTTTAAAGTTATACTGATACAATTTTTTTGTTTGTTGAATTAAAATTATACACAAAGTTATTTTTTTTCTTTGCCGAATTAAAATTTATGACCTTCTAGTGGTAATAGTGGGTTTTAACGAGGAGAATAAAGGATATTTAGACGATTCGAGTTTGTAAAACGGGCCCCTTTACTAAAACCGCTTTTTTACTCCCACAAACTTAGTATTATATAAACTGTCATGGATTCGAAAGATACGGAACTTTATATGCATCATGTTGTTAAACACCGAAGATAAAAATGTTAAATGGAGAGAAAAAGATTAAAATGGAAGCTTTCAAATTAACCGAGCACAGGAAAAATATGTCAACGTAATATACATTAGTTGGAGCGGATGTTAGTTTTCTTCCCTCAAGTACCTGCCGGCAATAAGTCATCAGAATTGAAGAGTATGAAAAAAAAATAAAAAATAACAAAAGTTTCACCTCAAAACTTACCTGTGATCTTAAAGACAGCTGCAGTCAAACCACTTATCGGGAAAATAATTCCTAATCACAGATTCGGCTACCAAGATCTCCAAATCTGAAAAAGACGATATTTAAATTGAAGTGTTATTTTGAAACTATCTGAAGACTAAAAAATAATTGGGAAAAATAATGATAACCCCACTTCAATGTACCTACATATCAAGCTTCCTAAACAATATTTATGAGACAAAAATGTTGAATAACTGATAGCTTTAACAGGCCAGGGAGCTGAAATGAAGACAGGATAGAATATGATCTGATGAAATAATCAACGGACGGCAAGTTCCATGAAACTGAAGGAAAATGTGTTCACCTTTAAATCCAGTTTAATAAAACCATTACCTAAAACCAAACGTTTTTTTAATCTAATCATATTTCAGTACTTGCACGTCTAACCTATAGATAATAATGAGAATAATTATACTGAATGGTATACTCGAATAATAACAATAGTAGTAGTAGTAGTAGTAGTAGTAGTAGTAGTAGTAGTAGTAGTTGTAGTTGTTGTAGTAGGAGGCTAAGGGTACAATGAGAACACATCACTACTGGATAATGTGTTTCTAATCTTAATCCCAGTACGACAGAGAAATAAGATACATCTTTTGATGTGATAAATGTGAGAGATCCAATATAACCCCGAATCAAGACTTGAAAGGGAAGTCTCCTTTACCATCGGGGTAATATATCCTCGATTCTGCTGAGGGAATACAATATATTCCAACATAGTTTCATCTCTTTCCCATATTGAAATAAGATGAGAGACCAGCTGTAAATTCCCTTACGTATTGCTTATTCTTTTAATATTATGATTTTAAAATGGAACAGTAGGTATCAAACTATGGGACTGAAAAATAAAATGACACTTTTCAATATACGTCCATTTCACACGTCCTGGCAACCCTTGTTCCCGACCTTTTGTGAGTAGCAGATATTTTTTTTTTTTCGCTTATCATGTTTTGCTTAACATAGGAATCCGTAAGTTTAGGTGACAGAAGTTTCAACACATATTTATACATACTGTAGTCGTCGATATATATATATATATATATATATATATATATATATATATATATATATATATATATATACATTTGTGAAACTTTGTTTAAATTCACCACCAAGAACAGCGCGGGTTCCTCCAAATTATTAGAAAAAACCACCCAAAGGGATATTGTTTCCTGAGCAGAACGATGCGAAATACCTATCCAATAAGCAGGTCAGACCGACGAGTTTTAATTAAATTTTCGCTAATCGGAACGAATACAAAATTAATGAATCCCTCTGATCAGGCGTGTTCTATTCATTTTAGGTTAAATTTTCTTTTTCGGCGAGATAATGAGATTTCTAATATCATCCGTGCGAGCGTAAAGTGAATTCCTTCCGCCTTTCTTTAATCTCATAGGAAACCCTTTGATGTTTATTTTGATACAAAAGCTCAATGAATACATCGGTTTTTTCTTTTTGGAAACCTTTGAATAAAGTAGTTTGGAAGGATGATAGGTGATTTTATCTTGTCTGTTCCATTCTCTTTCTTGTTTATATTGTTTAATTGTTAATATTAAACCTTTTTTTTATACCTTAATTTCATTTTGTCTAGTCTTCTTTAAATGTGCAAAGGAAACCACTTAATGGTTCCATATCATAAGAGCTGCTTTAGTGCTTATGTTCATCAAAGGGACTACAAATGTTAAGTTTATACCTGTTACGAATTATGATTGGTAGGAGGCGATAAACTTCGAATTTGTTGCCAAGTTGGAGACCTTCGCCAGCCAATAGTTTTTACTGATTAGTGTTCATTGAGTTATGGGTCTTAAATAGCTGCTCGGAGGTTGGCGCTAAATTAAACAGCTTGGTTTTTGTTTCAATTCTGTCTATGGACTCTAAAGATAGTAGGCGGAATTGCACCTCTTCCAAGGTGCTCAAGGTTAATTTCAATTTCATTATACGTAATGATTCTAAGAGACAAAGAGATTTGTCAGCGATAGTGTATAAAACAATGGTTCCGCACAGTACCTTACTCTAGGTGGAATTACATATTTTACAAGAGGTATGCTATGGTCACTGAACTTGAACAAACTCCTATTTAAAATAAAATTCCTTACATTTGGAAAGTCATGTCAGGATTTGAGTGCCTGTGCTCTTTCATTCTGTTTTGTTACTGCATTGACGGACATAATCCATACATGCAGAACCAGTCAAAAGTAAACGAGCTGCATAAAAAATCAATTTTTGAACTGCTTCACATATATATATATATATATATATATATATATATATATATATATATATATATATATATACATATATATATATATATATATATATATGTATATATATATAAATATATATACACACATATATATATATACTATATATATATATATATATATATATATATATATATATATATATATCGCTGAAAAATAAATGAAAAGGAAGAGCAAAAAGTATTTCCATATTGCCAGAGGAAAAAAGTTACAACTTGAAGACGGTATAATAAAAAAAGAAACGAAGTTAAGGGAGTTAACATAAAGCACTTAAAATTCGCTTTAATTCGACTAGTGATGACCAAGATATCACAGGAGATATAACTAGATTTGAGTGCTATCCCGTTATGTGCCCCGAATGGCAAGATATACTTGACTTGCAAGCTTAACAATGATATCTGAAGGTAATAAACTTTAGTCTTCTACTCTAAGTGAGGTAATAGCGGAGTATCACTTCAAGAGGTTATTTTGAAGGTTCTCAGGAATATAACTACTGAGCTGATAGAGCTCAGGATGAATTACATCAAATTAAAAAAAAAAAATAATAAGCTTTTTATATTTTTTTTTTGAAAAGTATAACTTTTTTCATTCCGATTGAACCCAGTTAGAGACGAAAAAATTTTCTTGACAACACTGCATCACAACTAAACTGGGAATTACAGCTACATTTCTACCATCATGATAAGCCTCTACGGCCTTTGTCGTTATCGAGGTAATGAATTTCCGACATGAGAATAACCTTTCCCCAAGGAAACTGTAAGCCGCAGAGAAATCTTTATTGTTAGGGAATTATTATCCAACACCAGTGCCAACCATAATGATCTGAACTTAGGTTGAACCATTGTTTAACCGTTTGAAACGTCGGCCTTCTAAAATAATTAGATTTGTTCAGGTTTGGTTATGAATTGACATTTATAGGGATTTTTGGAAATGTATGTACGTAAGTATGTGTACGTATGTAAGCATGCATATATATATATATATATATATATATATATATATGTATATATATATATATATATATATATATATATGTACGTACACACACACACACACACACACACACACACATATATATATATATATATATATATATATATATATATATATATATATATATATATATATATATATACACACACACACACGACATACGGATTTCAGGTGGGTGTGATACCTGGATGAAATCCTGTTCTCTGAGTGCACAGTTTTATGAATTTTTAATTCAGTGAAATAAATAGCGATAAACTGAAAAGTCTGCGAATGCTAAACGCATCACCACAGCTTTGGTTTTAAGTCTCTATATAATTGAAAAATTTAACCTTTTATGACAAAAGCGTAAAAGTAAGTATTACATTTCTTAAATACATTCTTTCTCCTTATTTTCGTACGCAAACTTAACTCGCCAATTTTGCATTCCACTAACGAAGGATTTCTAAGAATCTCTGAATTGTGATGGACATGCTAATGTTTGTCCTTTCCCTACTTCAGGTATTAATCACCGTTTACATAAACATCTTGTAAACATGGATACATTACTTTGAAACAGCTGTTAATGACTATGCTTTCTGTATGACTTCAACTTATGTTCAATATAGACAGATTTAAAGGCGTATTTTTCCACTGGGTTTTGACAAGCGTACGTTGATTGATGGAAAAACCAAATGCCTTGGCCATTTGTTCTTTTATAGTAAATCAAAACTGGTTAAATTAGTGAAAAAATTTTAACAGCAGTGAGAAATAAAAATGACTGCCATTAGCTTTACCACATTTCCATTTCGGGGGATAGCTTATTCACAGACTTTCTCTAGCTCTCTCCTTTTTCACAAGATATGATGAATTTGCCTTATATAATTTGAGGTTCCAGCGAAATGAGTTATTATGTATGTGGATATTCACACCACACAAGCGTGTATATTATATATATATATATATATATATATATATATATATATATATATATGTGTGTGTGTGTGTGTGTGTGTATATATATATATATATATATATATATATATATATATATATATATATATATATATATATATATATATACACATATGCAATCATTCAGTCATCTACATATATGTAGATCGATACTGTACTGGCGGATTTAAAAAGATATATTTAGGGTATATTCCTGACGTGTCCCTCAATAAAACTGGATAAAACTCGAAAATGAGAGAAACTAAAACTTCTCCCCAAAATGTTCGAAAAGATTGAAATTGGTCGAGAACAGGAAATAATGGGACATCCTAAAAACGGAGAATACAAAGGACACTTTTTGAGAAGGATAAAGGACCCAAATTGAGTTAGAAGGGTTCCGTAAATGAGTTTGATGAAAGGCAACCAGGCAGTGTCAAATAAGCAGCTGAATTATAGACGAAATTATAAAATTTTCATGCTGCTTTGCGAGGTATAAAATATAAATGTACGTAGAGGTGACGGCTAGAATATATTCTACAAAACGAAAAAAATGTTTCGACAGCCTTCCTTCTCGTTCACTTTGCGGTTTGTTATTATCACTTCATTCGCTGTTTTCGTTTACTCGGGGACTAAGCCTACAAACTACTTTGTTGTTGTTCTTCCTCTTGTAGGGTGTTAAGAAAGGTCTATGGAAGAGCATAAAAAGGTCTGAAAAGGGTGTTTAACTTTGATTGAAAGATACAGGAAGTCTAGGATAGGATATTTATGATTTATTTATTAGAATGAAAATGCAAAAAATTAATATTGTGCATGTTAAACAGTACAGCAAAAGTATTTCTAATATAAAATAGTACATTTAATTTAATTTTCGTTGGTGAAACAAGGCTCTATTTGATGGTAGATTTTAGAACGTTTTAATTTATTTGGTGTAGTGTTTTTAGGATATGCTTCTATTCAAATATTTTGTGTCTCCACCTATAACTGAGAATATATGAACGTATTTAATTAGCTTCCATTTTTATTTGATCCTCATTGTTAGTATGAGTATTCATTACGAAGACCACTTAACGTTAAGTTAGGAATGTAATGTTTGCAACTTATACACACGAGGGGAAAATGCTTTGTATTACCATTGAACATGTTATCATCACATACAGAGACTATACGTATACATTACTTTTTATCAGTACACATAATAACGCAATAAAATAACATAAGTGAGCTTTGAGTTATACGAGCAAAAGGTAAGCAAACAGATGCTCTCGGCAACAAGCACAGAAAATGTTCACTTACCCACACATACCAACGCTGCTCACAAATACTTACGGACATACTGGAGCATAGACTCAACACCCCAAGCACCATAAGAAATCGACAAGTAAATAAGATCTGAGCACTACGGACAGGTGATATTGATTTCCCGAAACCCATTTGATATCATCGGGTCTTTTGATACCTTCTCCAGTTGCTAATTAAATTTCCAACTTTCATATTCGACCCAAGCCTTTGAAGCTATTTCGTCATACGAACGGTCTCACAAGCATGTTAAAATCTCCCCCCACAACAACCCCCCCCCCCCCCCCTTCCACCCGCCCCCGTCTCTCTCTCTCTCTCTCTCTCTCTCTCTCTCTCTCTCTCTCTCTCATATTTTCAGTTTCTATGTCCTTCGTGTGATGTGTTCTCTTGGGCAACAGTTCTGAGATACGATCTAAATATTTTCAAATGCTTAAACTTCATACAGTCAGCTTAATAATCCAGTTTTTACTATCATTCTAAATTTCCACTAAAATTCATTATGAAGATTCTTATCACAAAAAGTGCAGCGAGTTGTGTAACAGTGAAATAACAAACCGGTTTTCAACTTCTCATTCGGTAAACAGAGTTATCCTAAAGTGTCTAGTTGAAGTTTAACTCTAACGTAAAACCATATAGTACTCACTTGTAAATATTTAGTGTTCTCAAAGAAAAGAAAACTCTGACGGGCTTCGAAATATTTCTCTTTTTGCATAACAAGGTCTGTTTGTCTGTCTGTCAATCAAATGCATTTTCTTTGTAAAGATACGAGAGTTCCTCTCTAGCAACAATGATAAAAACACTAATATCTAAGAAATTTCAGTCTTAGAAAGTCAGGAATTCGCTTCCTGTTCAAGGATACTATAAGTAAAAAAACATAAAAAAACAAAAAAAAAGGAGAGAGAGAGAGAGAGAGAGAGAGAGAGAGAGAGAGAGACGAGAGTCGAGGCTTGATAGAAGAGAGAGAGAGAGAGAGAGAGAGAGAATAACCCCAAAAATTATATAATTTTACGCTCACCCAAATCAACATCATAGTCAATGCCTGATGATTTTAAAAATTTAGTTCAAGTAATCTAGAGTCTAATAAACTCTACCATATATAAAAAAAAAAATCAGTGAAACTTCGCTCCCATTTTCTTCCCAGTTTAATCGCTAATTCAATAAAGTCACATTCTTGAGAATATACAAATTCTGCCACATGCAAGAAAGATATCGGCGTGTAAATAAGATCAGGATCTGCGGGCAAGTGATATCGAATTCACAAATCCATTTGATGTCTCGGAATCCTTTAATACTTAATCTTCTTGCATCTCGAATTCCTAGCTACCATTTTTGATCAGAGATCTGGAATTTTCTTTCATTCCTAGTGATGATAAGGAATACATAGATGAATTTTTTTTCTGTCTCTCTCTCTCTCTCTCGTTCAGTAATCTCTTTAGTAATCTCCGAACCTCAAGTGAATCAGAGCGGTGATCTCTCTGCTTTAAACTTGTGTAAGAGAATTATAGTTAAATAATAGAAACCAGTCTAAGAAAAAAATTTATATCATCGACAACGCAAAATGTCATATATGTGTCGACTTTTGAGTATGTGTAAGTTTACTGGATTTATGCAAAAATACATACCTCTATGTATATATATATGTCTGTATAAACATACATACATACATACAATCAAACATATATATATATATATATATATATATATATATATATATATATATATATAATATATATATATATATATATATATATATATATATTCTTTGTATGTGTATTATGCGATAGCTTTATCAATAAGTCACTTATTACTTATAGAATTACATTGCCAAATAATAATACTGAATAAGTGACTCCCAAAAGGAATGAATATAAATGTATAAATATATATATATATATACACATATATATATAAGTGTGTGTGTGTGAGAGTCCATTTATTCCTGAATGATAAAACCCGTAAAACGTTTAAAAAATATAGCTATGCAATAAGGAATCAAGTGATTGCCCATTGTACTACATAGAAATATTTCGATTGCAGCCATCGAAAACCGATACAGAATTCTTTTCGGTTATATGGCCGTAAAATTATGTACATTTCAATGCAATGCTGGAATGAAAGGCATCGTTAAGAACTCTGGAAAACGTTTATAAATGATTTTCATAATCCTGAATTATTTTCCAACCTGAATACATTCCTTTACGGAAGTTTTATCGAAATATTTGTTTCCAATGAGTGGGAATTACAGTCATTTTCTGTCCTGTGTTCCTCGCACCTGAACATTTTGCCCGTAAAAAATCAGTTGTTATTGTTTCTAGTATAATGAATACTACACAACAGATTTTTAATACATAATATTTAAATAAATATAAAACCACGAGTACCGAATATTCCGAATATATAATGAACGCAAAGCATACTATAGAAATAACGGAAAAAGTTGTATTTCTTTAAATTATTAAAACCTTCAATTTCTTCTCGAGTCAAGACAATTATTTTTTTGTGAGAATCTTAAAATAACTTCATTAAGAAAAATATCTTCCGTATTACGAGTAAATGAAAACACTAAATCCTTGAAAGTCTTTGAAATTAAGTGGCAGGAACATGTTACCATTAAATTAATGAGAATTGAATTGAAATCAAGAAGTCCTCAAGAAAATCATTGTATTCATTTCAATAGGAGTCTGGTAATCACAGGATTCTGGTTATGATGGAAGATACCAAACCAGACACAGCTGAATTAGAAATGGAGTGGAGTCCTCACGGCCTCAATTAACGACCCTCGCAGTCTGCAAAGACAAAAAGGACGAAGATAGAGGGGATCACTAATAAAAGAGGAAGCAGGGGAAATGAAATTAGTCAAACAAGATGCACATCTATGAAAGCAGAATCCCGGAGTTTGGCTGGTGCGATGAAAGCAAAAAAGGATTTGTATCAGTACAGCCCACAATTATAAGGGGAATGAAGGACTGAGAATAACAGTTCGGCAAACGTTTTTTTTTTTTTTTTTTTGTTTGCCCAAAGGTTACATCAGAACCTTGACATATGAGTTTGGGAGGGGTTAACTGAATTTTGAGATGGGTTCGGAACCCATTAGGGTTCTTGTTTAATTTGAAGTCCGTTGACTGCAAGATGACTATAAGAGTTATTGAGAGATATTAGTTGATTTCTGTGGAAGGCTCCTTTCAGGACACTGGTAGAGAGCATGATATTTTAGAATAAATCCAGAACCTAAGGTCATTCTTACTGAACTGTTATCATGGTGAAAAAATATCTCGAAAGCTGAATAGCAGGAAAGAATTTAGTGGCGAGCTTTACTGCATAGCTATACTCTCTTTTTACTTTGGTGTAGGGAGGAACTAGTTTTCGCACCTTGTAAACGTATTTTATGTGGCATTGCTATTTTTTGTAAGTCTGAAACAGATGATAAATGAACATGAAGAAATATATATATTTTCATACTGCATAGTATTACGGCGTGAAGGAATATAGCGCCGGTATTTAAAAAATTACCTTCCTTTCACTGCCAATATAGCACGAAATATATTCAAACACATTCAAAGTTTTGTGTTGCAGCACAAAATGTTGAAACCTCGAGAATATTCCATATGAATGCGAAATAGAGATAATATGTTTTTCATACTTACTATTTTGTACTACCTGCTATTTAACTACCTTAATATCATCCAAGATCTCGGACTCAATCTTCGATATATTGGCAGTCGTAACAATTTTCTTCTTCAGTTTACAATCGATTGAAATTGTTTATTGCCAACTTTTGTTTAAATTTTCACATTTTTACATGCACTTGATTCGTATTCTTTCATCCGTCAGTGACTACTACTAAATTACGTTTATCATTATACACTCTTAGCACAGCCTTTAATACACCACTTCAATGCCTAACGTAGTATTATTATCATTTCACGCTCACCTACTTTTCCTATATTTTGAAGTTTTCCATTATGCCCTTCTATTTTGATAGGTAATCAAAGGCTACTTTCATCCATCTTCTCTGTTGACGTCGCATTCAACGTTTCTCTTTACTCTCTAACTTCTATCACGTCTATCTACTGCATAATAATTAGATTTCGCATCATCACTTTGGTCCTTATCCAAAATGATTTCCTGTTAACAACCGTTTTAATTTTTGCGTTACTTTCTCAATCCAACCATGCACTCTTCAATGAATAATTCAGGCCTGTGGCATTTTTTCTGTAGAAAAATGAATACATGATGTTCTCTTCCATTTATATAAAAACTCCTTTCTCGTATCAAACTTTTTTAATTCTATTCCCCATCACGGTTAAATAATGAGAAGTTTTTATCTTAATTCAGAGACCAGTAGCAAAGCATAAAAAATAAAAATAAAAAACAAAAAGTATATAAAATGTGGCTATCATTATGCGTTTAATGTTATTCCTACCACGAAAGAAAATATTTAAATTGTTTTTTATCATCTGAATGTGGTTTCCTTTGGTGATTTTTTCTATTCTGTGCAAATAATCTGGTGTATTAACTCAGCTACTATAGAATATCGGTGTAATCCGATATTAATGAAACTGCCATAATCTTCTGTTAACGTTATATTTACTTTGATGACGAATGAATTACAGAATTTGTATGCAACTGTTTGATGCCTACATGTCTATAATATGCTGTTGATTGACATCGAATATGAATAACCATTTTACAACGTTTAATTGGAGCATCACTCTCCAAAAGTAAAATGCAAACGCTTTCATATTGCATTTCGATATGGGCCTCGAATAAAAATTAAGAGAGTTAATCCCTGTAATGCCGGTAGCGAAAATATTTTGCTGCCGTGATGTTCCACAAGGCAAATATTCATAAATCGCGCTTTTTTTTTATTTCGTGATTCCCAAATACACGTATGAATCCTGTCATGCGAGCAATTACCCGAATCATAAAAATAGATGTTTCCATTCCTTTTTACGAATAACAGCTTCATAAAACTGATTCAAATATCTTTTTTTTGTTTGTCGGGAATAAAAAAAAAACTTATTTTTGCTTCGCTTTACGTAACGCGTATCTAGAACACTACAGTTACGGGAATCTTGATATATTTGTTGTGTTTGCTTAGTTAAATGTTTTTTGTTTTGTTTTTGTTTGACATTCGTTTATTTTTACGGTGATTCCACTGAACAGCTCACAATACTGGGCTTCGATTTTCTTGAAAATCCAATACAGAGTTTTGCAATATACGGATTTAGTTATGTTCTGTAAGTAATGTGTACATAGAATTGTTACATTACCTTTTGAAGAACCATTAAAGATATAAGCAAATGTAGCCTACGATACAGAAAATGAAAAATTATCGCAGATATCATTCCAAACCTTTCTACTATAGCTGATGCTGAACGAGCCATATTTGCAAAGAACTTTATCCATCCATTCAGGATGTGAGAGTAATGAGTGATCTTTCTTTACTAGTGTTAACAATATCGATTATGAAGAACTAATTTATAAAACGTTTCCAACACCACTGTCAATAATGACTAAAGATAAAGAGGTACAGTCTACTTCTGAGTATTTTACTAAATAGCCTTTTCTTTCTAGACGAATTGATGGCGTGATAATAAAAGGCTAGCAGTTGTTAATGATCCCGTATGATTAAGTCTCTTTATACAATATTCAGCTGCCTCAGTCTTGTTTAACCTTAAGAAATATGAAGCACTACCTTCGGAATAGTAATAAATATTAAATGGCCAGAATGGAAATAAGAATAACCCAAGCGTATATGTAATTCGGATGCACAATCGAAACTTCTGGAGAAAAATTCTCAGAATACAAGGAGTGTGAGCGCCCGGTCATCAATACAACATCAACAGAGATGCGGTCTAAAATAGCTCACAAAACATCAAGTGCCAAACTTTCAGTGTAAAAAATCTCATAATGGCTTGCAAGTATACTTTCTTTCTTTACGAGCTGTTCTCTCTCTCTCTCTCTCTCTCTCTCTCTCTCTCTCTCTCTCTCCTCTCTCTCTCTCACCACAAAGATAATAAATTCCGAGGTTTTTGGCTTAAACCTGATGCAACATGGACAGAATACTTAGTCCACTTCCAGCAAGCCAGCGCACGCAGCATTCGAAACCGTGATACTTAACCACGTTAACCTCAAAAATAATGTATGGATGAAGTATGTCGTTGGCTTCTGGATTCCAGAGAGATTCAATATATATTTCACCAAAGTTAATGGCATACTTTATCGAGAATTACATATAGATTAAAATGGAAAAGGGTAATAGAATTCATTTCCAGGTGCCCTAATAATTTGGGATCAAACACACTCCAAGCTGACGTGTAGACTATTCAGACAACAAGAATATTTTTATATTTTTTATATCAAGTGATCATAATACTTCATTGCGAGGAACGTAGTTTACGAGCCGCCGTATAAACTGGGATGCATAGAAAATTACCTAAGATTGCAGGTATCCTTTCCAAGGCACATATTAGAAACAGATTTGCTAAAAAAAATAGAAATATAGTAGAATTGCCACAAGGGTCATGGCAAACCAGGTAAGACCGAACATTATCATTTTGGAGCCCTTTTTAGGGATGAACATTCTCTAATCTCTTGGCAAACGGAAACCAGCGTAATCTACAATGCCTTAACTGACCCTTTAAGAAACCCCTCGTCAGGGGCATATGTCAATTTTTTTTTTAAGCAGTACATTGCAAGGGTTTCGTCGTTGTTGCAGTAACGGTCAAGAAGGACCTGACAGGGGGAGAGATGCTTGTTACTACTCTTCCTGTGTGTCTTGAGGCGTTGTTGAGGCATACGAAATTATCGTCAACGAAACTCCATTTAACGACGTGGATGTCCATTTCACTAATGACTTTGCGAAGCGTAATGTGAGATCGTTCTCGTGGGATACCTGAAAAGAACCTCCTTCAGGCAGATATCGAAAGTTGTCTTCAGCGAATTCTTCTGGAAATCTGCAAAAGACGGTATGCACAGTTAAATATTATTCACATTTTTTTCTAGGTAAAAATCGAGAGTTTTTATGTAGCCTGCAACGTATGCTGTATTCTTTCAACAAGCATTTTTTTTTTTTTAGAAATCTACTAAATAATTATCTTGAAAAATATACTAAAAAGTATACACCTTCTTCACAAATATTTAGAAAATTGTTGTAAAAGAACAATCGTAGCTCTTTAAGCAATAAGATCTAAATAATGTTAAATGTAACCAAAAATGTTCATGAATAATTTTAAGTGACTCTGCATTAGTATCAAGATGTAGATTTCCAAACTTGGCACAGACCTAATTGACACCCATGCACTCATATGGAAAGTTCGTAAATGATCGACCACAAATCAGTTAGATTATTTTCCCTTTATTTCTTAAAGTATGTATTTCAAATATCATTATAAAAACAATTAAGCTTTAGCAACGAATGTCACATGTTTCGTTCACGCTCCTTTTCCCAATGGGTTTTCGGGTTACATTTCACTTGTTGTTCTTTCATTTAAACAAAAACAATTACGATATTTCTACCTTTTAGTAACAAAGAATAGGGAGGATTGGTAGAAGAATTTAAAAAACCGGTGCAACTATGAATGTTATTCGGATGAGCTTCCCAACATAGATTCGAGATCCTTGACTTTTTGTTATATATAAACAAAAACACAAAACGCACACGGAAAGAAACACACACACACACACTATATATATAAATATATATAATATATATATATATATATATATATATATATTATAATATATATATATATATATATATATACTATATATACATATATATATTATATATATATATATATATATATATATATATCTATATATAGATATATATATATCTATATATGTATCTATATATATATATATATATATATATATATATATATGATATATATATAGATATATCGATAGCTATATATATATCTATATACTAATCTATTACTAGATATCATAGATTTTATCTATCAAATATATATATATCTATATATAATATATATATATATATCTATCTATATATAATATATTAGAGAGAGCGCAGAGAGAGAGAGACGCGAGAGCAGAGAGAGAGAGAGAGAGAGAGAAGAGTAGATATAGATATATCTATATATACTATATAATCTAGTATCTATATATTTGTAGATATATAATTATATTATATATATCGATTAGCATTATATATATAATATATATAATATATATAAAAATAATATATATATTATTTATATATATATATTAATTATATATACATATTATATACTTATATATATAGAGAGAGAGAGAGAGAGAGAGCGAGAGATGAGAGAGAGACGAGAGAGAGAGAGATATACTATATATATATAATAATTAGATATATATATATATATATATATATATAGCTATATATATTATATATCTATTATATATGTATAATATATATATATATATACATATAATAATATATATATATAATATATATATATATTATATATATATATATCTATATATATAATATATTATATCTATATATATAAATAAAAAATATATTCGATAATATATATATATATATTATATATATAAATATAATATATATATAGTAATATTATATATATATATATATATAAATATATATTTATATATAATATACATATATTATATATAATTATTAGATAATATATATATAGTAATTATATATATATATAATATAATAATATATATATATATATATATATTATATATATTATACATACACACACAAAACATACACACGAGGTTTCACTAAACAGGGAGACTGATAAAACGACTCACCTTTATTTATATGTATTATAAATTTAATGTTCGTCCCCTTCAATATACTCCTCATTTGCACTAATTCATTGCTGCAGAGTTTTCTTCCATTGGTCGACGGCATGGAGGATATCTAATTGACACGTTTTCTACTTTTAACCGCATCATTTTTTAGGCCCACTACAGACAACACAACTGACCAAAATGGCGACTCACATTCAACTGAACGCCATAGAGTGTTGCTGCTTGCCATTATTCAGCCTATTACATAAGTACTGAAACTAAAATATTTTAACTCTTTCACTTATTCCAAAAATCAATCTGTTCCCAGGCAGACTCAACCTATATGCTAAACACTCCTGCATGGCCTGCTCTTTCACATTAGTCTGAGCAAGGACTTTTATATATATATTTTTTTTCACTTTTCATGAAACGAAACTTAATACATTTATTATCTTCTACACCATAGCCTTGTACAATCATAAGTATACAAAAATTAGATGATCTGGACAGTTTGCAGACTTTTACATAATGTATGGGAACGACAGCGCTATTTGTATATATTTTGCTTTCCGATATCTCAAAGGAGTGAAAGTTTGTTTGCTAAGCCATGTGTTCTTCCTAGTGCAAATAATGTATAGGCTGTGCAACTAACTACCAACACTATATCAATACTTTGAAAATGAACTGACTTGATGACATAATACTGATCATGAATCCTAAAGATTTACATATCTTTCATATATGGGTAATATTTATTTATTTATTTCCGTTTTCTCAGACTTTCAGGTGTTCCTCGATTCCAAAAACCGAAAGGTTTGACAAGAAATAAGTGAGGAGAACGCTCATGTGGCGCATTTAGTAAACAGAAATTAGAATCCAATACCAAAACAATCGGCTAAAAGAGTTTGGATACAGCCAATCATAACTTTCAACGGTTTATTCTCCACAGTATTAGTGAAAATACTTTACTCCATAGTATTAGTGAAAATATTGTTCCATTTATTGTATGATGACTTCTATAGATGAATAGGAAAATGGTATAACCATAAAATGAATGTAAATATTTTGGATTTTTTGGGAATATTAAGAAGGGTTTTATCATTTAGTGATGAATTTTAAAAGGAAAAAATGATCTCATACATAAACCTTTCTAGTATGATCCTCCGAATTATCAAGAATCCTGTCATTCTTAAACAGCATTTTTAAATTGGCAATGAAGTACAAACAAGCGCTAATTATGCTCAATGTATGATTATTTTACATTGACACTCACGAGTGCACATCATTATTTTCCTAGTTATTAGTTGGAAATTGTAATCAGAACGCGTCCCAGTAAATAGAAGAATCTCTCTCTCTCTCTCTCTCTCTCTCTCTCTCTCTCTCTCTCTCTCTCTCTCTCTCTCTCTCTCTCTGTACCTATAATACAGAATTTTCTTGTTCAAATAAGGAGTCTTGGAGTGAATTTGAACGCTAACACCAAAGTTACTAAAATAATGCGATAGACAAGTGTTTTACAGGTACTGTTGAAATGAAACAGTATAATTTAATAAAACTCCTCCGAATTATATTTGGAAACTGGCATCTTTCCTGAAGACGATGATATTTCAAGAAGATTGGATTCAGATGCTAAATAAACCTTTGTATTCCAACAATGCAAATAAAGAGTAAGAGATTAAACTCCGCACCAATGACGCATGTGGTCTCAAATGCAAACAAACGTTCGTAATTTATTTAACCATTCAGACACCCCTGACGTAAAATCGAATCCTTCTAAAATCAAGTGACAAGGAAGTTATTTGTCCAAAATACACACACATACCCACACACAAAAACACATACACATACATACATACATATATATATATATATATATATATATATATATATATATATATATATATATATGTGTGTGTGTGTGTGTGTGTGTGTGTGTGTGTGTGTTTATTCCTCATTATTTAACGAACACAATGTCTTGAAAGGGCTACATTACCATTATTAGAACAAATAACGACAGGTATTATTAATAGCACTATTTATTCTTATCAGCATAAACTACTTTATTTGAAACGAAATACTAACCCAAAAGACGCAAAAAAAAAAAGGCATCTGTGTCCATCGATGATATGAGTGTATACTTTATAACCCTAAAATGCCAGTGTCGACTGGAGGGTGTTTCTTCGCATGCAAAAGGGGGGAAACGCTTTCAACTCTTTTATTGTGTTACATTCCCCCTATGCATCTATGCATAACGGGGCACAAATGCATCATGCTCACTTACTGAACATGCGAGGAATGTTTGCATCTGCCTGATGCATGCAGGCCTCACTCTCCTGATTTCCAATCACGAAGAGGATCTTTTTCGATGGCTTTTAAAGTGCCTCGGCTTGTCCGTCGATTTCCTGATGGAATTCATGCAATGCCAGTGTCTCGCCAAAAAGAGCCTCGCTTATGTGAAATCCAGCAGAGAGAGAGAGAGAGAGAGAGAGAGAGAGAGAGAGAGACAGAGAGACAGGAATGTTAGGCAAGCATGAGACAAAAATTCACTGAAAAACCTGTTTGAAAGATTATGGACATCAGTAAGAGCGAAAAGATTGCAATGGCGTTTATGTGTGTTATATGTTTATATATAATATATATATCTATATATATATATATATATATATATATATATATATACATATATATATATAGTTACGTATGAGCCTCGGCCTTGAGGGGGTCAAATACGTAAATGGAAATAGTTGAGGGAAAAAGCAGAATAAATTACTTGAACTTACCGTAAAAAGGATTTATAGTGATAATTTACTCTAGAGGATAAGGTCGCCAGAAAACTCAGCTAATTACTTTACATCTATTTATTTACAAGAGGCTGCTTAACAACCTGGGAAAGTAAATGCAACTGGTCCATACGTGGACTAATAATATCTCTCAAGGAGATGATAGTTGGCTCAAAATGAGATTCACATAAAGCTGGTTTTCGAAGTCTTGCGGTAATGCAACACTTGTGGGGCGAAGACTTGGACACGTGACTCAGGGAATCTGGAAAAGATCCCAGATTAGACATTAAAAAAAGGACTTCTTGCACAAGTTACGATTATTCAGTTTTCTCTAACACTGGGGAAAAGGAACTCTAATGTTTAACTGAGGTATGCACTGAAGACTTAGTCTTTAACAAGTCACAAGGGGAAGCATGTGGCCTGATGAGGACAAAGGGCTTTTGATGTAAGAGGGATAAAAGTGAGAATTGAAAATGAAATTAGCAAGAGTCGTTTGTAGGAAAAGGAGCTGGTTTGGAGTTTACACTATCTAGACATACCTTAATTACTTGAGGCTTGGACATGTGTCGTGCTCTGAAGATAGTCCCACCAGCGTTTGGACAGAGGGCTGACGTCCCGTCAGAGGAGGAGAGTGGAGGCGCGTCTGCCTCGCTGTAGGAGTCGCTTGTGACTGAGAAAGATGCTGGTTCTCTGTGAATCACTGGGCTTCCATACACCGCCTCGGGCACTGCCTGAAAGTGGTAAACAACCGCCAGCAAATTGGGAAGGAAAACAGATCTTATTGTACAGGTCTCTAAAATCCATCTCAAGGCCTAGCTACTCTCGTGACTTGCCTATCTTACCCTAAGCTTCCGTCAGACCGGAAATTCCTTTCTACCCTCTACCGCGTGTTTTCTCCCAAAATCAGTTGCTTTAGGGGAAGACATGGCTGCTTTTCTAGCAATCAAAATATTTAACTAAATGCTGGGTAGACGAGTAGATCGATAAACGTAGCAGCTCCCCCTGTTAAGAAGGCATTCACTCCCTTTCGGGCATGAAGGCCTTGGCTTAAATAAGTTGATCGTCTCGACTACCCAGTTCTCTTACTCTAACTGAAGTTTTTAGAGCAGCGATACAGCTAACTATAGTGGCCTACCTAACTCATAGGTGGAGATGCTAAGTGTACTAACTTATTGGATTAATGTAGTCTAGCCTAAGTGATAACTACGGGTCGCCTGTGACGACAATCTACTCCACCCCTAGGTAAGGTTACTTGAAAATTCTTTTTGCTACTGCCCAAATGCCCTGGTACTAAATCATTAGCCTAACCTACTCAACACAGTTAATTGGAGACACAATCATTCCAGAGTGTGGTACGCACAGCAGTGAAGTGTCGACTGAATTGTTAAAATACATGATGTGAGGTAATGATGCGTGAGGATGATGAGTGATTAGTGGACCAGGATGGAAATGTAATGAGGTATTTATATTTAAGTGAGGGTTAGTATTACCATTTCTAGGGGTTAGAGGGTTAGTTTTACTGGCAGAGATCAGGCTGGCTACCTTCTCTGGGTAGGTGCCAGGGAGAGCATGTGGCTCTTTGGTTAGTTTAGTGATTTGTTACGTCCCTTCTTCTTCTTCTTATTCCTCCAGGACCTGGCTATACCAGTCCTAAGAGTAGACGGAGGAGCCGGCTCTGGAGTAAGGCCAGAAATGACGTCAGGAGCAGAGGCATAGGTAGCCTGAGGGATTGCAGGAGAACACCCTACTTCGGTATCTGCAGCAACCATCGTAGAGGTGGAACCTACTGCAGGGGAGGCCCTCACTCCGGCTGCTGCAACAACCGTCATAAGGGGAGAACTCTGGGCTGACTCCTGGTCGGGCAGTTCCTGGTTTTCCAGGAGGTATGAAGGTAAGGCCTGCTGGAGGTTCATCCTCGGGTGACAGAGGTGAGGCCGAAGAAGAATCATGGACTTGGGATTGGCCATGGGCTGCGGTAAGCTCCATGCCTGTTGGAGGATCTCCTGTAGGAGGATCCTTGATTAGGTTAGGCGCTAGCTCGGGGCCAGGAGCAAAGGTCAAGGTTTGTGGTGGCTCTACGTCCAGGCTGGACAGAGCTTGGCACTGCTCAGTGCTGCCAAGTGGCACTGGCAGAGTGTTGAGGTCGACTAGACCTGTGGCGGATACCGGAGGTGCAATACCTCTCAGCAGGCCCTTGGTAATGGGAGACAGAGGCTCCTGTCTCTTTTGGAAGGCTAAGCCTTGCGGAAAATGGACAGTGTCCGCTGCTGGTAGTCGGCTAGGGCACCTAGGCCAATTTGTGGAGTGCCCTAGTACGTTGCAGGTCTTGCAACGGAACTGTGAATGATCAATCTCCCTCCTTGGTGATGGGGGAGACTGTTGGTGGACGTACTTCCTGGAGGAAGTAGAATTTCGATTACTCCTTGCTTTGGAGAGAATGGTCGTGGGGTTAGGACCCCTAGGCTTTTTGAACTGTGAGGGAGACTTTATGTCTTGCCCTAGGAGGAGGTCATAACCTCCTGGAATGTAGCTTGCAACTGCAAGAGTTCATACTTTGGAGAAGTGAGGTCTGGTGACCCTCAATTGGACGGTCTGAAGGATCAGCTTGATATGGTTGATACCTTCAATGGTGATTAATTGACGTCTATCGACGTTAATCCCTCGGGGGATTCAGTCTTCCCGTATCAGGGAGATTTGAGCGCCAGAGTCGTCGTAGGCTCTGACGTGGCTTGGCTGATAATGACTTTGAAGGGGTGCGACAGTTATAGGGCACTTAGCGGGGGGTCCTAGTAAGGAAGGATTGGTAACGGCCATTGCGATGGCGGGAATATTGCGATTAGCGCACCCTCCGTAATTTGCAGACATGTGACCCTTGCGGCCATAGTCTCGGCAGAACTTGTTCCAGAACCTCTTCCGTGGCACTGGACAGTAAGGCCGAGATGGCACCACAGGTTGCGAATCTGTGGGGTCACCAAGGCTGGCAGTGTGCTCTGGCACAGGTGAAGAGTCCTCTCTGGCAGTGATTGGATGTGGGGAGGTGAATGAGTCCTCTGTTGAATCACCCTCGAAAACAAGTCCGGGGTTAACTGGTGGGCTTACCTCTTCCAAAAGGGAGGAGGTAGGCAGTGAAATGGTAAGAGGCGAACCAGAGACGGCGGGACTGTGAGAGACAGTGGGTGCAGGGCTGGAAGCTGGCAGAGTGGCTGGAGCTAAGATACTCTCCTTACGGGCCTTCTCCCGCTTGATTTCGAGTTCCTTCTCCTTGAGAGCTAGCTCATGCTTTCTCTCTTCTTCACTTGCCTTCCTTTCTGCTTCTTTTTCCTTCCTCTCTGCTTCTCTGGCTTTTCTCTGGTTTTCCCTGTCTTCCTTTTCTTGCATGCGCACGGCATCCTGCTGCGCCTTCATCCACTGGTCAAGTGCTAGTCCAGTGTAACCGGCCTCCTTGCCCAGAGTTATGAGGGTTCGGAGCTTCTCTTGCTCTATGGCAAAGAAGTCGCGGGAAGCAGGGGAAGACATTTCCCTTAGGCTGCAGTAGAGGCTCTGACAAAGTTGAAAATAATGGCCAAGAAGGGTACTGAATGGAATGGGAGTGCCTACTGTGTAATGTGGCACTCACTTGGAAATGGGTTCTACAATAAAGGTAATGAAAAGTCTTAAAAGACTGGGTGCTCTGTGGCACTTTGGGATTGGCACCTTCTAATGAGGTGAGACAATCAAATGGAGTATGCAACGTACGTAACACTTAAGGGCGTTCCTAAGTTGGGAGACGCTGGAATGGGCAACCTGTAGGTCCAATACAGGTGCACGGCACTTATGGAGGCGTTCCTTGGTTGAGTGATCCAGGTTAGCGGATACACTAATGGAATGGGCGTTCCGTAGGATGGACACGCAGGTATAGGGCTACCTGTACGTCTGTACAGGTGCACGACACTTCAGGAGGCGTTCCTTTTGAACAGCACTTAGGGCTGGTATTGCGGCACTTCGGGAGGCGTTCCCTTGGGTAGTGTTCCGAAGGATCACTGACCCTTGTACATGGACACACTAATTAATTGGGCGTTCCGTAAGGACGGACACGCAGGTAGAATGGCTACCTGTATGGCTGTACAGTGTAATGGCACTTATGGAGGTGTCCCTTGGACAGCACTAGTAGTGCTGGAATAGCAGCACTTCAGGAGGCGTTCCTTTGAGCACTGGTAGTGTGCTGGTGTGTCCCGTCCGACGACACTAAATGCAGTATACTCAAATATACTGAAGAGAAATGGCACTGCTCGTGGCAGAGTGTAATAGTGGGGGAGAGAAAGTAAAGGGTGGGAGTACCTCAGCAGCCAGTCGATGGATAGTGTCAAGAATTAGTGGCACTGTAAAATGGTAAGGCCTGACGTGCACTGGTGGTGGCCAGTCCTAGACTGGTAGGTTTCCTTGTCTGGAAGTAATGAAGGCTGCAGTGGCACACTGTGCGGTTTGTGCTTGCGGTATACGCAAGTTTTTTGGGATAAAAAAAATGAAAAGACCACTCGGGCAACGACAGGTAATGGTAATTTGAAAATGCTCAGTCCTTTGCTGAAGTACTCGGTAAATGAAATAAATGCTTGCAAACTGCAATGGACACAGGCGCGTACGTATCACGCTCAGTGTAAATGAAAGACACAAGAGACTAAAATAATGTTAATTCTGCATGCGTATAAGTAATGGACGTAGTACTCTTAGCTTCGTGAATAATAGGTTCTCTCTCTCTCTCTCTCTCTCTCTCTCTCTCTCTCTCTCTGAGAGGGTGAAAATGATATATGACGAAACTCCCTTGTATTGAATTGAACTAATAATGTTAGTTTAATATGACACAACTTGCGTTAAATGATCTACTTACGTTAACATTTAATGAAAGAATTTCTTTGGATAAGGTTTATGACAACGATAACGCACTAGCGATGAACGATTTTTACGTTACTGGTAGCGGCTTGCGCTTATATGAAAAGATTTGCGTTTTACATATGAAATTTACAATGATGCATTTTGCGTTAGCAATTGTTGTGATTTACTCTACTTTGAAGAGTAAATGACGGTAAGGATTTGAAGATGGAATGTTAGCAAACATTTGTAAATGGAAAAGGTTACGTTTAGTACGAAAGGAAATGAAACTTTCGCTCAGCGAGCGAGTGAGCGATGCTAGGTGAAATGCGTGGTGAGGCTAGCAGAGCGGTGTGAACAGCGTGTCATTCAAACAGCTGATCTGTAAATGCGAAAACAATTTACAACGCAAAATTCTAATTTCTTATTCAAGATTAATTACGTTAATTTCTCTGGCAGAATGATAGATATTAGTACCGAGATTGATATTATTTACGTTAAAACTTCAAGACTTACGTTACTTTGCTTAAATCGTTGAGATAATTCTTAAAAGGATACAAACATGGCTGCGTTGTGCGAAACGAAGGTTGGCTGGGAAAGCGCATATGCTCAACTTTAGCTGAGGGCTAAGCGGTTACCAACACTTGGAATGAAAACAAAGTTAAAATGAATTCCCTAACATATCACAGACAAAAGAATTTTACACTTCTTTTGCCGTAACTATTAGTAGAACACTCCTAACTAGCTAAGCTTTCTAACACAACAATAAACCCTGGCAAAGCACTTCCTAGTTTGAACTAGTACTTTCTGGCATCTATCTTACACGTGCTCGTGTCTCGTCAGACGAGAACAGTGTAATTTATAAAACAGAATTCACTTGGCACTTTGCCGTTACAATATAATATTTCTAACTTAGCACTCTTTTAACACTTCTAATAAAAATACTTAAACGTACCTTAAGCTAACATTGGTTATAGAATAAGTCATATATGAATTATATACCTTACCGTGAGTCAGTGTGTGTCTTCCGCTGCAAGTGTGCTTTGATTTGCACTTTGTAAAAACATTTACATTTTACGTTTTACAAGGGATAACGCGATTTACAAGCTTTTTAAGCAAACTAGGTTCGGCATTGAGGGGGTCAAATACATAAACGGAAATAGTTGAGGGAAAAAGCAGAATAAATTACTTGAACTTACCGTAAAAAGGATTTATAGTGATAATTTACTCTAGAGGAAAAGGTCGCCAGAAAACTCAGCTAATTACTTTACATCTATTTATTTACAAGAGGCTGCTTAACAACCTGGGAAAGTAAATGCAACTGGTCCACACGTGGACTAATAATATCTCTCAAGGAGATGATAGTTGGCTCAAAATGAGATTCACATAAAGCTGGTTTTCGAAGTCTTGCGGTAATGCAACACTTGTGGGGCGAAGACTTGGACACGTGACTCAGGGAATCTGGAAAAGATCCCAGATTAGACAAGATTAAAAAAAGGACTTCTTGCACAAGTTACGATTATTCAGTTTTCTCTAACACTGGGGAAAAGGAACTCTAATGTTTAACTGAGGTATGCACTGAAGACTTAGTCTTTAACAAGTCACAAGGGGAAGCATGTGGCCCGATGAGGAAAAAGGGCTTTTGATGTAAGAGGGATAAAAGTGAGAATTGAAAATGAAATTAGCAAGAGTCGTTTGTAGGAAAAGGAGCTGGTTTGGAGTTTACACTTTCTAGACGTACCTTAATTACTTGAGGCTTGGACATGTGTCGTGCTCTGAAGATAGTCCCACCAGCGTTTGGACAGAGGGCTGACGTCCCGTCAGAGGAGGAGAGTGGAGGTGCGTCTGCCTCGCTGTAGGAGTCGCTTGTGACTGAGAAAGATGCTGGTTCTCTGTGAATCACGGGGCTCCCATACACCGCCTCGGGCACTGCCTGAAAGTGGTAAACAACTGCCAGCAAATTGGGAAGGAAAACAGGTCTTATTGTAGAGGTCCCTAAAATCCATCTCGAGGCCTAGCTACTCTCGTGACTTGCCTATCTTACCCTAAGCTTCCGTCAGACCGGAAATTCCTTTCTACCCTCTACCGCGTGTTTTCTCCCAAAATCAGTTGCTTTAGGAGAAGACATGGCTGCTTTTCTAGCAATCAAAATATTTAACTAAATGCTGGGTAGACGAGGAGATCAATAAACGTAGCAATAATATATATATATATATATATATATATATATATATATATATATATATATATATATTATACACATATAAATATATATACATATATATATATATATATATATTATATATATATATATTATATATATATTATATTATTTTATATGTATATCTATATATATATAGTATATATATATATATATATATATATATATATATATATATATATATATATATATATATTGCTACGTTTATTGATCCTCATCTACCCAGCATTTAGTTAAATATTTTGATTGCTATATATATATATATATATATATATATATATATATTATATATATATATATATATATATATTATTCTGCCTGGTTCGCAATATTTGATATTACAATCACTTATGATGAAGGGAGGGTAATAACTGCCCGTTATGCTTCGTGATTATTCATGGGTTAATCTGGCTAATTGTCAGAAATTATTTTCCATTTTCTTTTTGGATATGGCTGTCGATTGTATTTTCTTTTTCTCGTATTCTTTTATTACATACCCATATAATGTCTGAACACGTGATGACATTACGTAGAAGGGAATTACAATAATTCTTTTATGCAAGTCAAAGAGCATGCCAAACACTGGGGCTTAGGCCATTCAGCGCTGAAACGGAAATCAATAGTAAAATTATCTGTAAGGTGAAACAGAAGGAAAACGTCGCAGTTGCACTATGAATCAATTGTTAGGAGAAGGTGGACAGTAAGAAGGAAGAAAGAGAATGCGAACAGAGGTACAGTGAAAGGAATGAAAGCAGTCGCAGCTAAGGGCCGAAGGGACGCTGCAAAGTACCTTGAGTCATGCCTACATTGCACCGCGTGAGATACACTGACGGTACTAACCACCTACGGGAAGGGCAATTAATGGAAAAACGCATTAGTTTTCTCCTACGTGATTGTTTTCCTTTTCGCTAAAAAAAAAAAAATGAGGAAAACAAAACCTTTACTTGGAAATAGTCGTATATCAGTTTTTATCTAATAAAATGTAATAATGTTTTTATGACTATTTTCTGAATGTAATCCAAAACGCCATAACAATCTTTCGAAAGTTTTTCAAACTATGAAAAAAACTACCAAAAATCAACAATGGAAAAAAATAGTTATATTTTCAATAAAAGACATTTGGAAGGGCTGTTTAGTGATTTTATCTTACCATCATAATATATAAAGAGAAGATAAAAGCGAGTACTATCATTAAAGAGAAATGCGAATCATGGATCATGGGTTAGAGAGTAAATTATTGGTAAGTTTATTATATTGTAAGGTATAAGAAGTTAAGAATAGGAGCCAACAAATAACAAGAAAAAATGGGTCGAAGTTTCTTCGGTGCAATCGAGTTTCCTGTACAGTATATAGTGAAACTCTCAGCCACGGCCCAAGAAAGTCTCAGCTGCGGCATTTGAAACTTTCAGCCCCGTTTCGGTGGTGTCCTGTGTTGTTGCCACCAATAGCGGTGCAAGACACACGATCATGGCAAACTTTAACCTTAAATAAAATAAAAAAAACTACTGAGACTGGAGAGCTGGAATATGATATATTTGATGATTGGAGGGTGGATGATCAACATAATAATTTGCAGCCTTCTAGTTTTTAAGATCAGAGGGCTGAAAGAAAATTTGCGGAAGCCATTTCAATAGTTTTCTTTTACAGAAAATTAAAACTAAACAAATAAATTGTACCATGGGATAACTCATGTCAAGGGATACAAAAGAGTTCCTTTTTATTTCACACATCACACAAAGGTACCTTTTAGAATTTTTGGATATTACTCTCACGGTTCTTCCCTGGTTATGGGGAATATATTACCCCTAGAAAAATAATGGGTAATATTTAATAATAACTGAGCATATCCATAAAGTTATTATAAATATATTCATTACGTCTGTGACAGGTTAGGTCAAACACTTTCCCAGGCCTCTATGACACCATATCTCAAGGAATGTAATCTCATCCTGAGATCTCAATTTGCAAAATCTTTCACGAGGGCGTAAAAACATCTACATTTACAGAAAAATCGACATCATTATTGTATCATGTTTATCATTAAGGGAATAAACAAGTGGGCCTATACACGCAACATGAGCCAGTCAACATAGACGTCAATGAACATTGAATATTAGATAACCCCTACATCATATGCCTTCTACCGAGGTTTTTCAAGTGATTGTTTCTCATCTTCATAGGTCGTTACGAAGATCAGAAAGTTAACCGAAAAACCTCGGTAGAAGGCGCTAGATGTTTCCCTTTCCGGGGGAAAATTCTGGGTGACGGTAAAATATGAGGCAAAAACGAGTTTCGCCTTAAATACGACCTTCGGATCCTCGAGCTTGTACATGTATGGAAAACGTACCCAAGACGAACCCAGAGGTAGAACTGTCCTCAAAACAGTTCCATTACGATAGAGGACCGCATACCTGAATGGAGAGAAACCAACGAAATTCCTGCATGCATTAGGGTAATTCCAAAGGAATTCGAATTTCCAAACATGATTACAAGAGAGAGAGAGAGAGAGAGAGAGAGAGAGAGAGAGAGAGTAGAAAAATAATGAATGCATAATTCATGTGTGTATACAATACACACACACACACACACACACACACACACACACACACATATATATATAATATATATATATATATATATATATATATATCTATATATATATATATATATATATATATATATATATATATATAATATTATATATATATATATATCTATATATATATATATATATATATAGCAATTTGGTGTGAAGGGGAAGGACAATTATTCATTCCTTTCAAAGTACTTTATTTAGCTGCGAACGTTTCAAGACGTTTAATCCCCATTTTCAAAGCTATATAATAAAAGATACATAATCCATTAACAAAAAGACTCGGAATAAAATGAAAGAATAAAATGTTTTTACATACAACATAAAATCATCAGTACAATTAAAAGGAAGAGAGTTTACCAAATGGTGCTGAGGGCACAGACCGAGTGACCATTTGGTAAACTCTCTTCCTTTTTATTGTACTGATGATTTTATGTTATATGTAAAAAACTTTTTATTCTTTCATTTTATTCCGAACCTTTTTTTTAATGTATTATGTATCTTTTATTATATAGCTTTGAAAATGGGACTAAACGTCTTGAAACGTCGCAGCTAAATAAAGTACTTTGAAAGGAATGAATAATTGTCCTTCCCCTTCACACCAAATTGCTGTTTACTGGATTGATAGAGCCCACCCTCAACTTCGCTATATATATATATATATATATATATATATATATATAATATATATATATATATATATATATATATATATATAGTGTAACACTATCAGTATAGACTACCCTTTATCAGAACACGAAGAGGTCTCATAATTTCTCACAAACGACTTCAGAAATCCGCGCATAGAAGAAATTGGTATCTGCTGGTGACAGATGCTCTTCGTTTAAATAATACATAGCTTAGAGGTATTAAACCATACAGAATGATTTCTTCTGATGTCAAATTTTCATGTTCATTTTCCTTGCACTAATAAAACAAACCCTTACGCATTCCTCTAAAAACTGTGCAAATGCAAAATGACTTTTCTTCTGTATTCAGAAATAAGATTTCATCTCGGTATAATACGATGGATGTTACTTGTAATTTAAAAGTTGAATATTTATCAACTTGGAAATTGAGGATATTGTCACTGTGAAGCTTGTACTGTAACTCATCCCATATTTAAAGTTTCTAATTAGGGGGAGTATAAGGGCTTGGGGGCGGGGGAATGGACTGGCTTCTGAAGAGAGTAATGCTAAAAGAAAGTTGAATCCTTAAATTTATACAGTTACTACCAGAGGAGTAAAAAGCATATGCCGGTCACAGTGCTTTGGCTGGAAAAGAAATTGCCATATACAAACATCCGTGTGAATACGAAAGTTTGCCGAAATTGCTTTCCATCGATTTGAAATGTAAGGAAAAAAAAAAAAAAAAAAAGGAGTCGAACCAAATTCGACTGTGGACTAACTTTAAAATGATCTGAACCTCCAACTAAAAATAAATCCCCAGTGGGATATTGGATTTATACGCAATATAAAAACTCTTTGCAAAACGTTTCTTTGAATTTATTGCCGTTCTATATACATTCGATAAGAACTCAAAATATGATATATAGCTAAGATTAATATTAAATAAAATACCAAATTCACCCTTCAGTAACGCTCCACAAACGACAAAGGCGAGAATGATTTTAACGTAATCTCCATCTATCTCTCCAGCAACCTAAGCAGATCCCAGTAAAAGGCACCCAATTGATATTCATAGTCAATATCGCAACATAAACATGCTGACCACTCTCCTCCTCAGATATTCACCTCCAACTTCCGGCCCCTTCCCAATACTAGAGGAACTACCGAAATTTAACTCCACTTTTCGTAAAGCGAACAGAAATCAATGGGAGCTGTGCTTTCTTGTCGGATAGGCCGTGGACAAAAGAGAGTTTAGCATGGTACGACAACAGGCAAATTATGTAGTTTCTGATCGTGGAAATCTTTGCGACGAAACCTGTCCGTGCCACACAGTAAAGAAAGTAAAATGACCCATTTACACAGTTTGTTTTACACACACACACACACACACACACACACACACACACACACACACACACACACACATATATAATATATATATATATATATAATATATATATATTATATATATATATATATATATATATATATATAATATATATGTGTGTGTGTGTGTGCATACTATATACGCAAAATATTTGGGATAAGTAAAAGAAAATATATAAATAAATCAATTATGTACAAATATGCTGGAATCTGGGGACGAATGTAGATGAATGGAATATAAAATACTGGACAGAGGGTAGTCTCCTTTGACATTTTGGGCATAACTGTCTAAATCCTAGGAGATAACTGGAAATAATACATCCAGAGTTAATGGCGAAACACGCTATGAACTAAATTCCTAAATAACATACGCTTCGAGTGTCATGCGACGCAAAATCACACGGTTGAAATAAAGTAACGTTGACATTTAAATAAAGATGCCCGGAAAACTTGAATAATATAAAAAACCGACGACTATTTTCACAATTTCTTTTCTAACGTTAAAACGTGTCGCACATGTAGGCTCAAAAAAAATCTTTCATTTATCCCTGAAATTTTGGATTTACGGATATCATTTTTTTTTTTTTTTGTGGAAATGCAAATGAAATCTTTTACTTAATGGATTCTTACGAATTTTAGAAGCACGATATATTTTTTATACTTTAAACGATCAAATGAAACCAACATTCATTTCACGTTTCTGCTCTGAGAGTAAAATACACTTCGTCACCAAACTTTGAAAATTCGAATTAAAAATAGGAAATTTTTATAAAAAAATATTGGAAGAGATTTTAAATTCTTCATACTTTTATCTTTTACAAGGCTGATATTACTGCACATATTTCTTCCTTAATTAAGTTTGTTTAGGAGAGAGAGAGAGAGAGAGAGAGAGAGAGAGAGAGAGAGAGAGAGAGAGAGAGAGAGAGAGAGAGAGAGAGAGAGAGAGAGAGAGAGTGCGCATCGTGTTTTTTGAGAGTTAGTTTAGTAGTATTCAAAATGAAAATGAAAATTATATATATATATATATATATATATATATATATATATATATATATATATACTATACCTATATATATATATATGTATATATATATATATATATATATAATGCAAGAATGGAGACTTTTTTTAAAGGAGTTTAAGATGCAGTATGAGACAAGCAACCTAACAGACAAGGATCGAATTTTCTATTAGTGCTTCAATGCTATCTATCATCTTTTCTTTATCGAGGTTAAAGAGCAGTATAAAGAAGAGAACTCCATGCTCTGCTATGCCCGTAACGCTGCCACCTCCTGTTCAGTATCAGACACTAAATGTCAAATAACCAGCTATCATTCCACGGCTCAACCGTTACAGAGACTTTGGTAAACTTGACGAGGACGGGAACATTCTGTGTTCAGTTACGCCATGGATGACAAATACGTTCAGTGACGATATAGTTTATTACCTAAATGGCTCAGTCAATACATATACACTAGACATTGGGTTTCTGGAAAAATACATCTTATTTAGGGATACGATGCACAACACTCCACAGGATTTGTGGAATGGTCTGCTCTCAGGGAATTACAACGTTCCGAAGAAACTGAAGAAGGTAGCTATGGAATGACAGACATCTACTCCAGTCTTAGTTTTTCATTGCTTTCAAAAAATTCTGAAAACTTAATCTAGCATATTAAGATTATTATTTAAATTATGCCTTAAAACCAATTGATTGTTTTCAGGCCAAGAGCAAACAACTGCTGTTGGTTAGAAATATATCAAAGTCAGAAGTAATACGAGCGAACCGTAATGCAGATAGAAATATGGAAAGTCCTAGGGGTAGAATAATTACAAGACATGTAGGAGCAGGATGTCATTTCGAACATCTGTTGAGGTACCTCTGTATAAATATAGTCACAGCATACAATCTCTATAGGGGGGAAAGTCAATCCGCAGAAATACAGCCCTTTCCTTTAAACCACAGTGTTGTTTTAATAGGCCTTTTATACTTGAGGTGTATCCTGTTTTAACAGTATAATTCATTTACACACTCACACAAATATTATATATATAATTTATTAGTATAAATATACCATTTGGGTAAAGTCTCCCTCTACGGAAATTTTTACCAAATGTGAATCCACACCTAGTATCTGTTACTTTAGAGATACACTTTCCCAGTCACCTGACCCTAACTCTGTCTTCAATGGCGTATGATTGATTAAGTCTCTTTATACAATATTCAGCTGCCTCAGTCTTCTTTAACCTTAAGAAATATGAAGCACTACCTTCGGAATAGTAATAAATACTAAATGGCCAGAATGGAAATAAGAATAACCCAAGCGTATGTAATTCGGATGCACAATCGAAACTTCTGGAGAAAAATTCTCAGAATACAAGGAGTGTGAGCGTCCGGTCATCAATACAACACCAACAGAGATGCGGTCTAAAATAGCTCACAAAACATCAAGTGCCAAACTTTCAGTGTAAAAAATCTCATAATGGCTTGCAAGTATACTTTCTTTCTTTACGAGCTGTTCTCTCTCTCTCTCTCTTCTCTCTCTCTCTCTCTCTCTCTCTCTCCACAAAGATAATAAATTCCGAGGTTTTTGGCTTAAACCTGATGCAACATGGACAGAATACTTAGTCCACTTCCAGCAAGCCAGCGCACGCAGCATTCGAAACCGTGACACTTAACCACGTTAACCTCAAAACTAATGTATGGATGAAGTATGTCGTTGGCTTCTGGATTCCAGAGAGATTCAATATATATTTCACCAATGTTAATGGCATACTTTATCGAGAATTACATATAGATTAAAATGGAAAAGGGTAATAGAATTCATTTCCAGGTGCCCTAATAATTTGGGATCAAACACACTCCAAGCTGACGTGTAGACTATTCAGACTACAAGAATATTTTTACATTTTTTTATATCAAGTGATCATAGTACTTCATTGCGAGGAACGTAGTTTACGAGCCGCCGTATAAACTGGGATGCATAGAAAATTACCTAAGATTGCAGGTATCCTTTCCAAGGCACATATTAGAAACAGATTTGCTAAAAAAAATAGAAATATAGTAGAATTGCCACAAGGGTCATGGCAAACCAGGTAAGACCGAACATTATCATTTTAGAGCCCTTTTTAGGGATGAACATTATCTAATCTCTTGGCAAACGGAAACCAGCGTAATCTACAATGCCTTAACTGACCCTTTTAGAAACCCCTCGTCAGGGGCATATGTCAATTTTTTTTTTTAAACACTACATTGCACGGGTTTCGTCGTTGTTGCCGTAACGGTCAAGTAGGACGAGACAGGGGGAGAGATGCTTGTTACTACTCTTCCTGTGTGTCTTGAGGCGTTGTTGAGGCATAAGAAATTATCGTCAACGAAACTCCATTTAATGTCGTGGATGTCCATTTCATTAATGACTTGCGAAGCGTAATGTGAGATCGTTCTCGTGGGATACCTTAAAAGAACCTCCTTCAGGCAGATATCGAAAGTTGTCTTCAGCGACTTCTGGAAATCTGCAAAAGACGGTATGCACAGTTAAATATTATTCACCTTTTTTTCTAGGTAAAAATCGAGCTTTTATGTAGCCTACAACGTATGCTGTACTCTTTCAACAAGCATTTTTTTTTTTTTAGAAATCTACTAAATAATTATCTTGAAAAATATACTAACAAATATAGACCTTCTTCACAAATATTTAGAAAATTGCTGTAAAAGCACAATCGTAGCTCTTTAAGCAATAAGATCTAAATAATGTTAAATGTAACAAAAAATGTTCATGATTAATTTTAAGTGACGCTGCATTAGTATCAAGATGTAGATTTCCAAACTTGGCACAGACCTAATTGACACCCATGCACTCATATGGAAAGTTCGTAAATGATCGACCACAAATCAGTTAGATTATTTTCCCTTTATTTTTTAAAGCATGTATTTCAACAATCATCATAAAAAAAAAAAAATTAAGCTTTAGCAACGAATATCACATGTTTCGTTCACGCTTCTTTTCCCAATGGGTTTTCGGGTTACATTTCACTGGTTGTTCTTTCATTTAAACAAAAACAATTACAATATTTATTACTCTTAGTAACAAAGAATTGGGAGGATTGGTAGAAGAAATAAAAAAAAACGGTGCAACGATGAAAGCTATTCGGATGAGCTTCCCAATATAGATTTGAGATCCTTGACTTTTTGTTATATATAATCAAAAACACACCCAAAACGCACACGGAAACAAACACACACACACACACAATATATATATATATATATATATATATCTATATATTAATAGTATATATATATTATATATGTATATAGATATAGTGTGTGTGTGTGTGTTTGTTTCCGTGTGCGTTTTGGGTGTGTTTTTGTTTATATATAACAAAAAGTCAAACACACATGCACAAGAGGTGTCACTAAACAGGGAGACTGATTAAACGACTCACCCTTATTCATATGTATTACAAATTTAATACTTGTCCCCTTCAATATACTCCTCATTTGCACTAATTCATTGCTGCAGAGATCTCTTCCATTGGTCGAAGGCATGGAGGATATCAAATTGGCACGTTGTTCTACTTTTAACCGCATCATTTTGTAGCCCACTACAGAAAACTCATCAAACCAAAATGGCGACTCACATTCAACTGAACGCCATGGTGTTGCCGCTTATCATGCAGGTGCAGACATGTTCAAAGTCACCACGCATCCAGTTGTGACCGGTTCTAACTGATTTGTTTATTAGGTGGAATCACAGTCTCGTTATCTAATAGAGATTACATATATATATATATATATATACTATATTATATATATATATATATGTATATATATATAATATATATATATATATATATATATATATAAATATATATATATATAATATATATATATATATATATGCTTAAAAAATCACAGTAGATGCACGTGACTTCATAAATAAGCGAATTCCACAGGAAAATGATAGTCAGAAATCCAAGAGCTTTCGTCTTTACTCAGACATTGTCAAGGAGTTAATGAGGTCCAATTGGAGAGAAAGGTCTCAGGTACAACACAAGATCAAGAATACCAGATGGTTAATTGTCAAAAGGGTAAAAATTAAAAGAGATAATCCAGGATTATCGGATATCACACGGTCACAAACCTAAACAGATTGACCCTAATCGAAATTACAAAGTTTCTTTACAGTCCAAAACATGAAAAAACTGAATATATTAATGTTGTTGCTTATATTTATCTACAACCTTTTTTCATTATGAAAGCATCAAGTTTAAATAAACCAAGACTTAAATTTAGAACATTTCTATTATTTGACTCGATGAAACAAGATTCAATGATATTCCTTTTAACTGTATCATTACATGGGATTAAGGCTCTTGCTTGACTCCAGTTAATAGGATGGTCTAAATCTCTCATATGTACGAATAATGCATTCGATATTTGCCCAGTTCTCACAGAATACTGATGCTGTTTGAGACGTTGTGAAAGAGATTTACCGGTTTGTCCGTAATAGACTTTATCACACTTTTTGCAAGGAATTTCATATATGCAGCCTGGAAGATCTTTAGGAGAATTTTTGATTATTAAACTTGACATTAATATTACTGAAAACAACATTTATGTTAAAAAGCTTTAAAATTCTAGGAATATCTAAAAACCTTTCATCATAGGGTAGTTTTAGAATGTTATTCTTACTAAATTCAAGTTTGTCATTAATTGAATAAAATGTTCTTCCTAGTGCAAATAATGTACAGGCTGTCCAACTAACTACCAACACTATATCAATACTTTGAAAATGAACTGACTTGATGACATAATACTGATCATGAATCCCAAAGACTTACATCTCTTTCATATATGGGTAATATTTATTTTTTTTCCGTTTTCTCAGACTTTCAGGTGTTCCTCGATTCCAAAAACCGAAAGGTTTGACAAGAAATAAGTGAGGGGAACGCTCATATGGCGCATTTAGTAAACAGAAATTAGAATCCAATACCAAACCAATCGGCTAAAAGAATTTGGATGCAGCCAACCATAATTTTCAACGGCTTTTACTCCACAGTATTAGTGAAAATACTTTACTCCATAGTATTGGTGAAAATATTATGTTCCATTTATTGTATGATGACTTCTCTAGATGAATAGGAAAATGGTATAACCATAAAATGAATGTAAATATTTTGTATTTTTTGGGAATATAAGAAGGGTTTTATCATTTAGTGATGAATTTTAAAAGGAAAAAATTATCTCATACATAAACCTTTCCAGTATGATCCTCCGAATTATCAAGAATCCTGTCATTCTTAAACAGCATTTTTAAATTGGCAATGAAATACAAACAAGCGCTAATTATGCTCAATGTATGATTATTTTACATTGACACTCACGAGTGCACATCATTATTTTCCTAGTTATTAGTTGGAAATTGTAATCAGAACGCGTTCCAGTAAATAGAAGAATCTCTCTCTCTCTCTCTCTCTCTCTCTCTCTCTCTCTCTCTCTCTCTCTCTCTCTCTCTCTCTTTGTATCAATAATATAGAATTTTCTTGTTCAAATAAGGAGTCTTGGAGTGAATTTGAACGCAAACACCAAAGTTACTAAAATAATGCGAATAGACAAGTGTTTTACAGGTACCTGTCGAAATGAAACAGTATAATTTAATATAACAACTCCGAATTATATTTGGAAACTGGCATCTTTCCTGAAGACGATGATATTTCAAGAAGATTGGATTCAGATGCTAAATAAACCTTTGTATTCTAACAATGCAAATAAAGATTAAGAGATTGAACTCCGCACCAATGACGCATGTGGTCTCAAATACAAACAAACGTACGTAATTTATTTAACCATTCAGACACACGTGACGCAAAATCAGATCCTTCTAAAATCAGGTGACAAGGAAGTTATTTGTCCAAAATACACACACATACGCACACACAAGAACACATACATACATACCTATATATATATATATATATAATATATATATATATATATATATATATATATATATATGTGTGTGTGTGTGTGTGTGTGTGTGTGTGTGTGTGTGTATTTATTTCTCATTATTTAACGAACACAATGTCTTGAAAGGGCTACATTACCATTATTTGAACAAATAACGAGAGGTATTATCAATAGCACTATTTATTCTTATAAGCATAAACTACTTTATTTGAAACGAAACACTAACCTAAAAGACGCAAAAAAAAGGTATCTGTGTCCATCGATGATATGAGTGTATACTTTAAAACACTAAAATTGCCAGTGTCTACTGGAGGCTGTTTCTTCGCATGCAAAATGGGGGGGAAACGCTTTCAACTCTTTTATTGTGTTACATTCCCCCTATGCATCTATGCATAACGGGGCACAAATGCATCATGCTCACTTACTGAACATGCGAGGAATGTTTGCATCTGCCTGATGCATGCAGGCCTCACTCTCCTGATTTCCAATCACGAAGAGGATCTTTTTCGATGGCTTTTTAAAGTGCCTCGGCTTGTCCGTCGATTTCCTGATGGAATTCATGCAATGCCAGTGTCTCGCCAAGAAGAGCCTCGCTTATGTGAAACCCAGCAGAGAGAGAGAGAGAGAGAGAGAGAGAGAGAGAGAGAGAGAGAGAGAGAGATGTTAGGCAAGCAGGAGACAAAAATTCACTGAAAAACCTGTTTGAAAGATTATGGACATCAGTAAGAGCGAAAAAATTGCAATAGCGTTTATGTGTGTATATGTTTATAATATATGTGCGTATATATATATATATATATATATATATATATATATATATATATATATATATATATATATATATATATACATATATAGTATATATATATATATATATATATATATATATATATATATATATATATATATATATATATATACTATATATATATCTGCCTGGTTCGCAATATTTGATATTACAATTAATTATGATGAAGGGAGGGTAATAACTGCCCGTTATGCTTCGTGATTATTCATGGGTGAATCTGGCTAATTGTCAGAAATTATTTTGCATTTTCTTTTTGGATATGGCTGTCGGTTGTATTTACTTTTTCTCGTCTTCTTTTATTACATACCCTTATAGTGTCTGAACACGTGATGACATTACGTAGAAGGGAATTACAATCATTCTTTTATGCAAGTCAAAGAGCAAGTAATGATTTATAGATTTATAGATTTTTAGGCACACATGCCAAACACTGGGGTTTATGGCCATTCAGCGCTGAAACGGAAATTAACAGTAAAATGGTTTGTAAGGTGTAACAGAAGGAAAACGTCGCAGTTGCACTATGAATCAATTGTTAGGAGAAGGTGGACAGTAAGAAGGAAGAGAAAGAAAATGAACAGAGGTACAGTGAAAGGAATGAAAGCAGTCGCAGCAAGGGCCGAAGGGACGCTGCAAAGTACCTTGAGTAATGCCTACATTGCACCACGTGAGATACACTGACGGCACTAACCACCTACGGGGAAGGGCAATTAATGGAACAACGCATTAGTTTTTCCAACGTGATTGTTTTCCTTTTCGTTTAAACACAAAAGGTTAAGACGTAGCCCCCAGGCGCTGATAAAAAAAGAAAAAAAATAGGAAAACAAACCTTTACTTGGAAATAGTCGTATATCAGTTTTTATCTAATAAAATGTAATAATATTTTTATGACTATTTTCTGAATGTAATCCAAAACGCCATAACAATCTTTCGAAAGTTTTTCAAAATATGAAAAAAACTACCAAAAATCAACAATAGAAAAAAAGTTATATTTTCAAGAAAAGACATTTGGAAGAGCTGTTTAGTGATTTTATCTAACCATCATAATATGTATATTGAAGATAAAAGCGAGTACTATCATTAAAGAGAAATGCGAATCATGGATCATGGGTTAGAGAGTAAATTATTGGTAAGTTTATTATATTGTAAGGTATAAGAAGTTAAGAATAGGAAAAACAAATAACAAGAAAAAAATGGGTCGAAGTTTCTTCGGTGCAATCGAGTTTCCTGTACAGTATATAGTGAAACTCTCAGCCACGGCCCAAGAAAGTCTCAGCTGCGGCATTTGAAACTTTCAGCCCCGTTTCGGTGGTGTCCTGTGTTGTTGCCACCAATAGCGGTGCAAGACACACGATCATGGCAAACTTTAACCTTAAATAAAATAAAAAAAACTACTGAGACTGGAGAGCTGGAATATGATATATTTGATGATTGGAGGGTGGATGATCAACATACTAATTTGCAGCCTTCTAGTTTTTAAGATCAGAGGGCTGAAAGAAAAATTGCGGAAGCCATTTCAATAGTATTCTTTTACAGAAAATTAAAACTATACAAATAAATTGCACCATGGGATAACTCATGTCAACGGATACAAAAGTTCCTTTTTATTTCACACATCACACAAAGGTACCTTTTAGAATTTTTGGATATTACTCTCACGGTTCTTCCCTGGTTATGGGGAATATATTACCCCTAGAAAAATAATGGGTAATATTTAATAATAACTGAGCATATCCATAAGGTTATTATAAATATATTCATCACGTCTGTGACAGGTTAGGTCAAACACTTTCCCAGGCCTATATGACACCATACCTCAAGGAATGTAATCTCATCCTGAGATCTCAATTTGCAAAATCTTTCACGAGGGCGTAAAAACATCTACATTTACAGAAAAATCGACAACATTATTGTATCACGTTTATCATTAGGGGAATAAACAAGTGGGCCTATACACGCAACATGAGCCAGTCAACATAGACGTCAATGAACATTGAATATTGGATAACCCCTACATCATATGCCTTCTACCGAGGTTTTTCAAGAGGTTGTTTCTCATCTTCATAGGTCGTTACGAAGATCAGACAGTTAACCGAAAAACCTCGGTAGAAGGCGCTAGATGTTTCCCTTTCCGGGGGAAAATTCGGGGTGACGGTAAAATATGAGGCAAAAACGAGTTTCGCCTTAAATACGACCTTCGGATCCTCGAGCTTGTACATGTATGGAAAACGTACCCAAGACGAACCCAGAGGTAGAACTGTCCTCACGACAGTTCCATTACGATAGAGGACCACATACCTGAATGGAGAGAAACCAACGAAATTCCTGCATGCATTAGGGTAATTCCAAAGGAATTCGAATTTCCAAACATGATTACAAGAGAGAGAGAGAGAGAGAGAGAGAGTAGAAAAATAATGAATGCATAATTCATGTGTGTATACGATACACACACACACACACACACACACACACACACATTTATATATATATATATATATATATATATATATATATATATATATATATATATATATATATATACTATATATATATATATATATATATATATATATATATATATATATATATATGTATATATACACGCACACATATGGCGTGTGGATGGATGTGCGCATATATATATATACATAATATATATATATATATATATATAATATAATATATATACTCTATATATATATATATAGATATATATATAGCAATTTGGTGTGAAGGGGAAGGACAATTATTCATTCATTTCAAAGTACTTTATTTAGCTGCGACGTTTCAAGACGTTTAGTCCCATTTTCAAAGCTATATAATAAAAGATACATAATACATTAAAAAAAAGGACTCGGAATAAAATGAAAGAATAAAAAGTTTTTACATACAACATAAAATCATCAGTACAATAAAAAGGAAGAGAGTTTACCAAATGGTGCTGAGGGCACAGACCGAGTGACCATTTTGGGTGGTAAACTCTCTTCCTTTTTATTGTACTGAGATTTTATGTTATATGTAAAAAACTTTTTATTCTTTCATTTTATTCCGATCGTTTTTTTTTAATGTATTATGTATCTTTTATTATATAGCTTTGAAAATGGGACTAAACGTCTTGAAACGTCGCAGCTAAATAAAGTACTTTGAAATGAATGAATAATTGTCCTTCCCCTTCACACCAAATTGCTGTTTACTGGATTGATAGAGCCCACCCTCAACTTCGCTATATATATATATATATATATATATATATATATATATATATATATATATATGTATATATATATATATATATATAGTGTAACACTATCAGTATAGACTACCCTTTATCAGAACACGAAGAGGTCTCATAAAATCTCACAAACGACTTCAGAAATCCGCGCAGAGAAGAAATTGGTATCTGCTGGTGACAGATGCTCTTCGTTTAAATAATACATAGGTTAGAGGTATTAAACCATACAGAATGATTTCTTCTGATGTCAAATTTTCATGTTCATTTTCCTTGCACTAATAAAACAAACCCTTACGCATTCCTCTAAAAACTGTGCAAATGCAAAATGACTTTTCTTCTGTATTCAGAAATAAGATTTCATCTCGGTATAATACGATGGATGTTACTTGTAATTTAAAAGTTGAATATTTATCAACTTGGAAATTGAGGATATTGTCACTGTGAAGCTTGTACTGTAACTCATCCCATATTTAAAGTTTCTAATTAGGGGGAGTATAAGGGCTTAGGGGCGGGGGAATGGAGTGGCTTCTGATGAGAGTAATGCTAAAAGAAAGTTGAATCCATATATTTATACAGTTACCACCAGAGGAGGAAAAAGCAAATGCCGGTCACAGTGCTTTGGTTGGAAAAGGAATTGCCATATGCAAACATCGGTGTGAATACGAAAGTTTGCCGAAATTGCTTTCCATCGATTTGAAATGTAAGGAATAAATTAAAAAAAAAAAAAAAAAAGTCGAACCAAATTCGACTGAATCTCCAACTAAAAAGAAATCCTCAGTGGGATATTGGATTTATACGCAATATAAAAACTCTTAGCAAAA